>NW_021604753.1:386357-401551 GCF_004785775.1 Grammomys surdaster | reverse complement strand
TAACATGGGGCTGTCTGTACTGTTCAACCATATCCCTTAACATGGGGTTGTCTGTACTGTTCAACCATATCCCTTAACATGGGGTTGCTTCAGCTCAGTGAGGAATGTGTCTGGTCTGAATTTCTCAAGCCTTTGACTCCAAAAACAAAGTTAAAGAGTTATGCCATCTCTTTTTATTTATGTGTATACACACACACATGCACACACACATGCAGACATGCACACACACATACATAGTTTTTTGCAGTTTTGAAACAGGTTCTTACTATGTAACCCACGCTGATACTGATTACCTTCTTGGTACTGGAATCATAGACATGCGCCACCATGCCCACTGGACGTGTGTGTTACGTTTAAACCCAAACATGCACACACATTTTTAAAATTTATTTTAAAAATAAATTACTATCTAAAGCAATAGAATAATAAGACAACAATATATTTACATATCCTAAACAGTATGTTATATTATGTGCTGCCTTGTGTATAACAAACAAGATATTTCAGAACATCAGATTTAGGTCTGATATACTGATTCCTACTCTGGCACAAAAAGACTTAGCTTTCACCTTTTCTCTCACAAGCCTTTTATCAGAGGTTAACAAATCTGGCCACTGGTTGCCTTTGTAAATAAAGTTTTATTAAAACAGGATTGCCTCAATTTACTTGTGAGCTCTCCTACTGTAATAGTAAGCAGTTTTAACAAAAACAGATGGTGCTCAAAGTTTAGGATGTTTACTATTTGGCCCTTTAATAAACACATTTGCCAATCCCTTGTATATATTATAATGTCTAATAAAACTTGTTTGTGCCTGGTTTGCTTGTACATGTCTGTATAAGCCTATAGGCCCAGTATTCTAAAGGCAGGGAATCTCAAGTTTAAGGCCAGTCTGGAAGGAGACTGTTCGGAGTGAGTGTATTCTGAGCCAAGCAACCACAATCTTGGGGAGTTTAGCTGTGTCCTCTTGCAAAAGAATCATCTTGGGCTTTCTGACTGTTTATATCCTTTCATGGAGGGGTGGGGAGAGTCATGAAACCCTCATCAGAGTTTCTAGCTGCTAACTATTGTATGTAACTATGTAACTCTGCCTTAATGTGGCCTTGGGGAAGGCTATCCCACATAGGCCAAGGAAGACTAGGAGAAAGGGGCTCTTATCCTTACTGGTAAAGGCTTTCTAAGGATGGCCTATCCATACCCCTGTACACCACCCCTTACCTTCCTTATGGAGGTAAGAAAGCCCAATGAACTCAATTGTTTCCCCAGAGTCAACTTTGGTGTCATCTTGCCTCTGTTTGTAGTTAGGAGGGATAGACGTGCTGTGGGAAGGAAGTTTAGCAACAGTGTCTCAAGGGAAAAAAAAACGATTATTCTGGAAAAAGGCACCCTCTTCCTCTCTCTTTGCATTTATGTAGTGCATCTGTGTGTTCTCCTGTGTATCCAAGTGTGTGTGTGTGTGTATGAGTGTGTGTCCATGTAGAGACTTGAAGTTTACAACAAGTCTTTCTCTTTTTTTTTCTGGTTTTTCGAGACAGAGTTTCTCTGTGTAGCCCGGGCTGTCCTGGAACTCATTCTGTAGACCAGGCTGGCCTCGAACTCAGAAATCCGCCTGCCTCTGCCTCCCAAGTGCTGGGATTAAAGGCGTGCGCCACCACTGCCCGGCGAACAAGTCTTTTTCAATCACCCACCTTCCAATACATACACCCCTTATTCTTTAGGAGGGCCCTCTCACTGAGCCCAGAGCTTAGAAATTCATCAGCTAGATTAGCTAGTCTGGAGGTCCCCTACTTCTACCCTGTGAGTGATGGGATTACAGGCAGGTCACATTGAGCTCCTAGCCTTTATGTGGGTTCAGCAGATCTAGAATTCAGATCTTTATGCAACAAGTGCTTCATCCAGTGTGCTGCCTCTCTAATCCCACAAAGTTACACTCAGCTCTAACCCCTCAGAATTACAACATTACAAAGCTCAGCTCTCTATTTCCTTTGCTGCTGCTCAGTATTTTTTCTTTTCTTTTCTTTTTTTTTTTTTTATCTTTTTTGCTTTTTTTCAAGATAGGGTTTCTCTGTGTAGCCCGGGCTGTCCTGGAACTCACTCTGTAGACCAGGCTGGCCTCGAACTCAGAAATCCACCTGCCTCTACTTCCCAAGTGCTGGGATTAAAGGCGTGCACCCCCGCTGCCCAGCTTGCTGCTCATTTTTTAATCCTGCCCATTTATAGGCGATTCTTTCTTTCTTACCTCACTGTTACCCTTCCAACACATTTTTGTTTCTCTCTAAGCCAATTAGAGATACTTTGGAGTGAGATCAGGCTTTTCTTTTTAAGCCAAGGTCTTTTATGGGTCAGGTCACCTGGAAGCCACTCAATAAGGTTCAAAGCACCCAAGACCAAGGTAACTCAAGCTTCTGGGTTCACAGAAACATGGGACTAGTCACAAGGACTTGGGCCTTTGCCAATACCACCATTATCCATGACTTGGAGAGATTCACGAGTATTTCATCCTTTCAACTTTCCTTTTTCCCAGCTTTGTCGTCAAGAATACTAATAAGACTGGGTGTGGTAGTGCATGCCTGTAATCTCAGTACTTCAGAGGTAGAGGCAAGGGGATTGCTATGCGTTTCAGACTAGCCTGGGCTACTCAATGAGATTCCCCATTCAAAGCAAAACAAAACAAAAGAAATGCAATTGACCCTAGACTCTGCCCTGGCCCCTGGCCCAGCTGCCACTGGCCCTCCATGCTACAGAGCACAGAGCAAAATGCAGCTGGGACTCCAAAGGGAAGAAGGGTAAACAACTTCTGCAAGCTGTTCCAGAGCCTCCCACTGTGAATTGCTAACTCACCTATTTGCTGATGTAGCATCTACTCAGCACCCTGTATCCTCTCCATCAGGTGCTCCAGAAGGCCAAGCTTCAATAACAATGAACTGAGGAGCGACAGCCCCTAGTGGCCGGGCTGTGCAAAGTACTCGATAACAGCTGGGCTGATCACAGTACTTTCATAGCTTTCTTTCTTTCTTTTTCTTTCACTTGCTTTCTTTCTATCTTCCTTTCCTTCTCTTTCTCGTCCCTTTCCTTTCTACTCTTTCCCTTACTTTTTCCAGGGTCCCATTGTGTAACCCATACTAGCCCTGACCTTATTCTCCTGCTTCCTCCTCCCAGTGCTAAGATGACAGGTGTGCTTCACACCAGTCCTTTTTGCTAATCTTCTTAACCAAAATAATTAACTGCAGGGCAAAAAACTGATGGAAACCAAGTTTGTGCTGTTGCCATCAGTTTTCTAACTTATTCCTAACCCTAATTATAGAATGTAGATTCCATATTCACTGATGGATGTGTTCCTTTTGTGGCTATAATTTTGATGTTCCTTTAAGTGTTTGATTCCACAGGGGTGAAGAGAAGGCTCAGCAGTAAAGAGCACTGACTGCTCTTCCAGAGGTTCAGAGTTCAATTCCCAGCAACCACAAGATGGCTCACAACCATCTGTAATGGGATCTGATGCCCTATTCTGGTGTGTCTGAAGACAGTGACAGTGTACTTGTATATACATAAAATAAATAAATTTTTTAAAAGTTAAATTCCTCAACTGTGAGGGTTGTGTGACAATTCCCCCCCCCCAAAAAAAAAACAACCACACACAGTCTGGGCAGGAAACCATTGAGGAGATCCCTTAAAACTGTGATAGGGATGGTGACCTGTGGCTCTCCACAGCTGATGGCTCCTGGCAGAAGTAGGGATGTCGGGAAAGGACTTAGCTTTCTTTAAGGGGCTGGCACTGGGAGTTTGACCATGCCCCAGTGAGTTTATGGGCAGCACAAACTGAACTTGGTGTATTTTTTTCTTTCTTTTTGTCTTTTTTGGGGGGAAGGGACAAGGGAGGTGAACCTGGGAGGATTAGGAAGCGAGTATGAGGGGTGAATTGTTGAAATTCTCAAATAATCAATAAACATATTATGTTGGAAAAAATAATATGATTCCTGCATGACCAGAGCAGCTTATATTGTGCTGTGCCAACAGCACAGGTATATTTCTTACCTGAAATTTAAAGAACACATGAAAAAAAATTATAATAGAAGATGGCAAACTTCAGCATGCTTCATGTTCTTGTAAATATAAAGGTTTATTGAAACATATCTTTCCTGTTGTTTTATGCATTCCTGTGGCTGTTTTTGTACAATGGCAGAGTAGACCAGGATCTCTGCACCCTGCAGAGCACGACACAGTAGCCTTAAAAAAAAAAAGTCAGTTTGTCTGGGGTGTAGCTCAATTTATAGGACAGGACGTGCCTGATGTTTGCAAAGGCCAGGGCTCCATCCCCAGAGTCAAAAGAAAGAATGCAGGGAAGGAGAAAGGGAGAGAGATCGCACATTCCTGTGATTACAACACTTGGGAGGTAGAGCAGGAAGAACAGGAGTTCAAGGTCAGCTTTGGCTATATAGAGAGTTTGAGACTAGCCTGGATCACATAAGACACTGACTCAAAACAAAATAACAAGAGGTGTATAATGGAAAGTCTTGAATTAACTGCCCCTCCAAATTGCTTCTAAACTCAAAATATAAGGCTGGGTTTGGGGGTTTATGCCTAATAAGTTAAGTACTTGAGAGGTTGAGGCAGAAGAATTACAAATTCAAGACTAAATTGAGATACACAACAATTTCTAGGCTACCCAGACTACAAAGTAAGAGCTGCTCTCAAAGCCAAGAACTAAATATACCTGAAGGTATTTTTCAAGGCAGTGTCTCACTATGTAGCCATAGCTGGGCTGGAACTCACGATGTAGCCCAGGCTGGCGTCAAACCCATAAAGACCTCCTGGTCTCTGCTTCTTGAGTGTTGAGATTTAAGGTATGTACCACCCTACCTGGAACCTGGCAAGTTTTCTAAATGGCATCTAGGTCATTGTGAACTGCTTCCTGCTTCCTTTAAAGATACAGACTGTAACTGAACCTAAACAGTTAATACTCTAGTGTGTGACTAAAGGCCATCTACCACGTCAAACACATAGCTCGTGAGGATAACTTAATAAAGGCCACCCTCGTGCACTGCAGGAGGCGAGGACCTGCATGCCTGGCTCCCCCAGTGTCAACTCTTTCCCGGTCACTGACTCTCGAACCCGTCACAGGAAAGACTCACTTTTCATCTTCTCCTTGGCCCCGGCGATCAGATAGTAGAAGATATGGAATGTCCTCTCGTCCCTGGCCTGTCGAATAGCTCGAGACTTCTCCAGAAGATCTGGTTGGCGAGAAGTTAAGGGTTCTGGGGCCAGCTTAGAGACTCAGCTCATAGCTCATAAAGTCAGTTCCCAAAACCTAACCATCAACCCACCTTCCCAAACCACTGCTACAGGTATTCCAGGACCTGGTAGGCTCCTTGTAAAGTTGCGAAGGACCCAAGAGCTGGCAGAGTTGGCCACTATTTCTGATTCATGGGCCTATGTAGGGCAACTGATCTCAGACGAACTCTTAAAGGACAAAGGGTTTGGTAGATGTTGAGGATTTACATGTAACCCTACCCCACAGTACCTCCTGTGAAGCACAAGAAAGATTGTTCCAGAAGGAACTCAAGAGTCTGCAGAGAGGGAGGGGATTCTGTGTTTTTCCTGGGCCCCTTCACCCTCGTGAGGTCCCAGCTCAGTAAAGGATACATGTTTCGATGTTGGCACCCACAATGTAACCGGTGACATCGAAGTTGATGCGAATGAACTTGCCCTGTCAAGAGAAGAACAAAGTTGATGTGGGCCAGGCTCAGCATAGACCCCATACCACAGGCAAGTGGGGAAGTGCCAGGGGTCCAGTGGGGGCAGGAGAGACTCTGAAAAGACTCAGAACTTTATAGTCCTGCCGGCCCACAACAACTAGCATCTGGGCTGGGACACCCCACTCCCAAACCCATGCAGGAAACATCATTCATCTCAAGAAACAAGTCCTTTATAGCTGTCTCTAAGTAGTAGGGAAACTGGTGCTGACATAGGTTAAATGGCCTGGCAGGATATTGCTCTTCAATCAGTCACAGGCTTTTCTATACCAAGGTCTGGGCTGCTCTGGCCTGAGCATTGAGTGGCTGAAATGTTGTTTGCGCATATGTGTGTATGGCAGTGGCAGAGGTGAGAGTGAGTGAGTGGGGATTTGATGTACACACTAGGAGTGTCTTACTAGCCTGGAACTCTCCAGGCAGGGTAGGCTGACTGATCAGGCAGCTCCAGAGATTCTCCTGTCTCTGCTTCCCCAGTGTTGTGACTACAAGCACATGCCACCATGTCTTGCTTTTTCTTACAGGTTCAGGACCTTGTGTTTGCAGCTTTCCTCAGTAACTGCTGCTCCCCAAAGCAGATCTTTTTCTGTGTCTGGAGCCACATCAGGATTACTCACTGTGATTCTTGGTACCTAGGTCAGTACTAGGTATATACTGTGTGCTTAATAAAAATCAACTCAACAAATGAAGAAGAGAGGGAACGGTCCATGAACGTGTTCACCAGAATGAATCTATGTAGTAGGTGTTAGTATTTGGTAGAGTACAGATGTATGTGCTATAGAGTAGGCACTTAACTTATGCTTTGTTGAATAGATAAATGGATGGATGGATGAGTATTGCATGTTTCTAGATGCTCAGTAAATGTTAGATAAATCACACATGTTAAATGCATGACTGAGAATGGATGCTCAGTGATTGTTGAGTGAATGGATGAGGACTGGAAGACAGGGAGCAAATGTGGTTGTTCTCTATTGCCTCTAGTCCTTTAGTCAGAAGTCCCCTATACACTTACAGTCTGTGTTCCTGGGGGATATGTGGATATGTGACACTGGGATGCCCACCCAGTCCAAGAGCTGTGTTCTTGGGGGATATATAATATCAGTTCCAGAAAAGCCTATATGGCTCTGCTACTTACAAAGCGAGAGGAGTTGTCGTTCTTGACAGTTTTTGCATTGCCGAAAGCCTCCAGGATTGGGTTTGCCTGTAGAAGCTGCTTTTCCAGCTCCCCCTAAAATTCATTCATATCTAGTTATGGGGGACACAGCACAAGGCCTGACACAAAATTCTGCCCTTCAGCCACAGTCTCTCTCCTGTCCTCAGCCCCTCCAAGACCCCAACAGTCATATCTAGATGTACAAGATCTGTTCAGAAGAGCTTTCTGACAGAGAAGACATCCACTCCTTAGAAAGAATGCTTTCCAGAGACAAAGGTCATTGCGTAGTACAACGAGGGGTCGTGCCTAGGAGTGTGCAGTGTACAGTCTTCCTGCTGCTCGTGGTGATACCGCAGTTCAGGTTTGATGTGTCACTTTCTTCAAGCTAAGCAATTACAACCCTCCCAACTACTTAAGTGTAATTTTTATGAAACTTGCAGCATTTCATTGGCAGTCTGGACTTCTGATATTTTCTATGGAAGATGATTTGGAGGCTCCAAACCCATCAGAAATTCTTTTAAGCAGCTGCAGAATGAAGCCTCGAAGCTTCATGTGCTCTGTTTTGCAGATTAAATGCAGCTGAGACTGAGTGCAGCCCGTCAGGCCCCTCTGCAGGGCCCCTGTGTACAAATGCAATCATGTGATTAATAGTGACATAGAAAGGGCCAACATAGTAAGCCATGCCAGGAAAGCAAAGAGATGCCAAGCCATAGAAGGCAGCAACTACTGTTGGCCTGGGCATCCCCCTGCAATGCAGCCTGCAAATTAAGATGCAGAAGGCTTGGTCTTCATGGAAACGCCAGCCTTGGCCCACTGGAGAAACTGACACGAAGAGGCATCCATTTTCCTTGGCTTAGTAAGAAGAAACTTAGAGTAATGGTGTCTACCTGTGCAGACTTCGGATCCAGAGGTGTCCCCTGACCCCCTGTCCCTAGTCTCCCTCTTCAAGAAAGAGTCTTCTAGCAGGCACATTAAATGGTCTTCTGAGGAAAGTTTTGAGCATAGAGACCTCATCTGATGCATCTGTGGCCCAGAGATGTTAAGTGACTCGGCAAAGGTTTCATGTCAAGTAACATTTTGCTTCTTGTATGAGAAAAAGTACTGTGGTCCAGCATCTACCTACAACAGACTAGGTGACGTGGAACACTCTGGAGGGTCTCTTTTAGGCTGGGACCCATGTGTCAGTTCTACATCCGAGTTCAGTTGGCATACATAGAGATCCATGCAGGGCAGGCTGTGTGTGGCATAGTTGGGGCCTTACCAAGCCGCCAAAGCTAGTGCATCACAAACCCAAGAAAGTTTCAAATGTCTCAGGTGAGGCAACAGGCATGCAGGAGAAGAGACAAGCACAACACACACACACACATGCACAAAGACATACAGGTGTGGGGGACAGAGCTGGGCAGGAAGCCAGGGAGGGTAACTTTTCCCTGGCTGGGTTTCCTACTGACCAAGTCAGGGCCACTCTGGAGCCTGATGGTCCTAAGATGCTCAACAGATGGGGTCGAGGTACTGTTGGTGGGCACACTATGGGAAGTGATGCGGGAGTTGATTCTGAACTGGAGCAATCCACCCAGGCTGGAGTGCAGCCCTAGGGACTCTGGCAGAAGCCACTGGACAGCTAACATGCCCCACTCTGCACTCTGGTATCACCCCCAACCTCCCACCCACATACATCATGATATTTTGGTGCCTCTACTAGTCTGGGGCCAGGAACTCACGAGTCTGCCCTATTCCCACATCCACTCTGAGCCCGTGGGTGCAAAAAATGCATGCAGGTCTTAATCCACTCTGTGCCTCCCGTCACACCAGGAAAACTCTGTTACTCACGTAGGCAAAAGATGGGCCTTGCTGCAGTGGGACAGCACAGTATGAAACAGAGATCAGTGGTTCTGCCTTCACATTCAAGGCCCGCCCCGTAGTGGGAGCCCTGGGTGAGGCTCCTTCTCCTCAATGTCATGGCTACTGGCCCTAGCCCACAGTGATTGGCTCCTTCCCTTATTCTCTGCTGCCCTCTCTAGACTCTTCTTTATTTTTATTCTCCATGCCCCTCCCTCACTCTCTTACTTCCTTTTGAGACACTGTATAACCAGGCTAGCTTTGAACTCATGATCCTCCTGCCTTAGCCCCTGATTGCTAGAATCACAGGCTCACACCATCACAACTGGCCATTAACCACTTTCTTAGACATCCAGATATCTCATGTTTCCTAATTGCTAGGGCCGCCGTGTATTTCTTCCTTCCTTCTCTCCCTCCCTCCCTTCTTCTTTCCTTCCCTCTTTCCCTCCCTCCTTCCCTCCCCCTCTTTCCTTCCCTCTTTCCCTCCCTCCTTCCCTCCTTCCTTCCTTTCCTTCCATCCCTCCCTTTATCTTTCCTTCTTTCCTTCTTTCCTTCTTTCCTTCTTTCCTTCCTTCCTTCCTTCCTTCCTTCCTTCCTTCCTTCCTTCCTTGCTTTCTTCCTTCTTCCCTCCCTGGCTCCCTCATTTCCTTCCTCTCTCCTTCCTTTCCTTTCTCTCCTTCCTCTCCTTCCTCTCCTCTCTCCCTCCCCCCCTCCTTTCCACTATTCCTTTCTTGCTTTGACAGGGTCTTATGTATCCCAGGCTGATCTCAGACTTACTAGATACCAGAGGATGAGCTTAAAGTTATAATTCTCCTGCCTTTACTTCCCAAGTGTTTGGATTATAGGTGTGCACTACCACATCTGGTTTATGGGATGCTGGGGATGAGCACAAGGCTTTGTACCCACTAGGTAAGCATTTTACCAATCCCTCCATCTCCCCTCCCCCACCACACTGACCTCTGATTGGATGAGGGAAGAAATATGCCTGCATATACAGGGAGAGAGTGTCCAGCCCATACAGAGCTGAATCATCGTAACTATTATGTCTTGTTTTCACTGTATAGGAACAGGCTAGGTGGGAAGAAGCAGGATTTTCTTTGATATACAAGCTTAGGCATTGGTTCCTACACAACCCTAACAGGATGGTCTATGGGCTTGGGCTTGTTCAAGGGGAAAAGGTTCCCAGGCTATATCCAGCACCCACTCCACGTCCCTGAGAGCTCCAGGTTCACTGGGTATTGCACAAACCTGCTATCCTTAAGGTTAGGAAGCAAGATGCAGAGTGGCAGAAGCCTTTACCATCACCTTCCTGTCTTCAGCATCCATAGAGAGGAACTGACAGGACCCTTGGTCCCATAGGGGACTGATGAGGAAGGCAAATAAGAGAGAGGAAGGGACGCAAGAGAGGTTCTAGAAATTTCCTGTACTTTTTTTCTTGTAAGCCCTCTTCCCACTGGGCCAGCGGGATATTTTTGTTATTGTTGTGTCTGTCCTTTGTTTGTACTAGCAGGTCTAACAATGTAACCACATGTCCCTGCAAGACCTCATCCTTGTGGTGTCTGGCTCACAGCAAGAAGGTCAGCCAATAGAGGACCAGGGACCCACGCTGAGTGACCTCATCATCCTTGTCCCCTTGGGGCTGGGACATGGGGTCGTTCCAATTTGGGACTGAGTCTCACCCCTAGGAACATCTGACAGTATATGGAGCATATTTGCTGGCTCCAATTATACTGTGGCATATAGGTACAGAAACAAGGGGCCAGGAGCATTAGTGTTCATAGAACAGTCCCTACAACAGAAAATCGAGTCATAGTGATGACAGAGCTACTGCTAAGAAGTGCTCATGGCAGATCTCAGTGAAGGAGGCTCAGTCTGCAGACTTCTCAGACCGTGTATCCATAACAGAGGAGAGGGTACCCAGAGTCAGCCCACTCCACCCAGGGGACCAACTCAGCAAACATAGAATGAGTTCTTACTCAGGGGTTCTGCTCACTCTGAGTACGCTAAGGCCCAGGTGGCCTTGGTGACAGCACTTGTCACTTACCGTGATGCTGCTGTCTTTCTTGCCCTTGTGGGAAGACGCCACCACAGCCAAGTACTGTATGACTTTCTTTGTGTTCTCTGTCTTTCCAGCTCCAGACTCACCTCTGAAAGACATAAGTATGGTGACTCTCATGGTCGTCACTGCCACTCCCCGAGTGAGGAAACTGAGGCTCCTCCGGGAAGGGCATTAACTGGCTGTGTGCATGTGCACATATGTATGGAGGCCTCAGTTACCACACATGTTTCAAAAACAAAAAACAGATCTCTCTCTGGCTGGAACTCACCAATTGGGCTAGGCTGGCTGGACAGTGAAGCCCAAGGATCTCTTATCTGGGACCTTTCCATTGCTGAGGTTACAAGCTCATTACTCTGCCCAAGTGTGTTTTTTTTTTTTTTTAACATGGGTCCTGGGGATCTGAATTGAGATCCTCATGCTTTCACAACAAATACTTTACCCACTAAGCCATCTCTCCAGCCCTGAGCTGGAGTTTCTTACCCCTGTAAACGAACCTAAACAGGCCCTGGTCCACAAGTCAGGGTACTCTTCTAGAAGGTACTTCTCTGCAAGGAAGAGCCCAGAAAAAGAGAGGAGAAACTGAGTTCTGCTATGAAGGCTCAAACTCCAGTGCATTCTGCATGATCTACTGAGAGGCATTGTCAGCAGATTGGACCCAGAAGAGCTGGACAAGGAATACACTTCCAAGGAAGAATGTGTACTTTTCAAATAAGCAGAGCCTAAAGCATAAACTCTGGGAAAAAGAATCTTATCCCACGAGTCCCCGAGCAGAAGCGAGCTCTCATTCTCAGCAGAATTCCTGGAATATGAGACAGCTGATAATCTCAAATGAGTCGATAAAGGTTTCCTTGGTTGGAGGAATTTATGCTAAAGTACATATAGCTGATAGCTTCTGTGGAGGCCTGAATAGGTTTGGTGCCCATAGACTCATGAGTTTTGAATGCTTCCTTGATGGAGGAAGTATGTCACTCTGGGGGCGGGCATTGAGGTCTCCTATGCTTAAGCTTCACCCAGTGTGGAATCCAGTCTCCTCCTAGCTGCCTTTGAATTAAGATACAGAACTCTTGGCACCTCCAGCACCAAGTCTGCCTGGATGCTGCCATGCTTCCTGCCATGACAATAAGGGACTAAACCTCTGAGACTGTAAGCCAGCCCCTACTAAATGTTGTCCTTTGTAAGAGTTGCCTTGGTCACGGTGTCTCTTCAGAACAGTAAAACCAAAACTAAGACAGCTTCCACTGGTGGGATGCTGCTGACCTAAGACTCTTTCTAGAGCATTCTGTCTTGAGCCACCAGAGATCATCGCAGAGGGGTTTCTCCACCAAGAGCTCCATCGCCACCTCGGGTTCTCCATGTCTGCTAAGAAGACAGACAGGTCTCCGCTCGCTTTGCTTCCACATCTTCCACCAGGATTGTTTGTCTATTTTTCCATTCTTCTCTTGAATTGTTCTCATTTTCTGCACTTAATTCATATTTTATGATATGAGAGACCTCTTATTTTAATCAGGAAAAAATATCATCCATGCAAAGGTCAGCTTGGAGTTCTCTGGGCATAGCTCTGCTATTCTCCCTAAATAGAAGGAAAAAAATTAACTTTCTCTTCTGAGTGTGTCTCAGTGACTCTGCTCAAGCTAGAGAAGAGCGAAAAGGAAAACCCACCACCTTCTCTGAGTGCTTTATCCGCCTCTCAGCACCACCCTTACTTTTGGAGGCAAAAATCATGGCCTCTGTGTTACTGTGGTAAAAAAGTCTAGCCCAGAATGGGTAAGCAACCTGTTCTAGGTCACACAGCAAGGGAAGGGCATATTAAATCCAGTCCTTGATTCAAATGCTACCCAAACTCTCACTATTCTACCACACAAGCTCTGTTCTCTAATAATACTGATTATTGACAGGATTTAGACTCACTAGTACACAAACATCTGGACATGCCAGTCAGGGAATTTCTAGATTGGGCTAGATGAGGTGGGAAGAAGCCCCACATTGAATGTGGGAGGCACCATCCCATGAGGGGGTGCTGCACAACTTGAAAAGGACAAAGCGAGCCAATCAGTACCTTGGGTACAATGTAAGCAGCTGCCTCTCACTCCATGTGCCGCACCCTGGAAGCCACAACAAACCCAAGGGCCAGACAGAGGACGGGCAGGGCCTTGTGTTTCCTAAGCACCTGCTCTGTTCCTTTACTCTTCCCAGAGTAAAGGAACATCTAATGAAGAACTTCATGATTCTTCTCATCACCTTCTTGGAGAAACTGAGGCTTAGAGGCATTGATGTAAACTGCTCCAGTTCCAGGTACTCCACGGACAGACAATGGAGGAGGAATGAAATTTAATAATAAGACAACCCACATTGTTCTTCCGCCTGCTGATAGATGAGAAAGAGAAAGTAGAGGGACACCCTAGCTTTGGACTCTGAAACTGAAAGCAGGGATCAAAGAATGAGGCCACTCAGTTGTACACCGTAATATAAATTACACCATAGTATAAATTGCATCATAGTATAGGTTACTTCAGTTAAGCTAATGTCAAAGCAGTGGATAGATAGGCTTCCCTGTCGCCTGAAGGAGAGAGATCCTGGTTAGGCAAAGAGAGAGCACCCTGAGTTCTGAACACAGACCTCACACTTGTCACACCAGCACCCAACCCCACTCCTACCATCTCATTCTTTGTCATCTGACCTTTGGTATCTGCTCTTGACAACAGTGGAGACATCAGCAGCCACAGACTCTGAGAACCCTTCTCTTCCCTACAGTCCTCTAGGCTCAACTATTTCCAAGGTTTGCAGATAAAAATAAATTGTCTTAGGCGGCCTTGCCAACAAATACTCCCAAGTACCAGGCTCCAGGCGTCCGAAGCTGGCAGGCTCTGTGTGGTTCCAGAAACATGCTTATCTCTGCTTTCCTGACCCTGGAACTCTGGTGACAGTGCTGTCCCCTCCAAGTCCCTCCCCTGTTGTCCCTAGCTTCCCATTTCTGGAGGCCCCTGGCTTAGCTAGACAGGACCTCCTGGGCTGTGTGCTCTCCCTTGGCATGTGTGACCTGCACAGTCTCTGGGGACTACTCTGAGAAGATCCCTTGCTTGATAGAAAGTTCTGAAAATTCTTAATGACTCCTCTTCAGGGAACTGTACATTTTCATTTGAATAATTTTATTTTATGTCCATTGCTATTTTGCCTGCCTGTATGTCTGAGTGTGCAGGCAGATTCTCTGGAAATGGAGTTACAGACAGGCATGAACAATCATGTGGGTTCTGGGAATTGAACCCAGATACTCTGGAAGAGCAGCCAGTGCTCTTAACCCAGATCACTTCTCCAGCTCCTCATTTAAATAATTTTAAAAACTATGTGGTAGTCCTGCCTCTCCGAGTTGAATGACAGTAAGAGCTTATTACAGCCTATTGTTGGCCCCAACAAGGATTCAAATGGCTGTATGCTTACAACTCCTCCTATGACCCACCCCTACTGCAAGCTAGCGGTGTCCAATACCAACTCCTATACATCCTGCAAAACCCAGTTAGGCATCATCCATTTTGAATATCTCAAGGTTCCCTATAGCCCTCATTAGCTGAATGGCACAGGGAGCTCCTGGATCAGACAGCCTACATTCAGGTACGTGCTCAACCAGTCACCTGCATGGGCTCTGGTAAGTTACGTAACCTCCTGTGCCTGTTTCCTTACCTACAAAATGCCTTTGTGCTCTCAGTAGCATGGTCTCCATCACCGGTCCTAGTGTTAACCCATAAACCCCACCACATCTCCCCACTTAGAGGTGGAGTGGCAAGCTGCTTCTGTCCAGGGCTGGATAGCAAGTACTTCAGGCTTTGTGGGAGTTCTCCTTGGTTTCTGTCAACTTGCCACAAAATTAGACACACTTGGGAAGAAGGACTCTGAATTGAGAAAACTTCCTCCTTAAGTAGTGATTGATGTGTGAGTACCACCCCAGGACAGATGGTCCTGGGATCATAAGGAAGCAGGTGGGGCAAGCCATGAGGTGTGTTAATCCATGGGCTCTGCCTGCTTCAGTTCCTGTCTTGGGTTCCTGCCCTGACTTTCTTTGTTGATGGACTATGATATAAACTGAATAACTCCCTGTGTTGCTTTTGGTCATGATGTTTTATCACAGTAAAAAGGAAAGCAAGTGGGCCGCGGAGTCTTTTCATATCTACTTGGCATGGCCACTCTAGTGTGGAAGCCGGTGTGTTAACAACTAGGTTGCAGATGTGTTTCAATAAAACTTTATGTACAAAATACAAACAAGGGCCCCTGTGCCCCTTGTTGAACATGTGTATCGATCTTATAGCTTAAGCTTCCTACTTCTCCATCCCTGAGATGAAGGATCTTCAGTTCTTAGTCTCTCTCTCTCTCTCTCTCTCTCTCTCTCTCTCTCTCTCTCTCTCTCTC
>NW_021604753.1:374480-386347 GCF_004785775.1 Grammomys surdaster | reverse complement strand
CTCTCTCTCTCTCTCTCTCTCTCTCTCTCTCTCTCTCTCTCTCTCTCACACACACACACACACACACACACACACACACACACATAAATGTAAAAAATTAAATAAAAGAAGTGAAGAACCTACCATATCCTCCAACCACCATGATATTCTGCCCAAGCACTTGGGGTTGAATGGCTATGAACCAAACTCTCTGAAATCATGAGCACTACAAATCTTTCCTGTTTCCCGTTAGTTATGCCAGACACTGTGTCCCAGTGCTGGTGAGCTGGCTCAGCATGTAAAGGTACCTGCTGCCAATCCCAATGACTTGCATTTGATCCCCAGGACCCACGTGGTTGGAGATAAATGACAACTGCAAGTTGTTCTCTGACCTCTGCATGCACCATGGCACTTATGCACCCTTACACACTGTCATAGTCAGGGTTTTACTGCTGTGAACAGACACCATGACCAACGCAACTCTTTTTTTTGTTTTGTTTTTGGTTTTGGTTTTGGTTTTGGTTTTTCGAGACAGGGTTTCTCTGTGTAGCCCTGGCTGTCCTGGAACTCATTCTGTAGACCAGGCTGGCCTCGAACTCAGAAATCCTCCTGCCTCTGCCTCCCAAGTGCTGGGATTAAAGGCATGCTCCACCACCGCCCGGCTAAGGCAACTCTTATAAGACAGCTTTAATTGGGGCTGGCTTACAGGTTCAGAGAGTCAATCCAGTATCATCAAGGCAGGAACATGGCAGCATCTAGGCAGGCATGGTGCAGGAGGAACTGAGAGTTCTGCATCTCTATCTGCAGGCCTCTAAGAGAAGACTGACTTCTAGGCAGCTAGGATGAGAGTCTTAAGGCCCACACCCACAGGGACACACCTACTCCAACAAAGCCACACCTCCTAATAGTGCCACTCCCTGAGCTAAACATACACAAACCATCAGACACACACTTGCATGGTAAATTTTTAAAAAGGTAATAAAAAATAGAACAGTACCAGCATCCTTAAGCATTCAAGTGTGCTGGTTTCCATCACATGGACCCTGTCCCATGGACAAGGCTAGGCAATTACAACTGTGAACACATCAAAGATTCCATCCTGGAGATCTTTGGGTTCAGTAAAAGGTTATCAACAAAAGAAAAATAGCATCACTTACGTGCAGAGAATGGACTGGTCTTCACGATCTGCAAACAGAGGAAAAACAAACAGCGTGTGAATTAATGTGAGCCCTGAATCCAAGGTTCTGGACCTGGCTCAAGCCAGGCTGTATTCTCAAGTTCCCACATGCTGGCCAGACTGGAAGTGGCCAGAGGCCAGCTGTACCGGATACCCAGGACACAGGAGGCCAAAGTAAATCCACAAGGACAACTGCAGTCCCTGAGGTATCTCTCACAAGGACAACTGCAGTCCCTGAGGTGTCTCTCACAAGGACAACTGCAGTCCCTGAGGTGTCCCTTGAAAGAGTCATGAGCATGATGCACTTGGGGGGAAGGGGTGCAGGCCTCCACACAAGCTCTTGGGGGCTCCCAGAGCCTCACCCTTCCTGACTATAGACTGAGCACATTTGGGGTGCAAGCTGACCAGGTACTCTTGTGGCTGTAGGTCTTCTGCTCTGAGGCCTGGAGTAAGTGTTCTAGCTTGCTGTATCAGCTCCATCAGCTGTGATGTGTTATAGAGAACAATCCTGGGTTGTGATCAGCACTCAACTCTCTTCTAGGGAGAGCAATGCAGGTTTCTTTAGATCTGTCCCTATGTCACTATTATCATTCTAGAAAGCTGGGCTATATATTTTATGTTAACTTGACACAAACTAGAGTCATCTGAAGGGACGAAGCCTCAATTTACAAAATATTTCTATAACATCCAGCTGTAAAACATTTTCTTAACTAACGACGTGGGGAAGCCCAGCCCATTGTGGGTGAGGCCATCCCTGGGCTGGGGGTCCTGGACTCTATAAGTAAACAGGGTGAGCAAGCCATGGAAAGAAAGCAAGTAAGCAGCACCCTCCATAGCCTCTGCATCAGCTCCTGCCTCCAGGATCCTGCCCTGCTAAGAGTGTCTGCCCTGACTTTCTTCAGTGACATGAAAGTGTAAGCAAATAAACCCTTTCCTCCTCAAGTTTTTTTGGTTATGGTGTTTTGTCACAACAATAATCACCCTAACTGCAACAGAAGCCTTGGGGTGGTTCCTTTTATTCCCAGGGAAGAGTTAAGAATATGCCCAGAGCTAGGTTGACTGGATCATCTGACTTAGAATGTCTATTTAGTCAGAGATAGAGTAGTACAGAAGCCTCTCTTGCTTTCCTCCAGGCCCTTGGTGTCAACCTCCTCTGACCCATGCCACTGTTTCCTCAATCTGCAAGCTCCTGGGTAGGCTCTTTCTCTCTGGAAGGTGACAGTTCAGTGCCTGATGGTACCAGAGACATTACTCCCCCACCCCATACAGAGGATACCATGAGATCAAAGATCAAGCAGGCATCGTTGACAGCTTTCTACCCGGAAAGTTCCCCAGAGGGCCAGCCAGGAACCTCTGAGGAACAGAGGAACAGTGACCAACATTCCACCAGCCAAGAGCAGAGATGTCATAGTGCCACATCTGACACCAGAGGTGGCACCATCTATTCTTAGTTCCATGCCTTCAGCCTCAGTTTACCACAGAATACTGTACCTCCTGTGCCCAGCACATGGTTCGGAGCTCTGTTATCTGTTTTTAATAAATTATAGGATAGATGGGCAGATCAGAGGACAGACAGGAGGATGGATAGGTAGATAACGGAATCAGAAAATCAGGAATTCAAGGTCATCCTTGGCTACACAGTAAGTAGCCAGGGCTACACAGTAAGACCCTATATTGGAAGAAAGGAAGAAAGAAAAGAAAGAGAGAAAGAAAGAAAGAAAAAGAAAGAAAGAAAGAAAGAGAGAGAGAGAAGGGGAGGGAGAAAGAAAGAAAGAAAGAAAGAAAGAAAGAGAGAGAGAGAGAGAGAGAGAGAGAGAGAGAGAGAGAGAGAGAGAGAGAAGCAGCCCCAATACACACTAACTGATTGAGGTGAGGGCTGGAGGAACAAGTGCCCCGTGACTAGAACCCAGGCAGCAAAACTGTCTCTGCAGCCTGAGGCCCTACAGGGTCTCACATAGCCCAGGTTAATCTTGAACTCAGTATATAGGCTGGGACAACTCTGAATGCCTGGTCCCTTTGGCCTCTTCCTTCTCAGTTCTGATTCCAGGTCTCCAGCACTCACCGTTTATGAAGCACTGGGGATGGAGGCTTCATGCCCACTAGGAAGGCACTTTGCTCTCTGAGCTGTATCCCCAACCCCAGCCTCCATTATTTTAAGGGAAGGCTTGGACACTGGCAGATCATGGGCTCTGTTCTTCCATCTGACCTGAGGAGGGAGCCAGGCTTTCTCAGCGACATGGCAAGAGCTGATCCCTGAGCAGCAGAGATTTATAGGGTCAGAGGCTCCCAGGCCTCCCAGGAGGAGGAGCAGGCTCTGTGCTAAGGGCCATTGGCAGCTTCCTGGCCCAGGATGTTCCCATCAGAAACACAAGCGTGGGAAGCACAACTCTGGGCAAAAGTACTGCTCCTCTGGGTCAGCTGTCAACCTGACCCCAGGGAGTTTGCCTAAACTTTCCATGGCTGGGACTTTCTGTTTCCTCACTGGGCCCAGTCTTAGAGAGAGCTGGGGGATGAGCCAGGCTGTGTGGATAAAAGGTCACGTGCTCAACCTGAAGGTCTAAGTAACCTCGGGATCCACATGGTGGAAGGAGAGAACTGACTCCACAAACTGTACTTTGACCTCCGCATGTGTGCACATGCCGGTGCACACATGCAAAACCAATACATGTAATTTATAAGTTTTTTTTTAGAACAGGCCTTCTGCCCCAGCACACATCTCTTTGTCTTTTCAGATCCTTCTGTTATTCGTGACTGTGAAATTAATATCACATGAGCCAGCTCACTTACGATATTCACATCAGAGGAGCACCATCTCTATCTAGTTCCAGAATATTCTGTCATTCACAAATAAAACCCTATACCCATTAGGCCATCCTTGTCCACCAGCCATTCCCACTAACCCTTGGCAACTGTGTGCCCTATCTGTATCTGTGTGCACATGTTTACCCATCCTGGGTATTTCACACAGGTAGAGACACACAGTATATGTATCATATTTGGGAGGGTTATCTGAATTGTAGTATATATTATTACTTTATTCCTGTTCACAGCCAAGTAATATTCCATTGTATATAATGGACCACATTTTATTCATCCATAGATAGACATTTTGGTTGTTGCTACATTAGGCTGATTGTGAATTGTACTGCTGTGGACTTTCATAGACACGTTTTTCTTTGAGTTCTTGTTACATTATCTGAGAGCCAATGCCTTGGTGACAGTGTCTCTGACTCCACACCTCTCTATGGCTGAGACAGGGGCATATCTACTGCACACCTTGCCTGAAGATTGAAGAAAGAATATTGAGAAAGGCGTGTCTTCCCCTACATCTATAAAGGCTTCATGTTCTCCCTGGCTCTCTTAGACCAAAGATTCTCTGTATTGTAGCAATTAACCTCCCCATAATCATTATTTAACTTGTTAGTTTTTAAATATATTTTTGGAAGAACATATGTAACATACAGTGTTGTTCTTATTTTCTTTTCCAAGTTGGTAAAAACATACAAACAAAGGACTGTGCAGAATTATATTCACATTCACCTCAAAGAAGAAGAAAAAGAAATATCCATCAACTGATGAATGGGTTTAAAAATGCTGTATGCCCATTCAGTGAGATACTATTCAGCCATGAAAAAGTGCTGACATCTACTATGACAGCTGTGTACACGAAACAGAGCACTCATACAGTAGATAGATAGATGACAGGTAGATAGATAAGACAGAGATAGATAGATGATAGATAGATAGATAGATAGATGATAGATAGATAGATAGAGACATTTTTAAAAATACAATTTTGTACTTCCTTCTTTTTGTTTGTTTTTAAAACAATTATGTAGCCCTGACCTCAAATTCATAATCATCCTGCTTTTACCCCCTGGGAGCTGGGATTTCAGGCACTGCTACCACACAAGTACCATCATAGGTAAGCTCTGCTGTGGTAGGCCCTGGGAACACAAACCAACAAGAGTCACTATTTCTTGCTTCTATGTCACCAATGGCAGAGTGTGGGAGTTGCAGTGGTTTGAATGAAAATGGCCTCCATGGGCTCATGTATTTGAATGCTTGATCCCCAGTTAGTAGAACTGTTTGAGAAGGATTAGGAAGTGAGGCATTTGGGAGTGGGTGTGGCCTCGCTGAAGGTGATATAGGAGGTGTGTCACAATGGATGGGATTTGAGGTTTCTCTGAATGCCTTTCTCTGCCGCAGATCAGATGTAAAGCTCTCAGCTACTGCTCCAGTGTCATGCCTGCCTATCTCCCACCATGATGATCATGAACTAACCCTCTGAAACTGTAAGCCAGGCCCCTGCCAAATGCTTTACTTTATTTTTAAAAATTATTTTATATTATTTTATGTCCATTGGTGTTTTGCCTTATGTATGTGTGAGGGTGTCAGATCTCAGAGTTACAGACAGTTGTGAGCTGCCAAGTGGGTGCTAGGATTTGAACCTGGGTCCTCTGGAAGAGCAGTCAGTGCTTTTAACTGCTGAGCCATCTCTCCAGCCCCAAATGCCTTGTTTTATAAGAGTTGCCTTGGCATGCTCTCTCTTCACAGCAATAGAACACTAAGACAGAAGTCAAATGGGCAAGAAAATGGTAGAGGGCTGTAGTCACACTTGCAACCAGGATATGCACCAGTGCACCGGCCGCAGTACACCTCTGTGGCTTCCCAGGCTTCCTAGAGTAACAAGAAGTCTTTCATGCTGTGTCTGTAATGAACTATGTCAAGAACTTATAGTACTGCAGGAGGGGTGGCAGTGGGCAGAGAATCCCCAAGCTGACCAAAGCAGCTCAAAGGCAGGAAGAATGTACCTTGTGCACCTATGGGTAATGGCAGCCTTAGTTTGACTCAGCTTCTGGCTTGTGTCCTGGGACCTCACCCCACCACGAATCTGCCCCTGTCTACCCTTCCTACCTGGCCCGGGGACTTGTCTTTGGAAATTTGGGTCTTGCGATGTGCTTGAGGTGTGGGATAATGGGCCTGGGGTCACACTGAGGCACAGCAGAAAAGACTCCCTGGAGGTGCCCAGCATCTCAGAGTCTCATAGGCTGGCTATTTTGGTTGATCCCTGCTGGAGTTCCTGCTAGCTGGCTGCTGAGAATGAGGCCTGCAGGCTAACCATAAAAGGAGAAAGGAAAGTGGAGCTGGAGATGCATCCCAGACTCCACGCCTCTCTTCCTTCTTCCAGCCAGCTGTAGATAAGAGAGAACAGAGACAGGGGCAGGGAGGATCCCAAGTCCAAAGCAAATGACTCCCTACTTTATATCCTCCAAGAAGTTAGCCTCCAGAAGGTTCTATACACTGTGTGAGGCTAGTGCAAAGTTGTCAATCCTGGTGGATCCTCCTCTGACACCAGGGCAGATGTCAGCTAAATCTCAGGCATGGCTCAGAGTGATCCTCATACAACCTGGAACAGACAACAGAAACACTGAGACACAAAGAGATGGATTCCATCCAAGCTCTGTAGCCCTGACTCTACTCTGGGTCCCTGTGGGCCTGGGCCCTCTTCTCTTCCTTTCTACCTTCTCTCTGGCAGACTTATGTCGGCTATAGACACTGGGCCCAAGGGAGCATTTTCTAACACTTAGAACTGGACCATTGAGGGACACCAGGAACCAGGGACTCTGGTGGCCTCTCTGGCTCAGCTTTCTTTCCCCATCCTCTGCTTTCAGTCCCATGAAGCTCTCCCATCTCATGTTTATGGTAACATCCCAGGAGGCATCCACTGTCTCCTAACCTAGGAGACAGACCCCAGGTTAGCAGCCTTCAGCTTTTGGACCTCCCTTCCCTACACTGTGGGGCTTCTTGATTAATGTCCCTGAGCTAGACTGTGTGTAGCAGGGCTATAGCATACAGTTAGGCCCTCCGTCAACCCTGCTGAGACAATCAGCTGGGAAAACAGCTGGGTTTTCCTGCATGAAAAACCAGAATGGGCACCCCAAAGCTACTCTGCTGGACAAGCCTACTTCTCCAACTCAGAATTTACTATTTACTCAATATTTTAAGATTTTTGATTTTAAGATTTTTGACTGCCTCCTGTCCCTGTAAGAACTCATGGACACCAAAGATTGTGAGTTGTTTTTTTTTTTTTTTAACTAACCCTGAGTTTCATTTGAGTCCAACATTCACATCCCCACCTTATGTGGGGAAGCCTAGTCACTAAGGGTTCTATGAAGGCTCTACTTTCACAAATAGGACACATACCCTTCATCCACATGAGGCTGTAGCTAGAATATGCCATCTGAGAGAGACAGATCCTTATCAGAACCTGATCTTGCTGGCCCCCTGGTGCTGTACTTCCCTGTTGGGGATTGGTTCTAATGCTTTGAATTAATCTGGCCCCCCAAGTTGGGAATCCGCATGTTCAAACACAGAAGGTCCTTATCCCCAATTGGTTTTTGATCTATCAATAAAGAGCCAAGAGTCAATGGCTAGGCAGGTAGACTGAGGTGGGACTTGGAGATTTGCTCAGGCTAGGAACTGGGAGAGAAAAAGAGTAAGATCTCCATGATGGGGAAGAAGACCAGACCTAAAGGCCCGTCAACACGTGAGAATCAGGGAAAGTGGTCACACAGACCTCTTCCCCGATTGTGTTTGGGGTAGCAGAGATGAAATACAGATTTGAAAAGATGTTAACTCAAAAGTACCAGAGGGCAGTGTTTGCTAGCAGTATGAAGGATTAGAACTGCCCAGCCTTTGGGCTAGTCAAGGCATTTAAAATTTACTGGCCTGTATGTGTCTTTCATTCTCGAATCCTCTGGCAGGTGGCTGGGAGCAGAGCATGACCTGCCAGGAACACAAAGTGGTTTAGCTAAATTTACCACTACACGTCCCAGCCTCCAGCTAGCAGTGCTTTGTCACCTCTAACTCATCCAGGTGGCTTACCTAAACTACATATAGCATTTCAATGTCAGCCTGAATTACAGTGAGATCCTGTCTCAATAGACCAAAGTTGGCTAGAGATGGGAAAGGACGGGTGGAGTAAATCACCAGTTTATGATTTGTTTATGGAAGCTGAGCTAGATAGGTGAGGAGAAGCCACGCCTAGAGACTCAGTTAACCATATACACTGTACCCCATCCCACTAGTCAGTCCAGACCAGGCTCTGGAAGTGGAGGTATGTCCTGAGTCCTGTCCTGGAGATTTGTAGGATGCTAACTTTGAGTCAAACAGCCTGACACTATTTCTCATCTCCCCATCTTGAGCAGCCTTTGTGCCTGCCACAGCTCTTTCTTTGCCAGAAACAAAACAAAACAAAACAAAACAAAACAAAACAAAACGAAAAAACAGATCAAAACCCTGACTTTTTAAGCCCACAAAAGCCACTCAATGAGGCTAGCTTGAGAAAGGCTTGAAGTTCCCCATGACACAGCTCAGAGCTGTGGGTATTAACTGTCAGTAACACAGTGGCATATGCTTATATGTACACACATGTAGATGCATGTGGAGATCAGAGGTTAACCTCAGGTGTGCCTCTCTCAGGGAGAATCACAAGCTCTCATGAGCTCACTGATCAGATAGGCTAGACTGGCAAGAATCCTTCCATTTCCACCTCTTCAGTTCTGGAATTACAAACAGGTACTGCCATGCTCAGGTTTTCACACTGTGTGAAATTTCCAGGGATCAAACTCAGATCCCCACTTTATCGACTGATCTCCGAGTCCTCTATCTTCACCACTGAAAACAAGGATCTGGGGCCTGACATACATGTATATGCTTGTAATTCTAGCCACTGAGAGGCTAGGGCAGGGGGACTTCACATTCCAGGGCATTCTGGGCTGCATAGTGTAACTCTGTCATGAATGCATGCATGAGTGAGTGAAGGAATGAAGACTGAATGAAACTAACAACCCAGAGAAGTGTCAATGGGCAGCAAAGACTGAATCAGGAGGGTAGAGTAAGGAGCCACGATCCACTGCCTTCTAGTTAGAAGGTGCCATGGCCTGAGCATCTGTGTCTCCCTCCAAACCTCCACCCTTGACTTCTCTCCCTTTGGCAAGGTGGGGCCCTTAGGGGGTGATAAGTCACCAGTGGGATTGGTGTCCTTACAGAAAAAGCCCAAGGGATCTTATTTCCCCTTGGACACAGCAGCAGAGGCACCGTCCTTGAACAGGAAATGGGCATGCCTTCACCAGATTAAACAGGAAATGGGCTCTCGCTAGAATCCAAGCCTGTAAATTCCTTTGTCTGGGCTTCCAGCTTCCAGAGCTGCAGGAAGTAAATTTCTGTTGTTTATAAAGGCATTTTGTTATAGTCACCTGGACAGATTAAGACCTAAAGGCCCAAAAGTGTGCTGTAATTCCAGCAGGAGGCGGAGACCGACCACAAGAGTGCCATGAGAGTCTTATAGTGAGACTGTGTCTCAAAAACAAAAATAGGGCTAGAGAGAGGATTCTGTGGTTAAGAGCACTGGCTGCTCTTGCAAAAGACTTGAGTTTAGTCCCCAGCATCCACATGGAGTTTTACAACAATAGTAGCTCCAGTTCCAGACATCCGGTGTCTTCTTCTGGATCCAGTGGACACAAAGTACACATACACACACCCATACAAAATGCCCATACACAGATAAAAAAAATCTTTTAAAAACAAAGCAAAAACAAATTACAACTAAGACATATGGCCTCTGCTAGTCTCTTCGCCTCTGGGCCCAGCTTCCTCTTTGGCCTCAAAGAGAATAGAAAAGTCACCAGGTTTCACTCTCAATTTTAAGACAAGTCTGTCAGTTTCTCCAGGCCCTCTTTTTCCTTTCATCTACAGACAAGGCTGTCAGATGGACACTGGCCACTTCCTCTAAAGCATAGCAACCACAGAACAGAGAGACCTGCTCACAGCCTACTGCCCAGACTTAGCTTATGCTTGAAGAGGGCTGAGCTGAGAGCCCCAGCTGGGTGTTTTCTTGGTCATTGACAGGGTCCTCTCTATGCTGATGAAGTGAGAACAAGGCACTTGTGATGACACAAAGTCAGGTCCTCACTTCCTGAGCCTCCACTTATGTTAGAGCAAAATCTTATCTGCCTTTCACACTTCCCCTACTACACCCCAGGGGCCCTTGGTGACAACCCACAGGGTCTTGTCAGAAGGCTTAGTGCTCCCTCCTCACGATCTCCCTGTAATTTGCTGAATCTGACTCTGGGCTCCCAAGTGTTCAGCGTTCAACACTCAGATAAGAAGCAAGAGCCCTTTAAAAAAAAAGGGCTGGAGAGATGGCTCAGTGGTTAAGAGCACTGACTGCACTTCCAGAGGTTCTGAGTTCAAATCCCAGCAACCACATGGTGGCTCACAACCATCTGTAATGAGATCTGATGCCCTCTTCTGGTGTGTCTGAAGACAGCTACAGTGTATTCATATATAATAAATAAATAAATCTTTAAAAAAAAAAAAAAAAGAAGCAAGAGCCACAGGGACAAAAGGCCTTTCTTGGGCTAGGGGCCAAGCATAACTCAGTGCCACTGTTAATTCAAGGGTCCTAGGGGTCACAGGCACCAAGTTCAAAACAATTCTGACACCGTCCAATCTTTGGAAGGTTGTTCACTTTTCTGAATCTCAATCTCCCCATCTCTAAAAGGGAGATGACAGTAGTGCCAGCCCCTAGTGTTAAATGACCAACAAGCCATGTGCATGTAGTCAGGGGACATGCACACACTCATGTGCACACACACAGACACACACACATACACACACACACACATGGGGAGGGGGAGCAGGGAAAAATGTTTGTTGTTTTCTCAAGATCAACAAAGTAGGTACATGTCATGAGAAAGATAATACTTATGTCACCACTTATGTCAGCCTTCTTTACATTAGAATTCTTTTTTGCTTTTGTTTAGGGTAATATTATGGTACATGCACCATAATATTTTAGGACTAAATTTTAAAACTCCTAAGTGAATACTGCCTGCCCCCAGGGTTCTGATAAACGGTTAAAAACACTCCTGAAAAGCCATATAAGCAGCAGCAAACAATCATCCCCATAGGGCTGGGATGTGCACAAAGGTGCAGTGCTGGAATCTGAACACGCTAATCCTGAATCTAATCCTATCTTTCATGTATAAGGTGCTAGCAACAATCGCTAACATGGACAGGAGGACAATAGCGAGCACACTGGTGCAAGTTAACAGCTACGACACCACAGTTAACACAAGCAGGTACAACAGCCAGGTGAAGGCCAGGTGGCACCTGCCCACTGACATCCCTCCACAGGCTGTCACTTCAAGGGAGCATGAGCCCAAGCTTAGGGTTGAGAAGAGCTCTCCTGGCAATCCTTGAAGCCAGAAATCAAGTGTGCCTAGAAGAAACATATAAGAAATGGGGAACCAACCATCCCCATGGAGCTGGGATGCAGCTCAGTGGTAGTAGAGTGCTGGGCTAGCACGCACAAGACCTAGGGTTCAGTGCCCAGCACTGGAGGGGAAAAAAGAGAAACCCACAGCAACAACAAATGTTAGAATCCAGACCAGACAGCTTCCTAGGCCACAACATAGGTGCCCAACCAAGGGAACTGTATGAATCTCCAGCTAACAGAGTTCAGATGCCTAGATCTCTCACTTGGGAGATAAGTTTGCAATCTCAAGACATCAAAGGGTGTGACAGCCACACATCGTCTTCTTTACCCAGATCCTGCTCAAGTTGTAAACTCCACAACCTTCTTCAGAGGCTATAAGAAGGTATACCTTCAGAGCCCCTGCCATGCTGCCTCTCTCCTTGCCCG
>NW_021604753.1:367286-374380 GCF_004785775.1 Grammomys surdaster | reverse complement strand
CTCCCTCGCTCTCTCGCTCTCTCGCTCTCTCGCTCTCTCGCTCTCTCTCTCTCAGACTGAAGTTTAACTTTCCTCAGAGCCCTTGCATACTGCTGTCACCAGTTTGTTTGTCTATGCATTTATATCTTTAAATAAATTTCTTACTCCCAGCAACCCATTTCAGTGTCCCTCTTAAACCCTATACCTAAGACCTTAACAAAAACAAGAAGGGAAATCTCCAGGACAAGGGAAAATAGACTGAAGGCAAGTTCCCCCATGGTGAGCAGAGATTTGGAGAAGACTTTAAAGGGTTAGAACAAAAGAAATTAAAACTGATCTCACAGAGAGGATCAATAATCTCACAATGAAATGGAAACCAGAGGGCAGCAAAGCAGTCAATGCCTTAAGAATTCCAAGAGAACAATGATTGCCACATTTAAATTTTTAAATCTATCTAAACTAGTCTTTATTTGAGCTGCTTTGAGACTGCTAACCTGCAGCTTCCTATTATGTGATGCTAAACTGAAATGGTTAAGGTAGTTCTCAGTCCACTCCGTTAGCTGTTGGGTCACTTTCGACCAAAAACATGCCAAATGATATGAACACCAGAGCTCTGTACACTTCACCAAAGAGGTGTTTGCGTTTTCCAAATATACTTTCATCCAGTAGTGCAACACAGACAGAATTCTAACTCCAAGACCTAACAGGGCTTTCTCCTCTTGGAGAACATCATCCTGACATCTTGCAGGGCTCTACATGCTGGTCTTTGGAGGAGTAGCAGGTATATGTCTGGGCAAATGAAGTTCCTATTATACCTGAGGTCTGGCAAACTGGTAGCCTGGGGAGCTTTTGCCACGGTACACACTTGATTCCTGGCCTCAGGGATTGCCAGGAGAGCTCTTCTTAACCCTCAGCTCAGACTCATGTCCCCTTGAGCTGACAGCCCTATGGAAGTGCTACCTGCCCTTCACCCGGCTGTTGTACCTGCTTGTGTTAACTGTGGTGCCGTAGCCGTTAACTTGCACCAGTGTGCTCGCTATTGTCCTCCTGTCCGTGAATCACTCCTAGAATCCTACATATGAAAGGTTTAGGATTAGGGTGTTCAGATTCCAAATAGCTTTGGATTTGAGAAAATTTGCAGATGAGGCAAGTCTCACATATGTCTTCTAGATATTATCTGAATTTTTAAAGATTTTGTTTCTTCAATCGTGGGGGCCGGGGGAGTGTCCACACAAAGCAGATGTTCATGGGACCAGAAGAGGGTTTTGAATCCCTTGACGCTGGAGTTAGAAGAATTTGTGAACTGCCTAATCTAGGTGCTGGGAACTAAACTCAAGTTCTCTGGAAGAGCAGTAAGTGTTCTTAACTACTGAGCCATCTCTCCAACTCATCTGAAGGTCATTTCATACGATATTTTATGTGTTTCTTTGTAAACAGAATCTTTCTATGTAGTCTTGGGGCTCTGTATGTTGATCAGGCTGGCCTCAAAGTCACAGAGCTCTGCCTGCCTCTGCCTCTCCAGTGTTGGGATTTTACTCACACACCATTTCGCTTGATTCATGGGACGTTTTAAATAACTTTGCTCATAAACAAAATTTCACAGCCTAGAATTTACACTTCCTAGAATTTGCAATGAAATTATCCAAGATCTTGGATCATTGTAGATTTTGGATTTTAGAATTAGGGGTGTTTGATCTGTAGTGTCTTAGGCTTAGAAAGGGTTTTTGTTGATCAAGTACCAGCCACTGTTTTGAAAATGTAAGATGTGATAGTTCATTTAATGCTCATGTCAGCCCTAGGAGGTGGTCACAGACCTCTCTGTTTCGATGAATGCATTGGTTGACTGATTAACTTTGAGACAGGATACCGTTTTGTAGCCCCAGCTAACCTCAAACTCATTGTGTAGCCCTGGATAGTCTCAAACTTGCAATCGGCCTGCTTCTGTGTCCTGAATGGTAGGATTACAGGCCTGGTCCACCACACTGGTCAAGACCCAGTTGCTTATCTCTGTTTACAGAGGAAAAGCAGAGGTAGAGGATGTTTTGGAGCTCATTCACAGTCATATAGATGGCACAACCATGCCAGGCACCTGCTAGCACAGGCAGCTCTGCCCTAGAACTCATGCTGTGACTGACCTGCTCCCTCTGAGGAGGTTTGAGGAGAAGCAGCTCCTCCAGAAAGTGCTAAGTAAGTAATGTAAGTGTATCTTTCACTAAAGTTCAAGGCTAAGCTAAAGGTGACAGAAATTAGAACAGCAGTGACCTTAGCAGACAGGGGGTGTACACTGAAGAGGTACCGGCTGGGAAAAGTCACGAGAACTTTCTAGAATACTTCACTCATATCTTCATCTCAATAGTAATTGCTCTACTATAGTCAGGTATAAGAATTAACTTCAATGGGACTCTTAAATTAATACTTTCCCTGTTATTTTGTTATGTATCTGCCATTTTGTCCCAATAGAAATGCTCAGTCAAAATGGCAGTCACATAGGTTGAGAATCCCAAACCAAAAAAATCCAAAATCTGGAACGTTTTTTAGCCCAAACATGAAACCACAATGGGAAAATTCCATTTGACAAACCGTTGCTTCATGAACAAAATTGTTTGAAATATTGTCAAAAATTATCTTAGAACTGTATAAAATAGAGATAAAACATAGATAAACATTATATTTAGACTTGAGTTTCAGCCCCACAAGTGCTCATCGTGCATATATGAAAATATTCCTAAATGGGGGGGGGGAGTGTCAGTTCCAAATCGGCAAAATGGCTCTGGTCCCAAAATTTTCAGATAAAGAGTTCACAAGCTGCCACATCTAGACTTGGAGTGTGTGTGCAAAGGTCCTCCGGCTGCTGGCTGGGCCAGGGCTCTGGAACAGCCATGGAGATGGCAGAAGCCAGAGAGCGATGCCCGTATTTGCTCAAGGTCTGAGTTCCCTGCCCCCTCCTTGCTGCAGACCGATGTTCTTTTTGCTTTTGTCCTTTTTTAGTCAAGGCATTGCCTGCCAAACTCCACATTCCTGACGGGGACTCAGGCAGGTGGGGGTGGGGACTGAGGCTGAGCCCTGAGGTGGCTCTGGGGGCCTGGCAGGCTCACCTTGTAGCATGCTTCTGTAAGCCGTGTCGGCAATGGCGTAGATGTGAGGCGGCATCTCATGCCTCTTCTTGCCCTTGTACATGTCCACAATCTTTTCTGAGTAGATGGGTAGATGCTTGTAGGGGTTGACCACCACACAGAAGAGGCCCGAGTAGGTCTGCAAGAGAGAACCAGGCTCAGTTCTGGACCTTAGGATGGGTGGGGGAACTCCCACACCCACGATCAGCAGCCTCATGTCATGGTGTGGGAACTAAGGCTCCTCGGCAGCTCAGCAAAGAGCCTTGTATTCAGGACACGGGGTGAAAGAAGAAAACAGCAAGGTGGGTTCCCAGACAACCTGGGGTTAAGACTTGACCAGTTCTGGACTCACTTCGAAGCTCCCAACCCACCTCTGTCCTCTACCTCACTAAGCCTCAGGGACATAACTTGTGTGTCTCTGTGCACATGTTTATATGTAGGGTACACATGCACAGGTGTACAGACACATGGAGAACAGGGGTCAACATGGGGTATCTTCTCCAATTCCCTACTCTTTTTATTTACAATGGGCTCCTTCATTGAACCGGGAACTCACCAATTTGACTAGGCTGGGTAAGCATAAACTCCAAGGATTCCCCTATCTCGGGCTCCCCAGCATCAAGATGACAGGAGTGTGGTTCACTGCACCCAGCTTTCCTCCACCGTGCTGGAGCTCAACTCAGGTCTCATGCTTGAGCAGCAAGCACCTTAGCAACTGAGCCGTCTCTCCCGCTCTCCCAAAATTACATTTTTATTTATCTCATTTTTATTTTTTATTTGATTAAAAGATAGAATGCTACTTAAAGAAAACCAGTGGGCAGTAGTCACACACATCTTTAATCCCAGCACTCAGGAAGCAGAGGCAAACAGGTTCACACCAAGTTGTCTATAGAGGGAGTTCAAGGACAGCCAGGGCTACACAGAGAAACTGTGTCTCAAAAAACAACACAAACCAAAAATAATACCAGTAACAATGTAGTTTTTAATTTGTAACAAAACCAGCAATGAAATTTGTAACACTGCAGCCTGAGCTGGAGGGAGTGGTGAATAGACAGCAAGATGGTCCTAACTTTATACAGAAGGAGGACAATGTGCTATTATTTATTAAAGAAATCTCGAAGCATTTTTTTTGGTTTGGTTTGGTTTGGTTTTGGTTGTTTTGAGATGGAGTTTTTCTGTTTAGCCCTGGCTGTCCTGGAACTTTTTTTGTAGATCAGGCTAGCCTTGAACTTACAGAGATCTGCCTGCCTCTGCCTCCCAAGTGCTGGGATTAAAGGTATGCACCACCATACTCAGCAGTTTAATCATAATTTAATAATTTAGGAATGTAAATGCTGAGAATTAAGAGACATACATCACAAACTAGAGATGCTACTGAAATACAGTAACATAGGGAACTAACTCCCAGTGGAGGGGAGGTGACATACCACAACATGTTCAAAGGTGTTAGGGAACAAAAGTTGGTACTGTGGCTCAGTGGGTAGAGTACTTGTTTAGAATGTACAAATTCCTGGGTTCCATCCCCAGTACCACATAAACCAGCTGTGGTGGTTCACATCTGTAACCTCAGTACTCAGAGCATAAGGAGTTCAAAGTCATCCTCAGCTACAAAGCAAGTGTGTGGCCAACCTTGGATACATGAGATCCTGTCTTTACAAAAGGGATGGTGGTGGTGAAATAAGACCTCTGCTCCTCACAGCCGCAGGGTTGGCGAAGAGAAGGACTTTCAGGGTCACTGAGCCCCAAAGGCCCAAGCTAGAAAAGCCACCAGTGTCTGTCCCTCTCCAAGAACTTCCAGGGGAAGAGAGGGTGGGAGAAGACTCACATCAAGCAATAGGAGTGGGAACAAGAGAACCCTGAAGAGTGTTGGGATAACTGGAGGAACTGCTGGAGTGCTAAATCTTAAAGGACAGTGAGGGCAATCCAGATGAGAAGAGAGAAAGCTTAGAGGCAGAGAAGAAGGCAGAAAAGTGGGATGCGGGCTACCTATAGGCAATTAGGTATAGCTTCAGCTAGAACAGTCAGAGGAAGAGGCATCTTTTGAAGTCAGCAGGCTCCAGCTTGGTGGGAGATCTGCCTGGTGTCTCCCAGGTCATTAACTGATCTGAAAGGGCCAGCTACAGTCACCCACACCACCTGAGCTCCCGTTCTGTGTCCTCTTCAGCCCCAACCTAAGTCTTGACATCTAGTAGGTACTAATTAACCCAGTCAGTAATTAAGAATACTGGAGACTTGAGTATGAACCCTCACCTTGCTACCTTCTGCCTGGGAGTCTCTGAACAAATCTCTTAACCTCTCTGAGATTCAGTCATCTTAATCTGCAAACCAAGGGGCATACTAACAATTCCTTCATGGTTTTGCTCTGAAAGGATGCACAGGAATTATTTAGCACCATACCTGTTTGTGGCAGGTGCTCAGTCAATGGGATTATGTCTGGATGCCCTCAGTTTTATGAGACCAGAAAACTTAGCACCTTGGAGCCTCTATATATGCTGTTCTCACTGCGTGGAACTCCTTTCCGCTGGTCTTTCCAGACCCATTTCCACCTCTGCTGTCAGGGCTTAGCTTCAACACCACCTCCCAGACTGAATTTACACTAGTGTGTCTCTAGCACCCAGCACAGCACCCAGCACAGGGTAAACACTTATTCAGTAAATATTTGCTGAGTAAAATCTGTAAAAGAAAGAAGTCGTCTTGATTCCACCTTTGAATAGGAGAGAGAGACAGAGAGAGAGAGACAGACAGACAGAGAGAGAGAGAGACAGAGAGAGAGAGAGAGACAGAGAGAGAGAGAGAGACAGAGACAGAGAGAGACAGAGAGAGAGAGATAGATAGAGAGAGGACCTGACGCTCCTAGACATGCATGGGCTGAGCAGGTTTGCTGTAGAGATGAGAGAGAGCACAGCCATAGGCACCTGGAAGGGCCTGGATTGAAAAGGTCTAGGGGTAGGGGGACAGGAGAGGAAGAGAAAGGAACTAGGAGCTAAGAGGCCAGGGATGAGGCAGGAGACCACAAGAAGCCAAGAGACCACAAGGCAAAGAGGCCATGTAGCCAAAATAGCTGGGTTATGTATGGAAGAGCAGCTGCAGGGAAGGGCAGTGGAGCTCGAGGGCTAGAAAATTTAAGGTAAGGGGCCAGGAATGCCAACCAGGATGACTCTTTAACAGGTACATAAAAGATGCTGGGAGAACAGTGTCCGCTTTGGTATGTTAAATAGGCCCCTCAGTCAGCCGTTTGTCCTGCGTTTGAGACCTAACAGCCTCCAGTTTCCCAGAGAGAGCTGCACTGCTTTGCTGCCTGCTTACTCCTCCTTTGGAGTCCATCCACACAGCACACTCTCAATCCATGCTTCTGGCAGATCTGAGTCTGGTCCACTGGCAAATCCTCTGGAGGAAACCAGGGTCTCATGCCCCGGATAGTCCCTCTCCTGATGCTTGAATTCAGATGTCCCAACATCCCTCCTCCTGTCCTAGCAAGGCATCTCAAGGCCCAGTGCCACCAGCAGGTCCCAGCTGGAGTAGGATCTCCCTTTTTTGACCATATTAGGAAGCAGGCCTGGTTGTTCCCCTATGCTTTATATGGTCAGCCCCAGAGCACCAGGCAGGAGCTGCTCCCAAGGCCTTGGCCTCAGGAAGAAAGAATTGGAAATAATGAGGAAGAAATGGAATGGAAGGCACAAGCCAGGGCCAATCTCAGCTTTGCCTTAGAACCCACTAAATGTGTACATGGCCAGACCCTGAGCGTCCTTTCTCCTCCAGATACTAGTTGCAACCCTGAATTCTCTACAAGGCTGTCTGTGGCATCCACACTTTCTGAGTATTTGTGCTGGAGACGACACTTCATAAAGTATGCAGTTCTGCTAAGGCTGGGGAGCCAGTGACAGCCGAGTGCCTGTCAGTAGGGGATAGGCTTGCTGGTGCCGCTCATGGGCTGTAGCAGGAGATTTTGCTGTGCTGTGAAAAGTACATGTTAAGATGAGAGAGGGGGGAGGGGAGGGGGAG
>NW_021604753.1:363481-366886 GCF_004785775.1 Grammomys surdaster | reverse complement strand
GGGAGAGGGAGAGAGAGAGAGAGAGAGAGAGAGAGAGAGAGAGAGAGAGAGAGAATGAACAGATGCACAACAGAATATAGCCCAAGCTTCCACTTAAAGGCAACAGAGTGTTTTGAATTTATATATGTATAAAATACTGGGGCTTGGTGGGAAAGAAAGTGGCCGAGAACACAGTGTTTCCCAGCACCGGGGAACCTCAAGTTTGAAATTAGCTTGAGCTAAGTAGTGAGGTTCCCGTCTCCAAGCAGACAGTGGGCTAGTCTCTGAGGAGTGGGGGAAGTAGAGGGGGAAGGGTAAAGGCTGGAATAAAAGGGAAAACTCTGCATCCCCAGCTATTCAATAGGCCTAAGATTTATCTAACTAGGTGCTGGCACAGAGAGGCAGAAGGCCATAGGCACAGCTGAGCGAAGGGGAGGAGCTGCGTAAGGTGCGGGGAGGGATACTGATGTTAGATTTGTTAGGCTCTCCGACCTGTACAAATGATCCTGTAAGTCACATTTGTCCCTAAGACAAAAGGCGGGGAGGGACTACTGCCTCTTGAGACAGATAACTTTCTCTCGGGGACGTGTGCGGTGTATGGGAATCAGTACATGTGTGTACATATATGCATGTTTGTAGGAGCCAGAGGTCAACCTCTTCCACTGTCATTTGGAACAAATATCACTGATTCTGGCATTCACTGGCTGCCTAGGCTGGCACCCAGTGAGGTCCTGGAACCACCTGCTTCTACCCAGTGCTGGAGTTGCAGAGGTTCACCACCGTCTGGCTTCTTATGTGGGCACTGAGTATGCAAACCCGGGTCCTCGTGCTTGCATAGCAAGCACTTTCTCTACTGAGCCACCTGCCCAGCCTCAATATATGCTTTTACAAAAATAATTTTTGAGTGGATAGCCCTCCTTCACCTTTGAAGCCACATGATTGTAAGAACTGATTTATGAAGTTTCCCAAGAGATAGCCTGCAGCCCTCCCCTTTCTTTCTGTACTCTGAGGCCCTGTAGAGTGACTGATTCCACAGTGTTCCCATTCAGGAAAGTCCCTGGCATGTGATAGACCCATAGTTGATCCCTGTCCTCTCCCCTAGCCACCTCCACCCCAACCCTAGCACGATGCCTGGAGCAGATCTAACTGCTAATGTCCTCTGTAATAAATTATAGACAGAGAAGTCTTAGCTAATGGCAGTGTACAAAAGATCCAGAGGGCCTGAGACCAGGAATCAGAGCGATGTGCTAGGTGTTCCCTAAGCCCTGAAGCAGCTCTGCAAGGAGCCTATGGTCAAAAGAGGAAGAAAGCTCTGTCTTAGACAGAACCTTCTAGATGTCAGAGGGCAAAAGGTCTGCCATGACCTCCTGAAAGGCTTCTTGTTTAAGATGAGTCCAGTGGAAGGATTCTATCATTAAGGGGGAAAATATCAGCCAGCCAGCTTCCTGGTGGCTAGGGGAGAGGACAGGGATCAACTTTGGGTCTATCACATGCCAAGGATTCAGAATTCTCTGACACACTCAGTCAATAGGAACCTACGTTACGTTGTTGTAGGCTGGAGCTCACTCTTGGCTCCCAAGGCCATACGGCTTTTATTTTTCACGATGGGCAGAAGTTTCTATGAAGTGATTCACTTGAGCAGAATGATTCTAGGTAGCAGTGGGTACATAGTCCTGAGGCCAAGAGGATTGATCTAATCCAGAGAAGCATGGCAGGATCTGAAGCCTCCAGACACTGCAATCTGCTTCTAATGATCTCTGGTCTCGGGACCTTCCCAAGTCCTTATACTTTCCACCATGTTGTAGGGTTCTCAGGTGAAATGAGCACACAGGCCATCTCTGTCCCCACATAGTGGGGATGTATTTTGAGGGAAGTCTGCCATCTCCATCCCCACACAGGAGTACTGCATCCTGAGGGGAGACTGGCGTCCTAGAACCCAGAGATCTCTTTAGCAAGTACTACTAAATTTTCTAATTTGGAAGAAAATTATCTGCGGGGCATTTTACAGTTCACGGGGTCGGGGGAGGTCACCTTGTCATTTTCAAGAGGCAAACTGTGACAGGTGTGCCTAACGTGCAGCCCATGGGCCTGTGAGTCCCAGAATACATATAACCTTGGCTAAACACATCTGTAGGTGACTATGTTGTGCCACACTGTTAAAGGTTGGATACCCTGCGGGGTTGAAATTAGATGATGTGGCCACAGAACAAGCCTTTTCCAGAGGATATGCAAGGAACCCAACAAGTTGTCAGTAACACTCAGTCACAGCAGACACAAAAGCAAGAATGAGGACCCTGGCATTCTCAAGGGTCCAACTGCCAGGAAGTATCTCTGATCTCTTTCTAGAAAGAGCCTCAGTACATAAGGCTGACAAGGCTCCTTACAGTTTAGAGAAGGGAAGAGCATTTTGGAGAAAAAGGAAACCTTCCAAAGGATTCACCAGCAGACATGGTCTCTGCCTGCCAGGCAGGGACACTGGGAGCATCTGGGTCCTTTGTATTCTGAGGAGCTGGCCCAATCTAATCCACAACCTGTGTCCTCTAGTTACACTGCTCTCAGGTAGGTCAGGCTGAGCAAAAGAACTTGATGGTGAGAATGTTTTAGAATTATGCCATCTGGTATAGCAGCCGTTAAGCTCATGACATGTGTCCGAGATATAGCTGAAGAAATGACCTCATAAATGATCATGTTTAAAACAAACAAATAAACAAACTCACATCTCAAGTAGTTAAGAGGCAAGTGTTCAGAGGTAGCCATGTTGAAAGTGTAACTCCAAGTCTCACTAGGAGTGGACCCACGGAGTCTTAGGTCCCATGTGGCTATTCCTATTTAGATCCTTATGTGACCTAGTCCCCAGGGACAGAAAGGCACCAGCCTTTCTGAGGTGCTTTTCCTAATTCTAAGATGGAAGAAGGGCCAGGAATGACATCAACACCCATAGTACCCTGTCATATGTTTTAAAATTGAGCAGATGGCCATGTGGATTCTGCATATGCCTGTGGAAGGTGACCATTCCTACTTTATGAACAAAAGGACTGAAGGATTCAATAGTCTGTTCTGTACCTTGAACCAAGCAGGTCAGGACAGGCCTGTGAATTCAGGTCTGAGTGACTCCACCTTGAAGTGAGACCCCAACTTGTAGTCAGATATGCAGAATTTTGACCTACAACCTAAACACAATTTTGTTTGTGTGTATCTGGTACTTATGTGTGTACACGTTTGTATGTGTGCAGGCTTGTGCATGAAGATGTATGTCCATACCAGAGGTTGATAACGAGTGTCTTCCTCATTCACTCTCTGCCTTATTTTTTTGAGACTAAATGCAGAACTCGTCAGTTCAGCTATTCTACTCTCTGTATCTCCTAGGACAGGGGTTACAGGTGTGTGTTGCCATGCCCAGCTTTGTACTTGGGTGCTAGAGACCCA
>NW_021604753.1:340430-363381 GCF_004785775.1 Grammomys surdaster | reverse complement strand
GACAGGATCTCACTGTGTAGCCCAGGCTAGCCTTGAACTCCTGATCCTCTACATGAACATCCTGAATGCTGCAATTACAAAATATGCGCCATACCAGGTCACACAAACACACTTCTAATCCCCTCTCTGCCACAAGGAGACTGAAAGAAGTTCAGTGAGCCCTAAGATACTCACATAGATGAGGCCTGAGAAGTATCGCTCCCTCAGGTTGTGCAGCACAGAGGCCTCATTGAGGCACGTCAGCTCTGCCATGTCCTCCACCTTGGAGAACTTGGGTGGGTTCATTTTTTGGATGTCATCTTTGCCCACTGTGACCTTCTTGCCGTTTTCCACCAGCTCCACGATCACCTCATCACCCTTCTCCTCCTTGATGCTGGCTGCTTCAAAGCCCTGCTTCTCTGAAGGGACCCACACCAGCTTCTTCGCTACCCAGTCAGCCTGGGCCATGGGGCTGTTCATGAAGTTTTTATCCACAAAAAGGAACTTCTCATCATCGCTGAGCTGCCCTTTCTGTGCCATGGTGCCTGGTGGTCCCCTGTGGAGTGAAGAGACAGGGTCAGAGGAAAATCTAAAGACAAATAGGCTCTCACTTCACCCCTCCACATCTAGGGATGTAGAGTACAAAAAAAAATCCCACAAAAGAATAAGATTGATCCCTGCAGTTTGGCTTATATTATCAAAGAGGGGCAATGACCCTGAGACCCTTCAGGTAAGGAATGACATGAGAGACTCAGAATGAAACCCAGACAATCCAGGGTAATGGGTACATTTGTGGGACGAGGTATGTAAACCATGGCAGTTTCTTATAGTGAACTACTACTTGGTGCTTAAGAAGTTTGTCTGCAAATTTTGACATGGGAAGATACTTAGATCTTGTAGTTGTTGTTGTTTGTTTGTTTGTTTTTCAAAACAGGCTTTCTTGTCTGTCCTGGAACTCATTCTAATTCACATTCTAATCCACTTTCTTCTGTCTCCCAAGAGCAGGGATTACAGATGTGCACCACAACTGCCCAGCTAGAAGATACCTAAATCTTAAATGCCAGTTATAAAATAAATGGTGATGCCTCTAATGTTTGAACACAGAACCACCATATGATCCAGGATCTTTTCTCAGGATAAATGAATGTATCAATGCATCTAAAGATGTGGTCATAAATATTCCTAGCAAGCTTATAACAGGTCCAAAGTAGAAACACCACCCATGACCATGATCAGACGAATGAATAACTAGTGTGGTAGATCCATACAGTAGACCAGTACTGAGCTGTTAAAAGGCACCAGAGTGCTGCACCTGCTACAGTGTGCTGAGTCTGAAGACCCGGTGCTGAAAGAAAGGCCACGTATGGCATGGTAACGTTTATAGGAAATGTCCTGAGTAGGCAAGTCCACAAAAACAATGTAAATTAGCAACTGGGGAAGAACCACAAGGTAACAGCTAATAGGTACAGTTATTTGGGGAGGAGGGGATAAAAATATTCTTGAATTTGTAGTATTGGATGCACAAATCTAAGAATACACTAAAAATAGTTGGATTGAAAACATTTGGTGGGAAAGGGGCAAAGAATGCAGCTTGGTGGTAGAAAGTATGTTTACCTTTACAGGGCTCTGGGCTCAATCCTCAGTGTCAAAAATAAATAAAGTGTATATGAATTGTTTCCAAATGAAGCTCTGCTGCAGGGAGAGATGCCGGGAACTGAGGACTAAAAGGTAAGGGAGTTATGAAACATTATAGATAATAGGCTTTTTTTCTTTTTATAAACATTTGAAACTTGTACTGGGATATAGCCCAGTGATGGGGTATAATATAAAATATAACATATATGTATATGTTCATGTGTCCATGTGTGAATGTGTGTGCACTCATATGTGTGACCGTGTGCATTCATGCATGTACCAGGTATATGTATGCATTTATGAATGTGTTTATATACTGTACATATGTTTGTGTAGACTTTTGTATATGTATGTGTATTTTAATGTGTGTGACAGTATTCCTGTATGCACAAGTGTGTGCATATGTTTGTGTATAAATATGTTCACATGAGGGAGTTCACACATATGCATGTATGTATATATGTATGCATGCATGCATGTATGTATGTATGTATGTATGTGTGTGTGTATGTATGGAGGCCAGGACTTGCTGTCAGATCATCTTCAGTCACTCTCCATCTTATTTTTGAGACAAGGTCTCACTGAGCTTGGCGGTCACCAATTAAACTAGATTGGCTGACCAGCAAGTTCTTGGTATTCTCCTGTCTCTGTTTCCCCAGTGCTGGGGTTATAGGTGCATGCCACCATGCCTGGCTTTTTATGTAGGTGTATGGATCTGACCTCAGGTCTTCATGCTTTCTGCAGCTGAGCTCTTTCCTCGGCCACCAGACCCTTCATTTTAAGACTGACTATCAGCTGGAGAGTGGTGGATCAGGCTGATACCACCTAACCTCACAGCTAATCAGACCCACACACACAGAGAAAAGGAAGTTAAAAAAAAATAAGTAGCTTTCAAAAGCAGTCAGGCATGGTGGCTCACATCTGCAATCCCAACACTTGGAGACAGAGATGGGATAACTCCTGTGAGTTCTAAGCCAGCATAGGTCACAGAGTTAAGACCTGCCTTAAAAAACAAACAAAAATGAGCCTTCAGATGGGATTCAAAAGCAAGTACTACTGCCACCAATAAAATAAAATAGGGAGTGAGGCCAGCATGAAGTTCTCAGTGGGTAAAAGTGCTTGCTGCAAAGCCTTATGACCTGAGTTCTATCCTTGGAACCCACAGGGTGGAAGGAGAGAACTTCTGGTCTCTCTCTCTCTCTGTCTTTCACACATACATGCAAGAGAGGGGGGAGAGGAGAGAGGGAGAGAAATATAAATACACACAGACATACATAGACATGCACAGAGTCACACAAAGATAACACTTACCCTATATACTTGCACAGCAAATCAAAGCTAAAAGATAAAGTTTGGTTTGCCTGTTTTAAAATGCTTTCCCTTGAGAAGGCAGTAGTATAAAAAAAAATTCAAGGCCATGCTTGGCTATACAACAACTTTGAGGCTGCTTGAGCTACATAAAACCTTGTTCCAAACAGAAAACAAACAAACAAACAAACAAACAAAACAAAAAACCTTAAATTAAAAACCTAGTAAAATTAAATGTAGTTATTACAAAACATAGAATGTTATTTAAAACTACCTCCCACCCCCCAAAAAAACTCTTCAACTTTTAATTTATTTATTTTATGCTTATGTGTTTTCTGTGCATGTATGTCTGTGTAGTTATGTGCCTGCCTGAGAAGGCCAGAAGAAGGAGCTGCATCCCTAGAACTAAAATTACAGACGGTTGTGAGCCACCATGGGGGGGCACAGGTAACCAAATTCAGGTCTTCTGGAAGACCAGCCAATGTTCTTAACCACTGAGCCATCTCTCCAGCCCCAGCCTCAGAAAGTTGCAGGTTGATTTCTTGACGAGACCCTGTGTAATCCGGGTCGACGTCAAACCCACAGTCATCACGCCTTAGCTTCCTCCTGAGTGCCTGGCTTACAAGCACACATCATCACTTTTTATTTTAGATAATTTCTTAAATTCTGTAGTAAGAAGCCAGGCATGGCGCCTTCTAGTATCTAGTAGGTAGAGGCAAGAACATTAGGAATTTGAAGTCATCCTCAGCTGCATGGGGAGTTCAAAGCCACCCTGGGGTTACATGAGATCTTTTTGTTGTTGTGTGCTTTTGTGGAAAACTTTTTTAAATCAAAAGGTAATAAAATATTTAGTGAGGAGCTGTTGAGAGAAGGTTCAGGGAATAAAGGGGATTGCCATCAATTGCCATTGATTTGAGCTCAATCCTCAGGGCCTGCATGATGAAAAGAGCAAACCAACTCCTGCAAGCTGTCTCTGACTTCTACACATGCAACACTGCATGTGTGTACCCATGCACATATCTACATGCTTCGCTGCACTGTGAGCCCATGCACATATCTACACACGTACCACTGCATAGATGAGCTCATGCACATATAATACATGTGTACCACTGCATATGTGAGCCCACGCACATACACCCATGACATTAATGTTAATTTTTTATTTAAAAAATTTTTTAAAGCAAAATAAGGGCTGGAGAGATGGCACAGTGGTTAAGAGCACTGACTTCGCTTCCACAGGTCCTGAGTTCAATTCCCAGCACCCACATGGTGGCTCGCAACCATCTGTAATGGGATCTGATGTCCTCTTCTGCTGTGTCTGAAGACAGCTAAAGTGTACTCTCACATACATAAAGTAAATAAATCTTTTTTTAAAGGAAAATAAAACAAAATGTGTTTTAAGCACATAGTATAAAGTATATTTTACATTTTCTGTAACAGATGATGGCCCATTTTAAATGGCCTCCAGTCACTTGGAGGGCTAGTGTTTGTGTCATTCCTCCTGAACAGCAAGCTGCCTCTTTTTAAATTGCAATTAAGTTAGAAAACATCAGGAAATGTTCAACAGAAAATGAAAAGACGTGGAGATTAGCTTTTCCAGGAACCTCATCTAAAAGAGGACTCAAAAGCACAAACAAGATCAAGTGCAAAGTTTGAGTCTCTGGCCAAAAAAGGCGTGAAGTCATCTGGCTGCTTCCTGAGGCTTTGTTGCTCTGACAGTTGTGAAGCACAAGATTGCTTTGGTCAAAACCAAGTAAGCTGAAATTTTGGTTTCCAGACTGGGTGCTTTGGAAGCCTGATGCCCAGGAGTATTTGGGGTTAAGGAGTGATGAGAATGGGGTCAAGGAAGCTTTTTGAACACAGTTGAGAATGATCAAGCCGGCAGATAGGGCGCAAATGACAACAGCAGCTGTCCAGACCTGAATTCAAATTCCAGTAACTGACATAAAAAGCTAGTCTTGCCGTGTATAATTATAACCTAGCACTGGAGAAGGGTTGGAGACATGCAGATCCATGGAGGCAAGAGGTTGACAGCAGCTCAGTGAGAAACTCTGTTTCAGGGCTGAAGCATGTACATTCATGTACCCATATGTATGTGACGGGCGCGCACGCGCGCGCACGCACACACACACACATACGCTGCATCTTTCCTTCCCATCACTAAGATGCAGAGCCTAGACAGGACTTTCCAGTTTTTGGCAGATTTATAATCGGGAAGCCACTCTGCTTCTGTGATCATGCAGAGAAGGAGGGGCTCCCAGAGCAATAGTGAACATGCACTTGCCTTGGAAAGAATTCACAGAGTCCCATAAATTAATTAGACCAGCAATAGTTGCTAAACCATATGGAGTGATAGTTACTCTCTCATTTAATTCCTAAATTAACTAAATAAATAAATAACAAAGCTCTAAACTAACTAAATAAATAACAAGCCACTAACTAACTAGCTAGCTAGCTAACTAACTAAGCCCTAGGAGATGTCCAGGGTACAGCCTAGAGGCAGTGCACTTTCCTAGTATGCTCCAGGCCCTGGGTTCCCATCCCCAGCACCATAAAACACAGTAACAATGCAAACAACACTTTTAAGGCTAGAGAGTATAGTTTAGAGGCAGGGCACCTAGTATACCCTAGGCCCTGGATTCTATCCTCAGCATCGCAAAACAACCCAAGAGAGATGTCATCACTTGTTAATCAATGAGGAAACTGAGGCACACAGAGGCAAAGCAGTTGGTCCTTTTAGCTGGTTTCTGAAGAAAGTTGCAAGTTCTTTTTTTTAATTGTCTATTTTTGTTTTTTCTTTTTTTAGAATTTGGAGGAGGCAAGCAGAGAACCCAAGGACAAAAAGAATTACAGGCATGCAGAGGACACATTCTGCTTCTGTCTGGCAGTTTGGAAGTTCAGGGTAACTTGGTTTATTGTCAGAAGAACCTGTCTCAGCCTCTGATCAGAGCCTGAAATTTTCAAAAACTGGGGACAGTGACAATACAGCAAGAAATATCAGGACAGACACTGCATAAAACACAGGGAGGAAGGAAAAACAATAAAACTGCACACACTTGTAATCCCGTGATGAAGGAGACAGTGGGTTTGAGTGTGTCTGGGCTACAAAGAGAGACCATGATTCAAAACAACCAAATAGGCTAGGATGGCACAATGGCAGAGTACTTACTTAGCATGCACAAGGCCCTAGTTCAAATCCCAGTACCAAAAAGAAATGATGGCTAGAACCAGAAGGACAATGGCAGTAGAGATCCACAAGACAGACTGAAGTGACATTTAGTATTCTAACTCCTGGTCCTGCTCTGACTCCTGATTTAGAGTCAGTTTTCTCAGACCCTGTACTATTGGCCTTGGCACTGGCCAGTTTTCTGGCCCTGTGCAGTGTGAGTTCAGTCCACCCTACGCCAGTATCCACTATTTCCCAGTTGTGACATCAAAAGGAGGTCCAGACACTGCCAGCTAGCACTCCCAGAGGGAAAACTGTCCCCAGTTTGAAACCAAAGCTTTTCTGAGATAAAATCTCATGTAGCACAGGCTGGCCCCATATTATTATGTAGCTGGGACTGACTTTAATGTTCTCCTGAGTGCTGAGATTATAGACGTACACTACCACATCCAGTTTCTGGAGTTCTGGAGAGCAAACTTGGGGCTCTGTGTATGCTAGCCAGACACTCAACTATCTGAGCTTTATTCCTGCCCCTAAATTTATTCTTTGTAGTTGGCCAATATTTGAGGTGCTGGAGATCAAACGCAGGGCTTGTACATGCTCAGTAAGTGTTCTACCATTGAGCTACATCCACCAGGCTCTGGCCCAGGCTGGTCTCAAAGCAGCAGTCCTCCTGGAGTGTAGGTGTCACCACCATGCCCATTCCCATCCTACAAATTGTCTGGATTTTAAATACCATAGAGATAAGAAATAAGTTCTTGGCCGGGCGGCGGTGGCACATGCCTGTAATCCCAGCACTTGGGAGGCAGAGGCAGGCGGATTTCTGAGTTCGAGGCCAGCCTGGTCTACAGAGTGAGTTCCAGGACAGCCAGGGCTACACAGAGAAACCCTGTCTCGAAAAACCAAAAAAAAAAAAAAACAAAAAAAACAAAAACAAAAAGTTCTTGGATCTTCAGTGTGGGTCGTGTCCAGCACGTATAGAGTCCCTTAGACCTTCTACACATCCAGAGTTACATGGAAGCAGAATGCCCAAATGGACATGTCATAATTTTTGTTATAATAAATATGAAATTTACAAAAAAAAAAGTTCTTGGAGCCGAAACTGCAGCTCAGTAAGCCAGCCTAAAGGGCCCCAATAATGTTAGTTCTAGCTCAAGGCCACATCTGGGTCTGGAAAGTCACTTGGCATACCAAGAGACAGAAGAGCATGCTAGACACACTAGTTCTTCAAACTCACGCTGCCCCAGGAGAACTTTGGGGCTAGAATCTGCTCTTAATCATCATCACATGCCCCTGTCATTCTTGAGACAGGGTCTCTTATAGTCCAAGCTAACCTTGAACTCACTACATAATCAAAGATGGACTTGAACTCTTGAACTCTCGGTCCTACCACCAAATGCTAGGAGCTCCAAGTGTTTCCTACCATACCTGGCTTGTGTGGTGCTGAGGGTAGAACGCAGGGCTTTGTACATGCTAGGCAAGCATCCTAATCACTTAGCTACATCTATCTGCTCAGGGCCCCCCTACTCACTGGACATCAGAGCAGGAATGACCCACATTTATGATCTTGAATATCTTATGAGGGTTCTGTGACATGAACAACACGTATATTCCTACTTTTCTGTTACCACAACTAAGGTCATAAAAAGATAAAAAAAAAGTTTGACCTTTTTTGTTAGATTGTTGGATCTAACAATCCTTTTATTCTCAGTAGTAAATCTTGTCTTCATTCCCTGTCCCAATGCCACACACCTCCCTACTACCTCCCAGGCCCCCCAGGGCACCTCCTCAGGAGAAAGAGAATAAGAACTTGTCCCATCACAATGGCCTGGTAACACTACTACCACCACACACACACACACACACACACACACACACACACACACACACTCTGAGAATCCCAAAGGCTTTTCAAGCTGCTTTAGAAGGAAGCTCTTTCCAATGGCTAAAGTAAAATGATTCTGTCTCTCCCACTAAAATGATTTGGAGATTAAGGGAGAGGGTCATGGACTGGTGAGTCAGCAAAGTGCTTGCCGTGCAGACACTTGAAGACCTGAGTCAGAGCTTCAAAAGCTATGTTTAAAAGAAAAAGAAAGAAGAAAGAAAGAAGAAAGAAAGAAAGAAAGAAAGAAAGAAAGAAAGAAAGAAAGAAAGAAGAAAGAAGGGAGGGAGGGAGGGAGGGAGGGAGGGAAGGAAGGAAGGAAGGAAGGAAGGAAGGAAGGAAGGAAGGAAGGAAGAAAAGAAAGAGCTTGTTGTTATATGTGCTTGAAATCTTGCCTGAGGGTCCTAGGGGCTTAGGAACCAGTCAATCTAGCCTACTTGCCAAGTTCCAGGCAGGTGACGGTTCCTGTCTCCAAAAGCAAGGTGGAGGGTATGTGAGGACCAACAGCCAGTCATGTGGGTTCTACTTGCATGCACACATACACATGAACACCTTCCATTCCTGGCCTGTCCTCCCTCCCTCCTTTTCTCTGTCTTCTCTCCCCATTCCACACAACTGAGGTCAGTCCTGTTCAGGGCCTTTGGGCCCTTGGAGCCCCACTATGTTTTGCATCTTACAGCTCAGGTAGAACAATGTTTAAAATAGGTGCTGAGACACAGGCCTGGCTGGTCCAGGCAGATATCTACAGTCTCTTTCAAAGACCATTTAAAGTCGATGTTGATTCCCAATGTGCTATCTATTCACCTCTTTGCTGGAAACTCATGTGATTACAGGAAGAGAGTTTACAAGCCAAGGAGACGTATACAAGCTAAACATCCTTAACCCTAAAGGTTTGAAGGCTCACAGCTTTTTGAGGCCCAATATTGTGCAAGTAGACAAGTTCATATTTGACTTCATGTAGCAGGTCACAATGAAAATGTAGAATCGAATGTAATGACTATACAGCTATCTGCATAAAACAAAGATGAAGCATCAAGATTTGTGCTCACAGTTGGGTGTGATGGCTCTTGCCTTTAATCTTAGCATGTGGGAGGCAAAGGCAGGAGGATCTCTGTGAGTTCAAGGGCAGCCTGGTCTACAGAGAGCTCTAAGATAGCCAGGACAACATAGAGAGATTTTGTCTAAAATCAAAAAGAAAGAAAAAAAATCAAAAGAAGAACAACAAAAGGATTAGTGCTCAGAGTTGGCCGTCATTCCCAGGATATCTCATTATGTTCCCAGGATATCTCATTATGTTCCCAGAATATCTCATTATGTATATGCAAATATCTCAAAATCAAAAAGAATTTAAAAGAAAAGTCTGGAACATTTCTGGTCCTAGGCATTTCTGATAAGCAACAGTTAACTCACACATAGGTACTTCCCCAAACACTATTTATACATGGTGTCATATACCAAGTATATTTTATTAAGAGTATATATTTGGTAAGCTATCAAACTTCTATATAACAGATTACTATGCAGCAGATAAAAAGAAGCTTACAATGATATAAAGATATAGAAAAGATAGTGAAGATTTGTGATAAGGTGAAAAATGGTTTTAAAATGCCAGGATTTGAATAAAAGGGAAATTTGGCTTAGAAACAAATTTAGAATGCTATTTAAGAACGATTGTTAGGAGTGCATATGTAGATAGGCAAAAATAGAGGGAAATAAAAAGAGAGAGAAATGCTTATCTGGAACCAGAAGGATGGCTAGAATGACCTTTGGTGGCTTAAGACACTTCTGAGGTTCTCTGTCGTTGGCTGCATGCTTCACTAGGGGAGGGGCAGGAAGGAACAGTTATTCTTTGGTCAGCTTCAGGAGCACTTTGGATACCACAATCTACAGATGCTGAAGTCCCTCCCGTGAAAAGCTGTTTTCCCATGTGTTTGCATAGCATCTTGAGCAACCTCCCAGCTGCCTTACAGGGTGGCAAACACAGTTCTTGTGCTCAGGGATAGTGACAAGAAAGAAGGTCTGTATGTGTTCAGTTCAGATGCTGTTAAAAATGAACTTCCAGTTTACAGTGGATTGGACCCATAGCACAAAGAGCAAATTCAAGTGGGTCTGAGTGGAACAGGCCAGGCCCCTACCCTGTTGGCCATTCTGATGAGGATGGTTCCCTGAAGCCCAGGTGCATCATGGTAGCCTGACCTCCCCTTGCTAGACTGCTGGGTGGTTTCCTTCTCCCTTCAAATTCTTGCTTGCCTTTCTCCAACTCTGTGCCCCTGGTCCTTGAGGCCTGCAGGTCAATGTGACTAAAGGTCACCAGTGACAGGAAGAGAACCAGGGAGCAAAGGGGCTACTGTAAGAGTCAGGCAGGCTTCTACTGGGCACAGGGGATCCAATAAGAGTCTAAAGGAATAGTGACCACAACTGTGCTAGTAGGACTGGTCAGAAAGTATGCTGATAATAGCAGAAGTTTCCAAAAAGGAACTGGCTTTAAAAAAAGATTTACACAAAAGGAAAATTAGGGGTGAGTTTCTGCTTTAGGGGAAAGAGCACACTTTGGGTTTTCTGGTTTATCGGTATCAGCTGTGTCGCACAGAACATGCTCCTAAACATTTCTAGTCATATTCCTATAAATTACCATCAGCTGAACTTTGCTGGTGTCAGCCTTGGATCAAACCCTTCAAATGGGTCATCTATTGAAAGCTCCCAAAAGGGCATCCCCTAGGCTCTGGAGTTACAAGAATCTTAGTTTGTAAGAGCTCCTATCTTTTATAGATAGAACAAAGTTTTCAAAGCCCACATTTATGACATGGAGTGAAGACCATTAGTACTGGTTCCAAAGGGCTACTGTGGAGACTCCAATTGAGGAGTCTTTCTCTTTTGTTGCAGCCATGGGGATCCAGCCCTAGCTAAGTGATTTTCTACTTCCGAGAAGTCTAAGCAAGTGCTACAAAAACATTCTCAACAGTCTCATTTTGCAGATGGGAAAATGATCAGGAAGACCAACAACAACAACAAATTTTTAAAGATAGGATTTCCAGGTAGCCCAGGCTGGCTTTGGGCTCACTAAGCAGCTGAGGATGACTCCTGCGCCTCCTGTCTTACCTCTCAGATGGTGGGATTGAAGTTATGCACCATTAGGCTGGGTTTTGATTTTCTTTTCTTTGTTTCTGACACAGTGTTTCCCACTGTACTCCAGGATGGCCTGAACTTGCTATGTAGTCCAGGTTAGCCTCAAACTCTCATTAATTCTCTTGTCTCAGCCTCCCAAGTGCTAGTATTCTAGACATAAGCCACCATACCTGGCAAAATAATGTGGTTAAGACCTTCTGATTCTGAGTATTTGAAATGAGATATAGTTTTCTAAAAGGATAATCTTTATCCTGTTTCAAAATTACTCAATGGTTCGTCAGATGTAAATACCACCTGTTCTTATTCAATGTATGGAAGACAGGAGCTAATTTCCACCAAGAAAAAATACAAGTAGAACTTCCAAATAAGAAGAGAGAGGAAAAAGGAGCCTTACTGCCTTCTAAGTGTCCTCCATCCCTACAGGGGAAAGACATCCAGGCTGCATCGCAAGGCTGGGTGATTGGCCAAGGAGGTTGGGGATGGCCTCATAGAAAACACTACCATACAAGGGCATGTCTGCCTCCAGCCCAGCCTCCCACAGAAAAGTAATGATAAATCCATAGTGACTACCTTGTACGGAAGAGAGGCTCTATTTCAGATATGATAATAAAAGTCCATAGTGTTTATGAAGCAAATCCACAGGTTTCTCCAGGATGGCTCCGTACAGGCATACTTTGGGATCACCCCAGCCTCATGGACTCCCACCACATCCACATCCCTCTAGGGAACAGTCTTTGTTATTTTAAATTGGTAAAAGGTCAGTTTCAATCTTCTTCAAAAAGTGAATCCACCAGAAACAGGAGTCTAACAAATTTGGTTTTTAGGAAAGACAAAGAGGTGTCAAGACAAGATGATCATCTTTGTGATGAGGTGTATAAAAGATTAGAAGAACTCAACCGATTTAAATGCTGCTAACGTATCTGGCTCGTTAAGTGTGCCGTCAACAGCATCATACAAGAGAAGATATTCCTTGCCATGAGAGACTTATGGGTCTGTATGGTCATGCTCTCTTTCTTTAAGTCAAGTCTAAAATAGCATTTTGAAGTAAACTGAACAAGAGAAGAACCTTCACCAGAAGAAACAGAATGAAGCAGAGCCATTTACTAAACACAGCCGGACTTCCCTTCTTTCCCAGAAAGCTCAGCAGCTTCTCTCAGTTCTTAGTGGCAGAACCAAAGCAGTCTAGACCTGGCTTTCTAGAAAATTTCTTTTGTTCTCTGACAGACATAACTTTGAAGGGTGCTTTCCAGACATGGCAAGACCTCTCCAATTCTGAACAGGAACAGCAGAAATTTCTCCTGCTAGTTCCTCTCTCTGTTCTAAGAGTAACCTTCCCACTGAGGAGCCCCAAAACCCAGTGCCTGCTCATTCAGTGCACACATAGGTGGGGAAGGCAAACGGAGCCTCCACACCCACCTGGGCATCTGGGACCCTAACCAACCTGGAGTAGAGCTCCTTTGTTAATTCACAGAGTCTGGGATCTGGAAGGGAACAGAATGAAAGAAACAAACCTTATCTTATAATAAGCAGTCTTGTCTACCAGTAACTATCCACTGCACAATCACCCAAACAAATGGAAAACACTCACACACAGCCTGTACTCAGGGCTATCAATATTTTCACCCATGTTTCTGAGTTACTTTGTGGAATGGTCAGTAGGTTATCCATCCCAAGACCTTCTAGTCAGAATAACCTTGGGGTCTGCTCACCATCCCCAATACTGGAATTTGAACCCAGGACCTACAGTGCTCTACCACAGTGCACTTGTCTACTCTGCAGCCTCTAAACACTGGTTGGTTTTTAAGTAGGCTAGTTTGTTTGTTTCTTAGACTCTAGTCTTAAAATACCTGGAATTGGGCCTAGCCACCAGAACCTTTAACTGCTTACCCCACTTTTCCCAGGTGGTTCTGCTCAGAGGCAACCTGGGGACGCTGGTTTGGTATGGGAGTTGGGAGTAATCGCAGGAGGTCTAGGATGATCCTATACCGGGCTTCTTCCCACTGTCCTTATAAGAGATGACAATCAAGACCCTTCGGGGTCCCCACTCCCAGGAGGATGCTCTAGAAGCTGCTCAAACCCACCACCCAGGCTTGCCCCTTAGGGACCAACTCTACTTACAGATCTTCTACTGGGGTGGACTAGCAGGAGGACACCGGATGGAGAGCTCAGATCTGGCACTGATCCCAGGCTGGGATGGTCCAAATCTCTCTGTATGCTTCGGACGCCTGGCTTTATAGTCAGCGCTACCCGAGGGTGGGAAGGGGAGGTGGCTGTCGGGCGGGGTGGGAGGGTCCTCTTCCCTTCGCGGTGCCCCCTGCAGGTGAGGAACAGAGCCGCCGGGAATCACCTGGCTCGGGCGCAGGGGGGCTGCCAATGCATTGGCCCGCAGCCTCAGGCCTCGCTCCCTGTAGCCACCCAGATCCCGGGTCCTTAAAGAAAAGGGATCCGGTACGCAGAGTCTGTAGGGAAACTTGAGAATTTCTCCCCCTAGGTCCATTCCAGCTGGATTTTAACCTCTTCCTGTTCCTCTCTCCCTCATCCCCTCTTTATTCGCCTGCCACCTCCTAGACCCAAGGCGGGTCGTGCTTAGCAAAGGGCGGGGAAAGGTGTTTTGTTTTGTTTTAACTCCGCAAGGTGCAAGGGAGGTCACCGCACATCCTTCTGTGACTGCTGGGAAAGTGTGGGAAAGGGAAACTTGTTTTTCCTAACTTGTCCTCTGCAGCTCCATTCATGCTACAACCAAAATTAAATATAATTCCGAGGTGCCTGGGACCAATAACGTGGTTTCTCTGAGCATCGTTGAAAGGCGGGGTGCTGCTGGGGAAAGAGTGCATTACGGCACTTGGAGGATGCGAGCTAAGACCCTAAGAGAATGTGGGGGACTTGCTGGGCCCCCGCAAGTCCACAGCTGTTCCCCTCACCAAGAGATCCTTGTCCACTCGGCGTCCCTTAGCCCTGTATGGATCTAGGTCCCTGTCTCTTTTATCCGACCTGACATTCTCCCCATCACACTCTAGCTTTGATTTCCCTATGACGGATTTTGTGTCTCTATCGTTCCATCAGTTATGTCCCTCAAGTCTCCAGTCTCTCTCTCTCTCTCTCTCTCTCTCTCTCTCTCTCTCTCTCTCTCTCTCTCTCTCTCTCTCTCCTTGCACACACACTCAGGCCATAAAAGGAAGTCGAGGCAAAGCTGGCCCCACGCCAGACCGGGGACGCCTCGCTCCCCGCGCGTGGACCCTCGAGGTCCCGGGCTGGTCCCGGGCTGGTCCTCCCTCCTGGGCCTGGGCGGGAGACAACCCAAAAAGGCCAGGCGCAGTTCTCGAAACAGGAATTCCCAGCGTGGCATACCAGCAGGGCTCTGGCTCCCCCTGACTAAATATGGTTCCGCGCAGCCTCCCGATGATCCCGCTGGGCGGTATGAGGACCCTAGTACTCAGACAGGAGCTTCAGGCCCACGCGCAGCTGGTTCTTTGAACCAGAGGATGGTCCTGGCCAAGCCTGTCCCAGCCCTATTTTGCAGGCCAGAAGACTGAGTCCCCTGAGGGTCCTCAGCAAGCTCAGTACGGTTTAACACCAATGTTCACTCTGGAGAGCAATCTGGGTACTGGCCACGAGACCACGGGAGGCCTCTGAGCACAGTTGTCTGAATGGGAATCAATGAGCCTCTTTATAGCAGTAGGACCATGGGCAAGTAACTGTACCTGCTCTACTTCAGTCTCCCTGTCTGTAAAAAGGGGCAAATGCCAGCTCCTTCCTATTTTTTTTGTAAGCAGTCCTTGAAGTGGTGTGAGATTAACACACGGCACCTTTGTGGGCTCCAGGAAGCCCAGGAAACTTGCACCAAGCTGGCTTTGGAATATGAAAGACCACACAGTCTCCCTGTTGGCTTTGCACACAGTGATTTGTGTCTCAGCCCCTTCCATCTCCTTCCAGGACCAAGCTCACCTGCTTTTCAGACTTGAAAACATCTGGATCTTGGTCCTCCCCATCCCCATTCTCAACCTCATCCCAGCCTCAGAGGGCGGCACAGAGCAGAGCCAAGGACAGCAGCTTGACTGGCTTGTGTAGAGGTGGGGGAGGAGTTCTCTGCATGCTGGTGGCTGGCTCGTGTAGAGGTGGGGGAGGAGTCCTCTGCATGATGGACGAGGCTGCTTCCCCAAAGCCTCTTCGCAGCTGCACGTAAAAGGAATGGAAACCGTCTTGGCATTGAGCCCAGGACGGATGGCAGAGGGAAGCCCAGGGCCCACCTGCACCTAACCCAGTCTGGAACCAGCCCAGCTTGCCATCCCAGTGTAAGGAAGGAAGGGCACTCCCGCAGCAGGACTCGGTGAGGTCAATTCCAAGGAGCACAGTTGGTTTTTAAAGAATTCTATCAATTTTGAAACAAAAATAACTTCGTAAGGAGAAACTGGGCCAATAAGATGGCACTATGGGTAAAGCACTTGCTGCCCAAGACTGCCTTGAGTTCTATCCTTAGGACCCACATGGTGGAAAGACAGAACGGATTGGTTAGAATTCATCATTCTCTGACTTTCATGTGTAGCAGTGGGGAACACCACTTCCCAATCATTTAGTAAGTGTTAACTTTTTAAAAACGGAAGCTGTTGTGCATGTTGTAGATGTACACATCGGTCAACCGCAGATGTCAGTTCTCAGGAGCCATCTACCACAGGGTCTCACTGTGTATAGCTGGTTGGCCTAGATCTCTATGTAAACCAGGCTGGCAGCAAACATGCTTTACACATGTGTGCACATCTGACACTGATTTTGTTTTTACTTTGTTTTTGAGACAGTCTCTCACGGTCAGGCTTGGATGCTTAGGTGAGGCTTGCTGGCCATTGCAGTCTGGGTGTCTTTGTATGAGTGCTAGAGATGGAATTCAGGCCCTCATTCTTGCATCACTTCAGTCAAGAAAGGGGAAACTTTCCTGCTTTCTTTACATCTAATGCCCAGAATGATGCCACGAAGTAGGTTCCTCAGCATCTACTGCTGAGGATCCAGGTTTGAAAAGACTAAATCATCTGGTCAATGGAACAAAGTTAATGGAGGAACTGAGATTCCAACCTGGGTTGGCTGAGTCCATTCACAACACAGGTGGTGGTTATGGTGTGTCTGTGTACATGTGTGTACACATGTTCTTGAATGTGAGAGTCAACATTGAGTGTGTTCGTCAGTTGCGCCTCCATTTTATTTTGAGTATCTCTCACTGAACCCGGAGCTTGTTGATTCTGCTAGGCTGTTTTATAGAGCAGAGCTGGGCAGCCAGCCTAGGGAATCTTCCTCTGTCTGCTTTCCCAATGTTGAGATTCTGAGTGTACTTACTGAGCTCTCTCCCCAGATCGACTTATGGTTTCCCCCAGTCTTGAGTGTTGCCCACAGTAGGCAAGCGCTCTACCACTGAGGCCCAGAAGTCTGCTCTCAGCTCTGCAAAGAACTAGCCAAGAACCTCTGGGGTTATCCATGCCCTTATGTGCCACTATCTTAGGAAAGGCTCTCTGCCTTCTCTGCCTTGCTGGGTTGTTAATGACAGTACCAGCCTTGTATAAACCATCCATGCCCTCCTGGCATGCTTGAGCAGTACCCAGGAACAGTATGTTCATTTAACTGACACTCGGTAAATACCTGTCCACTGTGAGAAGTTCAGGTATCTTAAGTCTTCAGAAGGACCCTAGAACAGGGTAGAGATTTGTATTTTGTTTCTTGTGGTTGAAAAGGTCACTTATTTTAAAAGGGGAGAAAAATCACTTTACAAAATGCATCTTTGGGTGATATCAAATAAATTGTATGCTTTTCTGTGATGTGAAGTAGATGCTGGCTCAAACTCAGAGATCTACTTGTCTCTGTCTCATAAGTATTGGAATAATGAAGTCTTTTTTTTTTTTTAAAGCAAATAGCTTTAAATAGCTATTGGCTTCTAAAAGCCTCAGTATGTGATGCCCTCTAGCTTTAGGAAAATCAAAGACTGTATCCAAGCATGGCTTGTGCTAAAGATTTAATTATTTAAAATTATATCAGCTGGTCCAGTGAGATGGCTCAGTGGGTAACAGTGCTCACTGCACAACTATGAGGGCCCGAGTTGAAGTCCACAACACCCATGTAAAAAGATCTGCCTCATCATGAAGAACCATCTTTCCTCACAAGCAGATGAGTGGGAACTGTCCCAAGCACAAGCACTGGTCACCACTGAGTCTCAAGGTGGGAGGCTGCACCTGCTGTGCTGTTTCCTCTTCACTCATGTCCAATTCTAGTCTTCCTGTAACTAAAGATGATGTCTCTATTGGAAAGCCTTCCATAGGAAATGATCGGGAGCTTTAGTATTTTATAAAACTAAACATGTTCTGTGTGGTGGCTCATGCGTTTCAACGTTTGAACCCCACTTGGTAGAACTGGGAAGGTTTAGGAGCTGTAGCCTCGTTGGAACTGTGTCACTGGGGTGGGCTTTCAGGTTTCTAGAGCTCATGCCATTCCCAACTAGCACCGTCTGCCTCATGCTTTTGGATCAGTATGTAATCCCCCGGCTACAGCTCCATTACATGCTACCATACTGCCACCAGGATAGTCCTCTGGAACTGTAAGCCCCCAATAAATACTTTATGTAAGTTAGTAATATCTTAGTAACAATACTTTGCTAAAGCAATAGAAAAATAACTAAGACACTCTATTGGGAAATTCACCCAAAAGAGATGAACTTATCTTCATGAGTTTTGTACATTTATAGCAGCACGATTTTGTTATTGTTTCTTAAAGACATGGTCTCACCAAGTAGCCCAGACTTTAAAACTGATTGCCATGCCTCCAGCTCAGCAGCTGTATTAACTGCAGGCACCTGGAGGCAGCCAGGCCATTTTTCTAGTAGGTGTTCAGATAACTAATAAAAAGGCAAGATTCTGCACTTTCTAGAAAGCTAACAAACCACAAAGATATGGGAGAAGGAGACCCTTCATGGCACATTGCCAATCCAAGAAGGTTGAAATGGTTCAAGCCACATGGTGTCCTGGGAAAGGTGGGCAGAAGTGTCAGGTACCACCATGAACTTCCATCACCATGCTCTGTCAGGTGACAGAGCACGTTCTTCTTCTGTAACAACTGCAGCTCTCAAACAGATTCAGACAGTGAGAGGAGGCAGGGCCCGTGCAGGAGAGCAAACACTCAGTGCTCCCCACGTCTGTTATTCGGGCAATTCAAAGTTCTCACATAAGACAGACTGTGTATGTTTGTTTGTAGAAGAACATGACTTTTTTTCTTTTTGAAATAATACATCACTATGTGGCCCTGGGAGGCCTGCAATTTGCTATACAGACCAGGCTGGCCTCAACCCAAAATCTGCTTGTGTCTGCTTCCAGAGTACTGAGACAAAAGTGTATGCTATAACACCATAATTTCACTTTTTGAGGTTCTTCAGGGTCCCTCACTGAACTCAGAGCTCACTAAAATGGCTGGACAGATGGGCCAACAATGTCCAAGGATCATCCTGTTGGCACTTTCCCAGCTCTGTGATAGTAGGAACCTACAGCTGTGCCCAGCTGTTTCTTAGGTGCTTGGGTATCTGGGGATCTGATCACGCTTGCATGGAAAGCACTTTCCCTGACTGAGCCACCTCCAGAAGTTTGGTCTCACTTTTATTTGAAGTATTACACACAGACCACAGTCCTCATATGGTGGTTGCCATAAACATCTAATGCCAAGTGTCTGGGAAGCAGTGTCCCAGATGCCTTTAAAGGCACATTCTTAACCATCAGTCCTCCAGACACTTGGCTTTTTGCTAAAGGAACAATCAGGTTTACATAATCATCCAGGCATGCAAATCATATACAAACGTGTCCTTGCACATAATTATAAAGCTATCTGTTTATTCTACACAAGCATATACACTAGTCTTGAACTTATGATCTTCAGAAGGCAGCCCTAGGCTTGATAGGCATTTTTTGTTTGCCCGAGTTTTGAATAACCAAGTCTCCTATAGCCATCTGGTGCTATTCCCATCCTGTTTTGTGTAAATTCAAGTTTTCCCATAAACTTCTCCTGTATTTCTAGAAGGTAATTTCCGCCAACCTCAAGAAACATACAGTGAGATATAAATACTGCTTGGTGAGGATAGTCTAATGGGTCTTCTGGGCCTGTTTTTCCCTTCTTGGGAGTTTTTTCGGCTTAGCCAGGCGTGGTACATAATTACAGCTCTCTGAAAGACAGAGGCACAGAGATCTAAGAGATTTAGGCCATCTGGTCTATGTAGAGATAACTTGTCTTGAAACCAAACGTTCCAGCCTATAAACCTTTTTAAGAAGTCATAGGAAGTAAATCAGCTGACGGTTTTCATAAATCCTACATGAAGAGACAGTTAGAGTAGACTGCCTCAACTCTTTGTTAAAGAGATCCTTAGGGTTTATGTTTACTTATGTGTATGCATAGGAACATGTGTATGCATAGGAACATGTGTATGCATAGGAACATGTGAGATATGTGAGAGCAAATGCTCAAAGAGGTCAGAAGAGGGCATTGCATCCTATGAAGGAGCAGAAGTATTAAATACTGAGCCTTCTCTCCAGCCCCTTCGTTCTTTCTCTGGACAAAGGGTCTGGCTACACATTCAGGGCTAGCTTAGAACTATCAATCCTCCTGTCTGAGCTTCTCAGGTAATTGACTGGATTACAGGCCGACTTCACCACAACCTGACTCTTCCTCAGCTTTTAAGAATACAAAATGCTTCTTTCTTTGGATAAAAAAAAAAAAAAAACCAAAAACAAAATAGTAACACGTTTTAAAAGTAGATGGCTTCCCCCTCTTCAAAGAAGCTCTTCAAATAAACCTGGTCCCCCAGGCTGTGGCGTCCTATAAGAATGGTGGATATCAAGTGTACACATGTACTAGTCCTGCCTTCGCAGATCCCACCTGCCCAGTGACGCAGCTCCAGTCATCCCCTCTCTGGATGACAAGATAGTGACATGACAATCTACACAGAGCTGAGCTGAGTTGCATTAAATGATTATTGAAAGTAAAACATTGCCTAGGCACAGACAGTTAGAATCAGGACTTGGGAATGCATAAGGCTGCATTTGACAAGTCTGGGTGTCGTCCACTTTGATGATTTCACATCTATGTCCAAAATTATACACACCAGTATTTTCCCTTCATCTGGCTCTATATAACTACAATTCCTAAGATAGCATAGCATCCATAGCTGACACTTCTGAACATTAACCAAGCCCTCTCGGAGAAGCTGATATTTATATTTGAACAGAGAACACAGTGGAATTTATAACTCTAGTCAGTGCAGATTTGAGAAGGAAAATAAGGATGCGTGCAGCTTTGGCCACTGGTGGCCTGAGTCCACAGTGTTCGAGGCTGAGAGAGACATACTCTGAACCCAGGCTCTGATGAGCACCCTGAGTCCAGAAACGTGCACCTGTTCCCAGTGCTGAGATCCCAGCACACACTTTTAGCTTTACATTCTTTATATAATAAACTCTTTGCTTTACTTAAAGTATAATTAAAATAATTAGTTTCCCCTTTACCTTTTCATTAAATCCCCAGTAGAAGCTAGACTGTTCTTGGGGAAAGAGTATTGTTATTTAGTTTAAAGATCAACATTAGATGGTGTCTTGGATATCTTAGGGTTTTCACTGATGTTATAAAGACCATGACCATAGCAACTTGAGGAGAGGGTTTATTTCAACTTACATTCAACATCACAGTTCATCACTGAGAGAAATCAGGACAGAAGCTAATGTAGAGGCCACAGAGGAGTGCTACTTATTGACTTGCTCCCCATGGTTTGCTCAGTCTTTCTTACTGAACCCAGGATTACCTGCCCAGGGGTGACACCACCCACAGTGGGCTAGACCCTCCCACATCAATCATTAAGAAAAATGTACTACAGGTTTGCCCATAAGCCAATCTGATGGAAGGATTTTCTCAATTCAGAGTCCTGCTTCCCAAATGACTCTAGCTTGTATCAAGTTGACATAAAACTAGCCAGGGCAAACAGTAATTCAGATATTTTTTTTAAAAAAATCAAACTTTATACAAATTAAGTTCTGGTTTTAATGCCTCTTTAAATATTTTTTTCAAAATATGAATGACTTTCCCCATAGGTCCATATAATCTAGCTGAAAAAAGTTTAATGAGCAGAGCATATGGACAAAGACCTGTTCTTGTGTTTTCTTTCTTCAGTGCAAGGACTGAACCTAGGACCTTGCACATGGGGGGCAAGTGCTTTACCAGCGGCACATCAACAGCCCTTAGAGCTGGCCTGAAAAACAAAACTATACAAAGTACTAAAAAGCCCTTTCAGATTTCACAAATGAGAACTTTAAAAATACATCCTGAAGACAAAAAAATTTCCCCCAGTGTCACTTGGCAAGCCAGATGACAGATCGGCACTCCACGGATGCAGTAAAGCAGGAGCAGCTGAATGTCTGTGGACACTCAAACATTTACAACAGTGGTGGTCTAACTGATGGTATTGGGAATAAGAAGTTAGGTACTCCAGACACAGCTGAGGTGGAGAGCCTGGTGTGGGCATCACCCACTGACTGCTTGTGCAGCACCATGAAGCTCTTCAGTCGTGGTTCTTGGCCCCATGTCCTTCCTCTGGGTGGTCATCTAGAGAAAATATACAGGTGTTAATATTCACTCCAAATCAAAGCAGGCAGACAATCAAGCACAGCTGTATATATTATAAGGCATTATGTTAGTATTTAATGAGTTTTTCTTTTTAGGAAATCAGTTCTTTCCTTCTACCATGAGTGTTCCAGGGACTGAACTCAGGTCTTTAGGTGAATTCTCCTCATGTCTTAAACATCACTGAAGAAATCATAAATATTTAGTATTAGAGACTAACTGTAATAATTGAAGTGTTTCTTCATATGGAGTGTAGAGGAGTGACAGGGTCTCACTATTTAGCCCTGGCTGGCCTTCTGCCTCAGCTTGAGTGGTAATGTCACAGGCTTCCAGTACATTTCAGCTTGATTTTCTTTTCACTCTGAGTGAAGTGCAGCATGGAGCCCTGTGATCCACTATCTAGATACAAGGAATGAGCTCAGGAGAAAGGACAAGTGTGTAATCAGCACTGTAGGACTAACAAAACCAGCAAAGCCACTATGATTGCCTGTTAGCTGAGCCCTCTGGTGGAGCACAAAAAAAGGGGGTAGTTTATATCTTTCTATCAAAACTGTAACACTCTCCGGGAAATGGTGGAAAGTGCTTTTAAAGCCTGCAAGGTGGGTCAGGGAGTAAAGATACTTGCCACAAAGTCTGACCCCAACTTTGATCCCTAAAGCTTACACGGAAGGACAGAACTGACTCCTACAAGTTGTCCCTTACCTCCACATATGCACTGTGGTCCATGCATGCACAAATACATCTAAGTGTACTAAAAATAATAACTAAATAAAATAAAATCCAAAGATAAACTGGGCATAGGGAGATACACTTTTAATCTCATCACTTGGGAGGCTGAGGTAGAAGAAAAAATGCCACCCTGATCCGTACTGAGATCTGCCTGTCTCTGTTCCACCAATGCTGGGGTTACAGGTACACACGCCATGCTGGAGGGACAGTCCACGGTTCACAGCACTTGCTGCTCTGTTAGAGAACCCACGTTCAGTTCCCACTGCACACACTGCACACACAGCACACACAGCACACACTGCACACACTGCACACACAGCACACACAGCACACACTGCGCACACAGCACACACAGCACACACTGCACACACAGCACACACAGCACACACTGCACACACAGCACACACAGCACACACAGCACACACAGCACACACTGCACACACAGCGCACACAGCGCACACAGCACACACAGCACACACAGCACACACAGCACACACAGCACA
>NW_021604753.1:253356-340420 GCF_004785775.1 Grammomys surdaster | reverse complement strand
CACACACAGCACACACAGCACACACAGCACACACAGCACACACAGCAGCTCACAATGGTCTAAGTCTAGTTTCCAGAAATCTAATGCCATCTTCTGGCTTCCTTAGACACCAGACATGCAGGTGGTAAACAGACATACCTGCAGGTAAATAACACACCCCCACCACCACCACACAAAACAAATATAAAACTTTATTTTAAAAAAAGTCTGAGTCATATGCATAATCCCAGCTGAAGAAATGGAGGCAAGAAGACTGCCACCAGTGAGGCCAGCCTAGGGTACATGAGCAAGAAGACGGTCACCAGTGAGGCCAGCCTAGGATACATAAGACCTTGTATCTAAAAAAAAGTACAAACATAAAGTTTAAAATGAAGGGCTTTTTTTTTTTGGGGGGGGGGGTTGGTTTTTCGAGACAGGGTTTCTCTGTGTAGCCCTGGCTGTCCTGGAACTCACTCTGTAGACCAGGCTGGCCTCGAACTCAGAAATCCGCCTGCCTCTGCCTCCCAAGTGCTGGGATTAAAGGCATGCGCCACCACCGCCCAGCTAAAATGAAGGGCTTTAAAAATAAATTTCTCTTTCTGTGTGTCTGTTTGTGTGTGCATAAAAACCTGTGAGTGTGTATATACAGGCTACAGCAGGTGCATATAGACATCAAAGGACAACTTTTAGAAGTTGGTTCCTCCCTTCTGTTGTGAGGGTCCTGAGGCTGTTGGGTTGCTGAGTTTGGCAGCAAGTGCCTCCACCCACTGAGGCACCTTTTTGGCCCAAATAGTGTTACTTGTGCACTTTAAAACATACTGATCTCAAAAGCCTTAACTTTTATTTAGAATAAAATCTACCCTGCCTCAAAGATCACATCCACTCAGTACAGGACTAAGTGGCAGGCTATCCTGCTAAAGGTAGGTGCCTATGTAATCCTTTCCAGCATCTTACACCTTCCACTAAAGCTAGATGAGCTGTCAAGTGGGATCATGAGGCTTCTGTCGTAGGTAGACTCGAGGACAGCCATGTTACAGATGATGACTTACGGCTGAGACTCTTCTCAAGGTATTACAGAGAGGTCACTGTGTGTCAAGAAAATCCCTTGTAAGCCAGGCACAGTGATTGAAGCCTTCAATCCCAACACTCTGGAGGCACAGCCAGGTGAATCTCTCAGTTCGAGGCAAGCCTGGTCTACAGAGCTAGTTCCAGGCCAGCCAAGACTATATAGAGAACCTCTGTCTCAAACAAACAAACAAACAAACAAAACAAAAACAAAAACAAAAAAAGAGAGAATAGTTGCAAAATCACTGTCCCTGTAGCTCTGCAGCCACCTTCATTCACGAGCTTCTTCTGGAGCTTTCTATAGAGGAGGTGCCCAAAACCACTTTACTGACTGGCCTCACACTGCTTGTAGCACTGAGCATCGAAGGGTGACTCTCTCCCCAGCTTGCCTGCCTCCTCCTTTCCCCCTCCTCTTCCTCCCTCCCTGCAGTGGGTTATCAGAGCTAATCTAAAACTTTCACCTTAGAAGAACTGACCCTGGTTTATGACCAATTATCTCATTTTCAATGTTCTACTGCCATTAACATTGATATTAAAGAGATTCTAACACATTACAGAAGTTAGATCCCACAACATTGTTTTCCTTCATAACACTAAATCAGAGTCTTACAGTTGCTATGTTAACAAGTGTTAATGGGTTATCACCATTCACCAGGGACAGGAACTGAGGACTGTCATGAATTCTTCTTAAGTGTGAAAACTAGTAAAGCCTTCTTTCTAGGGGACTAAATAATATGAATTATATTCTTAAATATGCCATGCTGTCTATGAACAAGCAATTTTGCTTTAGGTACCACCACAGGAGAGGTATTATTATATATAGACAAAGATACAACCTTACACAACTATAAAACTGAAACCTTAGCCTTAGTTCATCAGTAAAAACAGCTGTGGCAATACCACACTATAGACCCAGAGCCACTGACCCATAAGCACACTGCAAACTAACGTACATTTGTATCCTTGAACACACGGAATTGGTCCCGGATGACTAGTAAAGGGCCAACACGAGCATCTTTCCATGGAAGAGAGAGGGGGTCTGAGGAGTCAAGAAGGGCAGGACAGAGAAGATCAAAGGCAACTGTACATTCCTTGAGACTTTCAGAGGTTTCTACATGCATTAGCGTGGTTAGTGGGTTAGTATTCTACACTAGTGTTAGAGCCTTAGTGATTTCTGGCATGAACTTGGAAGCTCCTATACTCATGCTCTGGTGTGTCTGAACAGAGACCTTGTGTTAAACTTTAGCCTGCACTGAGTCACTGTTCGCCCAGTCTTAGCTCTCTAGAAAGTTAGCAAAAGTTAGTAGAAAGTTAGTTTAACCCAGTCAGCTCGGCATCCCAATAAACAGAGAATAAAACTAGCTAAGTCACAAATATCTTGAGGGCTTATCCTGACTCCCAAGTATGTTGCTTTCAGAACTTAAGAAGCAGCAAGTCACTCAAAAGGGGGTAGCATTGGTTGTAGCAGCTTAGAAAAACTACGCAGAGCAATTTGCATCCTGGGCATTTCTTAAGAATTTACTTCAAATCCCATATCAGCTGCCTGAACCCCACTTGTAAACGCCCTTCTGAGAAAGAGCACCAACTCTGCTACACGGGGAACACCCAGCTTACACAAGCAAACTAATGACCTGCTCCGACAAAACCACATCCACCAAAAGCTCAGTTCATGTTATCATTTCTACTTTATTTATTTACTTACTTCAGCTCTGTGTTATCTTAGAGGCGATCTCACTATGTATGTAGCCCAGGCTGGCCTTGAGCTCAAGATCTTGCTGCCTCAGCCTTCACTGCCTGGGTTACAAGCCTGAGGCACCATGCTTTGCTCTGAAAGCTCATTTTAAAGGTGAGCATTCTGAGCAGGGCATGCATGGCTGTCCACACATCTAATCCTGGTGACCAATAAGTTGACGGCAAGCTCAAGGCCACCCTGAAGGAGAGTGAGAGCCTGTCTCAGAAGCATTGTGAGAACGGTCATCTACCACACACAGTGTCCTAAAATGTAATGGGAACATAGACATGGCTTCTCTGTACATGTACAGAGAATACATGTAGTAATCATGTATTCTTCAGCCTGGGAAAGATGGGGGAGGGGATTAGGGTGCGACAACTTCTTGATTTCAAAGAAAACTATACAGTGTGCTGAGCCAGCTGTTCCAAAGACCATGCTGATGTGAAAATCAGGTTTCTTTCAAGACTTTGCTGTGAATTTTCATCTAAGCACTTTGCCCTGTCAAGATTTTCTTTCCTCAAAGTACTGGCCTTCTGGAGGTTAAGTAGTACAGGCTAATGCTGAACTAGACAAGCTCCAGAGAACAAACTCAAGGAAGCTAAAGGAGAAGTGGTGGAAGCTCCTACCGTCTGATCTTCTGCTGGGCTTCCAGCTGAGATGCTTGTTTGCAGGGTGCAGTGTTGACTCTGACAGAAACACATTCTGGACTTCATCTGGAGGACCACGCAAGAAGTGGGCTAAAATTCCATATAACAGAGGACTATTTCAGGAAGAAGGCAAAACCAAAATCAATTTACTTCCCATAAGTAGGAAAAACTTAAGACAATCACTTTAAAGGTAAACTCTGACACAGAAACGACCATCTAACTCAATAGATTGAAAAAAAAAAGTTTAGCTAAGTGGCAAAGGTTCAATCAATTTAAAAGTACCAACTAACTTGAGTGAGATTGTTTAAACCCTCAGAAAACACACTAAACTAATGAAATTCCAATTAACCTACTGGAATTCAGCTTGTCAACTCCAAAGCCAGCCTAAAACCTTCCTAAAACCTAAAACTTGTTCAGCATCCACTGTCCTGTCAAGATTAAGCTCAAGAACCATACGGTCTACCTTCATATCTTACTTTGCTGTGGCCAGCTGTGGAGCTTGAAGATCTGTTTCCTAAAGTTCGCAGATGTCTCTCGTCCTTAAAGGGTGTAAGCAATCCCTAGGTCACATGTTTGGTATGCTGTCGACAATGTCAACTCTCTAGCTATGGATTTTTTGTTTGTTTGTTTGTTTGTTTGTTTTTCGAGACAGGGTTTCTCTGTGTAGCCCTGGCTGTCCTAGAACTCACTCTGTAGACCAGGCTGGACTTGAACTCAGAAATCCGCCTGCCTCTGCCTCCCAAGTGCTGGGATTATCTAGCTATGTATCTTGCACATAGTAAATGACATATGAATTAACAGGAGAGCTGGATAATAACTCATATCTACAAGGTTGCTTTGTAGTTTCCTCTTAGCCATCACTGTACTACCACCAACTTGTGACTGAGAAAACCAGAACTCAGTAATGTGCTCAAGTTTCTCAGGAGTAAGCAACATTTACACTCATAACCAACTCCTATATACCCTTTCTTAAAATATGTCACCAAAAGTCTTATTAGTTGGTCCCTTGACACTGAAGGCTGCTCTACTGACAGCACAGAAGTATTCGCTCTTCGCTTCCAATCTCACCCCTGAAAATACAAGTAAATGCATTTAATTTTGAGATATCCATCTCCTGCCCAGCTAATGGTTCAAAGAATGACACTCCTATCAAGAACAGAGTCTAAACATCTTATGCTTGATTGAGCCTCACTCGCCTCTACCAAAGGGACAAGATGGCAAGGGGCAATGGCAATGACTTGCTTTCTTGGATCACTCTCTGGGGGAGGCACAGCCTGCAGACATTCAAGCAGTCCCACACACAGGCACTGTATGAGGAGATGAGGAAGTATGAAACAGATCTCATGGCTTCAGTTGAACTTCCAGAAGCCTGAAACCTCAAAAGATATCTGGAGCTACACTCAGGTGAACCCAGCTCCCAATACCCTCCCCCCCCCCCCGCCACACACACACAATGAGTTCTGGAGTAATATGTGGGACAGGAGCACATGTATGTTACAGCAGCCCCTCCAGGCCAAAGAAAACACTACAGGCTCTCAATGAGATGCCTTAGAAAACTCAGACAGCAGACTCCATGCCTCTGCTCCTTCCAGTCAGCTTGCTGGAGATTGCTAAAAGCTTTACTTCTGACCTAGAGTAGAATCTGCTTCAGATTTAGAAAAATCTGTATGTTAGATATCTTAAACTGCTCCAGATGGTACATAATTAGCACATTTAACATACAATTTAATAGACAGTAAAGGTTATTTCCAAAAATGTTTTAAAGGCCATGTTTTTTAAAAAATAACATAAAGTATAGCTAGGGGTTGCTCAGTGGATAAGCACTCACATAGTCTGTGCAAAGCCCCGAGTGTGAGCTCCAGCTCCTCCCTGCCCCCAACACACACACATTCCTGAAGGGCTACAAGAAGCTCCCACAGTTTCTGGAAATAAAGCTGGTCACCAGTTTCCTTTTTTAACTTACTCATCTGCAGCAAATGTTTCAGAGACTACCAAAGGGCAAGGAAAAATAAAAATCTAACAGCTACTTGCTCCCAACACCGGTCAAATGGGAACTAATGTCTTCTACTTGAATGACCCTAGACCTGCTAAGCTACTATGGTAGTCTGAATGAAAATGGCCCTGAGGCTCATATATTAGAATCAGGGAGTGGGGCTACTTGAGAGGGACTTAGAGTGGGGTCTTGTTGGAAGAAGGATGTCACTGGGGGTGGGCGTTGAGGTTTCAAAGTCTAAGCTAATATCAGTGTCCTTTGTCTTCCTCCTGCCCGTAGTTCCAGATGGAGATCTTCTAGATACTTTTCCAGCACTGTGTTTGCCTGTGTGTTGCCATGCTTCCCACCAAAAAGAGAATGAACTAAACCTCTGAAACTATAAGCAAGCCCCAATTACATGTTTTCCTTTATAAGAGTTGTTGTGGTCATGGTGCTTGTTCACAGCAATAGAACACTTAGACAGCTACTCTTAGAATCTTCAAACATTTCAAAAACTGTCCAAATGTTTAAACCATTACCCACTGTTTTGCTTAACACTCAAATGTAGTGATTGTTATACCCATGACCACTAGCTTTGAAAAGGGGGATAACAGCTCCCTTATAAGATTTTTCGCCAAATAAATCTGGATACTCCAAGTTAGATAAAGGCTGTTTCTGTGGCAGGATTTCTTGGTGTACATGCTCTGTTTATGACATCATAAATGACCAAGAGGGAATGTGGTTCAGTGGCTGTTTGTGAGCATCTCATAGACTATGCACCTCCCAGTCACTCTCTGGGGACACTATAGAAAACTGTGCTGCCACATCTCCAGTGTCTACAGCAGTGCCGTTTTTGGCAAAATAGTAAAAATGCTGGAAATCCACAACACAAGAACGCAATTAAAGGGGAAGATGTGACTCCACATGGGAAGGAAAGGAAGCAGAGACAGCCTTCAACAGACACCCTCTTGTTTCGTGTTGATAAAAAACTCTGAGACAAATGCAGTGACCCCCAAATAAGAGGAACTACAGTGTTTGAAAAAGAGATGTGTATATACAATACAATTCCCTCATATGTGGAAAAACCACACAGCTGTGCTTTATGTGCTTGTGTCTGAATAATGCAAGGGGAAAACGTTCACTGGGTCAACTTTGGAAAGTGAAAGGTATCAGTGGGGAGCAGCTGACACTTTTCTATACCTCCTACATGTTTTGCAGCAAAACACCAATACTTTCACTATGACCCCTTGAAAGTGCTTTTTCCTCACTCAGGCCATTGCTCCCCATCTAAGGGTTCACAGCATGTTAATATGTAAATCAAATGCTATGTTAATACATAGGCAAAGTAAGTGTAGGCAAACAGTTAGCTTACTGTACTCTCTCAGTCCTAGTGCTTCAAAGTTTTTCCTTCATTAAGAGCTCCTCAGCCGGGCGGTGGTGGTGGACGCCTTTAATCCCAGCACTTGGGAGGCAGAGGCAGGCAGATTTCTGATTTCGAGGCCAGCCTGGTCTACAGAGTGAGTTCCAGGACAGCCAGGGCTACACAGAAAAACCCTGTCTCGAAAAAACAAAAAGCAAAAAACAAAAAACAAAAAAAAAAAAAAAGAAAAAAGAAAAAAGAAAGAGCTCCTTAGCTGCCCAGTACAGAGCTGGACAACATCTGGATGCCCAATGCATCTCAATGACGAAATGCAGTAAGAAGCAGACAAACATACAGTGCTATAATAACAGTCAACTGCTGCACTCAGCACTTATTTGAATCATTTTATTTAAAATGTAGCATAATAGCCATTATGTTTCTTTGTAGTTTGTCTACTTAGCTTGCTGTTAAAATCTACTGCAGTCTTGTCATATCAGCACTAAAACAAATATAAAGAGAAGAAAACCTGAAACTATGGAACTAAGAAATGCTTTCTTTTCTTCTTCTCCAGGTCACTTGGATTTCATGAGATAACCAGTTTTCTTGGTAGCTGAAATTCAATGCAGTGAGCAGAAAACTGCTCATAGCCAAGAACCTGTCGATGGCTTTCTCCTTCCCAACTACTGTGGGAACATCTAAACAAGGCAAAGAAGATAAAAGGTGAACCCACAGAAGTTGAAGAAGAATGATTTCAGGTTTCTGGGAGAGGGAACATTTGGTGCAAAGGCAAAGAACCATGAAGTTGCAATTAACTGTTACATATTTTTAAACAATACAGTAGCTGCCTTAGAAAAACAGAGGGCAGGATAAAATGAGTTTGAAAAGGGAGTGACTGGAGAAAAACTAGCCAGGTGGCTCGTAAATAGTGTCAACAGCATGGCATATGGCACTGAGAATAAAGAGATAACCAGAGGCACAGTCAACAGTGCTGGTGAAAGACTGGTAGGGAAAAGAAAACCTGCCTTTAAACTGCCTGTTGACTCTGCCTTTAAAACCTGCAGAGCCACAAGAAAAGCCTGTGAGGAACACTGTGCAAAAAGAGCACCCTGCTATTCTGAACACACTGCATTTGGGATGCCACAGATACATGGGCCCAACCAAGAAAGTGGTCTGAGCACATCTGCCCCATACAGACCTCACTGGAGACTCAAGAGTATGGGAGCAGTGTGTGAAAAGAAATGAAAACAGGCTGGGCGGTGGTGGCACACGCCTTTAATCCTAGCACTTGGGAGGCAGAGACAGGCGGATTTCTGAGTTCGAGGCCAGCCTGGTCTACAGAGTAAGTTCCAGAACAGCCAGGGCTACACAGAGAAACCCTGTCTCGAAAAACCAAAAAAAAGAAAAAAGAAAAAAAAGAAATGAAAACAGAAGACAGAACCTGTGGAGTGCCCATTTAAACTTAAAGGAGTCATTGAAGAAAGCAAGACTAAGTTAAGACTGGGGAACTCTTAGAACAGTGAAGAAGCACAAGAAACATGGGACAGGAAGCCGTGTGGAGAAAAGAAGTCAGTATTACAACATCCTGCAAAAACTCAAGACATATATTTGATGCTAGGGACAGGACAGCACTGAGAGAGATTTAGTTAAATGGCCTATATAAAAAACAGCTTGTATTAAAATATAATTATACCTTAAAACCAACTGAAAAAATTCAACAAACTTTTAGAAGGAAAGCATAAGTCTCAAAGTTTTCAGCAAGGAAAAGTTGCTCTGAGCTGTGCATTCTGGCACTAGGTACAAGCTCATTGATTAATTAGCCAGTTAGGGACTCTGGAAAATGTACGAGGCATTACACAAAGGGAAGGAACTAAGAAGCGATTAGTGTAAAGGAAGAGAAGGAGCAATTTAAGATGCAGACAGCAGAAGAGAAATGGATGGTAATATGAAAGCAGACGGCCGGCACAACAGGCCTGGCAATGACAAGCTAGAAAGCTGTGCTGGGGTAAGAGGAAGCTGATTGGATGGTCCTTTCCTTCTGTTTAGAGGTGAGATCTAAATTTGTTCCTACACTGAAGTGAAGAAAGCAATGAGGAAGAAGAGTTAAATATGAAGAAGAAACAACTCAAACAACAAAGCTTTAGAAAGAAGAAAAAAAAAAGATCAAGAGGCCAAGAAGGGTCATTCTTAGAAAGAAGGTGGGGGAGGAACTGGAGAGATGGCTCAGAGTGGTTAAGAGTACTAGTTGTTCTTCCAGAGAACCAGCTTCAATGCCCAGTACCCACATGGTGGCTTACAATCACCTGCAATTCCAGCTCCACGGCCTCTGAGAGAATCAGGCATGTATGTGGTACACAGACATGCGTGCAGACAAAACACCTATACACATAAACAAAAACAATTTTTTAAGTTTAAAAAAACCAGCTGTTGGTGGTATATGCCTTTAGTCCCAGCACTCAGGAGGTAGATGCAAATGGACATCTGTGAGTTCAAGGCCGGGCTAGAACAGAGCTAGAGTTCCAAGACAGCTGAAACTATTAAAAAAAAAAAAAATCAAAAGAAAAAAAGTTTAAGAAAGAAAAATGTAAAGGGCTGGGCTAGGGACACTGCTCAGGGTAAAGGGCTTGTACATACTCAAGGCCCTGGTTCAATTACTACCATTGAAAGAAACAGATTGGGGGAAAGCCCCCAAAGGAAGGAAGGAGGGAGGGAGGAAAAGGAAAGGAGGGAGGCAGGGAAGTAGGTGGTTGGCTAAATGCTCAGTCCCTCAGCTGCAGCACAGACCTCAGGTGTTTGCACTACACGTCTTGGATCTCATACGATGTGTAACATACAATAAACCTAAGTAAGTTCCTGTTAGAGTAAAATAAATCATAGTCAGCACTATGCCATTAAGGTCTAGTTACAACACGTGCAAACCTCTTTTTAAAAACTTCTGCTGGGCGGTGGTGGAGCACACCTTTAATCCCAGCACTTGGGAGGCAGAGGCAGGCAGATTTCTGAGCTCGAGGCCAGACTGGTCTACAGAGTGAGTTCCAGGACAGCCAGGGCTACACAGAGAAACCCTGTCTCGAAAAAAACCAAAAAAAAAAAAAAAAAAAAGAAAACTTCTTACATTGAATTATCCTTTGATTCTTCAAAGGCATTTAGTTCACGGATGAGAAACTGTCTGTCCAATGGAACTACAGGTTGACCAGATTCTGGAGGGAAAAATTCAAGAAAACACCGAGTCTATTAATCTAAAGGCAAATTCAATTTTGATAATAACCATACCTTCCAGGTAGATACATTTCTCAGATTTTGGAAAAATGCTGACAGCACATTCAAGACAGATCTAACATACACATGAGTTTATGATGTCAATATATACCCAAACAATTAATGTGGAGATTAATTACAGTTTAACTCATACTTAGTCTTTATATCCCTAATTTGTGATTGGTAATATAACTTCTGTATCTAAAACTACAATGCTGGACTTCAGTATGTTTTCTGAGATGTCTACAGGTTATAAACACATGGTAATACTAAATAACTAACTTCAAAAATATATCCATTTAGGGCTGGTGAGATGACTTAGAGGTTAAGAGGTTGCTCGTCCAGAGGTCCCAAGTTCAATTCCCAGCAACCACATGATGGCTCACGACCATTTATAGATAGATCTGATGCCCTCTTCTGGAATGCAGGTGTAAATGCAGATAGAGTACTCAAAAAGAAATTCATTTAGCTGTGCCATATGGCTCACAACTCTAATTCCAGTACTTAGGATCCAGAGGCAAGTGGCTCTCTATGAGTTTGAGGCTAGGCTGGTCTACAGAGCAAGTTCCAGGACAGCCACGGCTACACAAAGAAGCCTTGTCTCTGTCAATCAATCAACCAACCGACCAATCAATAAATAAATATTCCATTCATAGATAGTAATTCTAAGATTAAAATTAATTATTATATTTCTAGACTGAGTCTCACTCTAGCCCAGACTGGCTTCAAATTCAGTATATGTCCTAGACAGACCTTCAACTTACAGTGATTCTTCTGACCTTGCTTCTCGAGTGCTGGGACTACCCGTGTGAGCCACCATATTCCTGGTGAGAAGGTAAAATGCTAGAGCCAGCTGAAAGCAGTGGTAGGTAAGCATTCACTTCCCACACAATATGGCAAAATAAAATAAGAGTCACAAAAAACTTTCCTGTAAATATTTTTGAGGTTCTGATTCATGGCTATCAGAAAGTCTAAACAATCAAAATGCCTCTGAGAGCAGATAAAGTGTCATGGCCACAGCGGTTCCCAATCCACAGGTACAAAGTCAACATGTCTGAACCTCCAGTGCTTGTTTTGTTTGGTTTTGCAAGACAGGGATTCTCTGTGTAAGCTTGGCTGTCCTGCAACTTACTATGTAGAACAGGCTGGCCTTGAACTCAGAGACCCGTCCTGCTCTGCTTCCCAAGCGCTGGGATTAAAGGGGTGTGCCATCAACACCCCACCCTCTAGTGCATTTTATTAGGTGAAGAGAGGCATGCATCAAACGGCAACTCCTTTAGGCTTCCACATATAAGGCATTCTGAAAAGGGCAAACCTGATGGACAGAAACTGTCATGTCCCATCACAACCCCATCCCACTCCCAGTCGCCCCTCCCCTGCATCTCCCACCAGTGATGGGAATTAAGCTCTGGCAAATGTTCTACCACTGAACTACAGCTATTTTATATTTTGAAGCAGTGTCTTCCTGCTTTAGCCCCTTGAGTTTCTGGGACTATAGGCATGAGCAAGCATACCAATCTAAAACACCGAAACATTTAATATAAAACAGCACTGTCATTTTCATCCTAGGGACACCCAATTGCAAGACACCTAACTGATAGCATTTTTCAATGGTTTTTTTTTCCTTTTTCTCGCTCTCCTTTAGAGTGTTAATGGTATTATATAGCCAGCTATAAAAAACTGAGGGAAACAGACAGCAATACTATCTTTAGAGATCCTTCAACATGGCAGAATCATTATCCTTTATGAGGATGTATGCTTAATATCACATGGAGAACTTTGTCTTATTTCAGTTCCCAAAAAGCCTCACTTCCAGACTGAAGGGTCCCTGCCCTCGGCTGGCTTTGATCGATAATTAAAAATTGCTGTTCAGCCATTGGCTAGGTGGGGAGATGGGGTGGAACTTTTAGATTACATTGGCAAGACACTGAGAGGTGGGTGGGAGAGTGGGGGGAGAATCCCCATGACTAAGATGGAAAAGGATAAGATTTAAGCACCGCAAGAGAAAAACCATCCGGCAATGTAGGTCAGAAGAGATTTAGGCCCTATGGGGGTTTGGGGGGGGGCAGCTCCTCAGAAGGTAACGGGGTAGCAGAGATGTAGATTTTAAAAGATGTTAACTCAGGAATACCAGAGGGGAGTGTGTGCTAGCCGCAGGGAGGTTTAGAAGCACCCAGCCATTGAACTAGTCAAGGCATAGCAAAATTAACTAGTCAAGGTGCGAGTGCATGCGTGGTCTTTCATTTGTGAATCCAATGTGTGTGTGTGTGTGTGTGTGTGTGGTCTTTCATTTGTGAATCCAGAGAGCTCTTGGGCTGGTGGCTGGAAGTGTGATCTGCTGGGAGCCAAAGTCCTCCCACCACTACAGAGAACCTGCAGTAGAAGGCCCTAGCTCCTTCCTGACAGCATAAAACTCACCAGAACTTGTTCATGCTATGACAAAAGCCCATGGGATACTAAGTGTTCTGTCACAGTAATGAAACTACATATTTAGGGCAAATGGTTTCTAAGAAATTAGAAAAAAGAAGGGGATCTTCTCTCCAGTGATGAATAACCACTTACCTGCTATGAGGACTGAGGCTGTGTATTTATATTTGTTGAATTCCAAATACTCCCTAATTAATTCATTAATTAGAAGGTTCTCATGAGACAACGATGGTCGGGGTTCACGATCATCATCCAGGGCATTGAAAACTTCAGCACGGATCCTTGCTTTTAAATGTCCTAACACTCCCCTTTTTTCCAAAGTGTCCTTTAAAACTGTTAAATAGATATAAAATACAAATGCTTCTGTTATAGTGTAAGTGTTGATATTTCAGGTATGTGCTAAAGAATCATGTTTAAAAGGAGAATGATACAAATATAGTTCTTGATTCAAAGAGACAAGCTGAACAATGATATCAGTAATAATCCAATCAATATTTGTGCAAATTCAGGTCTATCAGTGCAGTATCTTTAGTAGGGACTGTGGTTTGATGGGAGAAAAGGATGAACAGTTACAGTTAGCTCACGCTCTCATCTCCCACATGGATTCAGGCAGTACTTTAATGCAGGATGATTACAGAAAACCACCTGCCCTCCACAAAAGAGCGAATGTGTCATTATTACTGTTAATGCAGAACTTTTGAGATCCATAGCTTTTCTTTAATTCTTCTTTTTTTTTTTTTTCTTTTTTGAGACAAAGTCTCTCTATGTAGCTGTGGCTGTCCTGGAACTTACTATACATACCAAGCTGGTCTCAAACTCATAGAGATCCACCTGCCTCTACCTCCTAAGTGCTACCCAGCTGAATGGTAGCACATTCCTGTAATCCCAGTGCTTGGGAGGCTGAGAAGTCAGACCAGCTTGGGCCTCATACCTAGGCTGTAATCCAAGCTAAAGCTGTAATCCACTTTAAACTTTTTATGTAGGCTGAACATGACCCTGAACTTCTGATCCTCCTGCTTCTATCTCACAAGTAGGCTGTGATGGGATTACAGGTGTTAACTACCACCTCCATTGCCTGTATTGCTGGGGATTGAACCCAGGGCCTCATGCATGACAGGCAAGCTACATCCCTAGCCCAACAGTAGGATTTTGAAATGTCCAGCCTGGTTAGAAATGTAACACAAAGGGCTGAAGAGATGACTTAGTAAGAAATGCATATTGTGCATGTTGTTCTTGCAGAGGACCTCAGTTTGCTTCCTGGCACCTACGTGGGCAGTCACAACCATCTGGAATTCCAGGGGAACTCCAGGCCCTCTTCTGGCCTCCTCTTATACACATGTACACACACACACAAACACACACACCAGCTGAGAGGGGGAGAGCGACAAAGAGAGAGAAACACAAAAATAAATCTTCAAGAAAAAGAAATGGAATGAGACTGTGAAAGGGACTGCATCACTGCTAACTTCAGGAGTCAGGAGTGTGCATGCCAAATGTGACCTTAGGTCTTGAAAAGGTGCACTGTGACAAACATCACAAGTTGACATAGTACTGCTGGTGCAGGCTGGTAGGATTTGCTGACGGAGGCGGAGGTAGGAGGATCTGGAGTTCGAGACCAGCATGGGGTACACATTTTTGGGCAGTGGTGGTACACACCTTTAATCCCAGCACTTGGTAGGCAGAGGCAGGTGGATTTCTGAGTTTGAGGCCAGCCTGGTCTACAGAGTGAGTTCCAGGACAGCCAGGGCTACACAGAGAAACCCTGTCTCGAAAACAAAACAAAACAAAACAAAAAGAAGTGAGCTAATGGGCTTTGAGTACACACACTTAGTATAGAAGATGGGCTTGGGTTGAGCTGCCATCATCCCTTATCAGTAACATGGACCCTTCCTTTTTCAAATAGTCTTTTGTGGCTAAACAGCAATTTTAGAAAATCAACATAGGAGCTGGAGAGATGGCTCAGTGGTTAAGATCACTGACTAAAGATCACCAACTACTCTTCCAAAGGTCATGAGTTCAATTCCCAGCAACCACATGGTGGCTCACAACCATCTGCAATGGGACCTGATGCCTTCTTCTGGTGTTTCAAGAACAGTGTGTTTATATACATTAAATAAATAAATAAATAAATAAATAAATAAGTCTTAAAAAAAGAGAGCAATGGTGTACTCATATACATTAAATAAATCTTTAAAAAAAGAAAATCAACATAATGCCTAGAATACAGTAAGAGCTCACTAAATGTAACATATTTATAATAAAGGACCTTACATTATTAATGGAAAAAATGTAGTTTAACAGTGCACTTTGTTCCGCCAATGGCAAAAGCATTAATATGCCCCAATAATTAAAATCCATAAAGCAGCTTAGATACATTTAGGTACATATAGCAAAGTTTCTAGTCTTTGGCTCTTTGGTAAATAACAATACTCCTTGGCCATGTGATTAAGGATATACACTCTTAGGCTTGTCATTTTTCTTATCCCTTATTTCTAAAGCATCCCTTCAGCCTTTCTACAGGTATATTAGTTGTCAACCATTATTCTCTGTAACAGGTCCATAAAAGGAAAGCTTTATCATACTTAGGGTCATAACACAACCTCTGTTCTCTAGTTCCATCTTTGGAAATTAAGGGAGAGATTCTTTTCTACTGGCAAGCATCCTGTCCCAATTACTCGGAAGTACACACAGTACAGCCTCAAACTTAGCAGAAAATGAAAAGTAATGAAGTTGGAATTGGGAAATGTAGCATGTCCTTCATACTTGGTGGCAGATTCCTAACCTGTGCCTCAGTTGCCTTCTCTGAGGTAATAAACTCTACCTCTCAGAGAAAGATCTAGATGAAATGGAAGTGTTCTAAACCAGTAAAAGCCCATAAAATGTGAGATCATTGATTAGGAAACAAGTTTTTATTACTTTTCTCTTGGACACAAAGCATATCAAAAACCAGAGAATGCAGAAAAACATACATAAGGAGGTCCCCCTAAATTTGTAGGGATAACCCCGGGCTGTTTATCATTTTACTACTTGTAGTCTTATGCTTATAATGCTGTTATTATAAAATGTCTTCGGGAATTGGTCTTAACCCGACATATTTTCCATAGAATTTATCTTAAAATCCTATGAAAAGTTTATACAATTCACATACTATGTATACTCCACCCCCAGAAGAGCTCACTGACTCATGTGAAGTCCCTCCTGGGGACTAAGGTAAGTCTGCTTTTGGGATGCTCACCAGCACAGTGTCCCCAATACATATGCAGTCAATAGTTACTAAATCTTAGTCTCCAAACTATTCTACTCGGTCCTCTCCAGATTTCCATTACCATTGGCTTAGACTCTGAATTCTTTGAAACTCAGAACTGGCTTTATTCTACGGGAAGCAGATTGGCATGACTGAAATACGGTACACTACTGCACCTTATGGGGTTTCCACGTGAATCTATTTCTATCTAGATTATCGTGGATAATTACCTCTCAGCACCTCATGTATGAAATGGACACAGCGTTGTTACACAGAATCAAGTCCTGTTGGATGAGCTGTGAAGTATCTGACAGAATCACATACTGAACCTTAACTCCAATTACGACTCAAACATTAACTCTAATTACTATTCAGAGTTAACAGTATACACGTTATTGATGTCTACTCCTTGTTTTTGTAGTCCTGGGGATGGAACCTGGATGCACCCTGCACACAACCAACCAGTTTAGAAAAACTCTTCCGAAAAATCCTGAAGAGCCTCCAGAATGGACAACTCTGTCTCAGGTTTCACCCAAAGGACGAGGAGGACCTATCCACAAGTTGTCGTCCGGACTGAGCTAGCCGCACAAATCATTGAGAAGTGTGTCTGTCACAAAATCGTGGCTGTGGTGTTGTCATGGTCAGCTCGGAACGCAGGCCTTTGGGCGCTATCGGCTCAGCAGGGTTCTAAGAGATGCCCAGAGGTCCCGAGGGGACAAGATACCAGTCCCTTCCTCCAGCTCCAAGGTGGACCCTAACATAGCGCGTGCGCAAAGGCCGCTCCTGGCGGTTCCCGCCTCCCGATTACGATTCCGGAAAAAGACGATCCGGTGTCCCGCACGCTCTCCTTCCGTCCCATCCCTATCATATACGGAAGGCCCGACGCTTCCCGCAGGCGAGCACCCCCTCAAGGCACTCACCAGCTTTCAGCTCAGTAACAGTCGCCATTTTTCAACGACCGCTGGTACCACGCCTCTCAAGTGCCTACGCGCAGCTCGGCGGCGCGGTCTCCAACCAATAGGCTTGCTGCTCTTCCCAGGCTCTGCCCGACCGCGTCCGTGCCTGCGCCCCGGTGATTGGCGAGCCGCCACGAGCGACTCCACCAGTCAGCGAGCGAGGGAGGCGGGCTATGATGCAGGAACGAGAGTGGAGCCGGAGCCAAGTCTGTGCCCGACCGGTTTGTCTGTTGTCGCCGCCGAAGTCCTAGAGGTCGAGGTGCTGACTGCTCACTGCTTTGTGGATGGTACCGCGTACTCAGCACGAGTCCCAGACTCAATCCAGCGTCAGAATTATCTGGAAAACTAGTTAGAACAGACTGATCTGACCCACCCTTGAGTCTTTCTGAGGCGAGGACCGAGAGTTGGTTTTTCTGTCAAGTTCCATAATGCTGTGGATGGATGCTGTTAGTCTGAGAAATGCCACCATAAAAATCATCTTACACGGCACCCATTCTAAGGTGAACACGAGAAAGTCTTTACACGCCTCAGGTCAATGATGCCCGTTTCATAGTGGAGGAACTTGAGTTTTCTAAAGGAAGCTCACGGCAAATGGTGGAGGAGGTGATAACCTAAACTCAGGCCAGTGTCTCTTCAAAGCTTGCTCTCCACACTACGGTTAACACCGAGTACATTTGGAATCCTCGAGTCATTTGTAGAAGTAGCTGATAAAAGATTAAGAGAGAACATGGGAATAATACATTAAAAACGATGTGAGGCAGTATACCGGCAGTTGGCTCTCCAGGGAGGCTAAGACACTGGACCCTTAAATTCTGGACAGCCCAATAGTAAAAGTCTATGAGTGGATGCCAGTGAACATATTTTTGAGGAAGTGAACTAACTGTAAGAAATAGAAAATATAGACTTTTAAAAAAATCATTTGTTGTTGTTTTGTTTTGTTTTTTGCCTCTTGTAGTCCATGCTGTCTGAGCATTCACTCTGTAGCTCAGGCTGACACTGAACAACAGTCTTCCTGCCTCCATTTCAAAGTGATAAGTGCCCCCATACTGGCACAACTTGTTTTTGTTTTGAAATTTGCCTCAGGAAGATAGATGTGTGTTCTTCCTAAGGTTAGCTTTGTTTGTTTTTTAAGATTTTTTTCTGAAGTGCATAGGGTGGCTTTGAATTAGCCCTCCTTTCTTTAGCCTCCCAAGTGCTGTAATGACAGGGATATATCACCATACCTGGTTCCTGAGATATTTCATAAAGTGGGTAACAATTTTAAAGTTTGAAATCCATGTAAAGGAATGGCTCAGTGAGTAAAGTTCTTGCTGCATAAGTGTGAAGACCTGAGTAGCCTTAGAAACCTATTCCGTGGGGCTGGAGAGATGGCTCAGTGGTTAAGAGCACTCACTGACTGCACTTCCAGAGGTCCTGAGTTCAAATCCCAGCAACCACATGGTGGATCACAACCATCTGTAATGAGATCTGATGCCCTCTTCTGGTACGTCTGAAGACAGCTACAGTGTATTCATATATAATAAATAAATAAGTTAAAAAAAAAAAAAGAAACCTGTTCCATAACCTTAGAATGGTGTCATTCAGTTAGGCTTTCCTATTTTGTGAAACCATGGTGCCTGAATACTTGGTCAGGAAATTAGAAGGATTAACCAAATTCTACAGGTGAGAACAGCACTACTGACTGTACTGATAAGGAATTCCGGAGGCAAAGCAGACTGTGACTGATTGTTATCACTATGCTCACCAAAAATAGATCATAGCAGTCGTCTCAAATTTCCCCTTAAAAGCATGGTTTTCCTGGACCATTTGCTCTGAGTACTGACAAGAGGATTGCTTGAGTCAGGAGCAGTCACAGTGGTGTTTGCTGTGGGCGTGACGTGATTATCGCCGTCATGAAGCAGAGTACTGTGGTGATTTACAGAAGACTGCAGCCTTGGCAACAAAATAAACAGTTGTACCTGCTCCAGATACAGTGAATCTTGGAAATGCTAAAATATATCAAAGGCTAAAAAAAATGACAGAGGAGCAGGACTTTGCAGTGGTGCAACTGCCTTGGATCACCCATATTCTTATGAGGAATCGTAAACTCATCTACTCACCACACTGGACTCAATAAAATCTTTCTTTGGTCTTCTTCACTATTCGGGATGAATGATTTTTTTTACACCTCCTTAGGAAAGTCACACAACAGTAACATACAGGCTACTAACTCTTTACAAAGAATTTAAAAATAAAACATTCCCATTGAACATTCTTGGTGAGGATGTGGAAGGCAGACAGTGCTGATGCCAACTGGTAAGTGGCGCCACCACTTTCTCACCCTTTAATTTATTTGTTCTTGTTTTCAATGTATCTTATTAACAGCTGATAGAAAATGACATATCTATAAGAATATTTCACAAGATAAGGAAGATCCAAATAGGCTGGAGAGATGGCTCAGGAATAAAGAGCACTGACTGTGTTTCCAGAGGTCCTGAGTTCAGTTCCCAGCAACCACATGGTGGCTCACAGCCATCTGTAATGGGATCCAATGTCCTCTTCTGGTGTGTCTGAAGACGGCTACAGTGTACTCGTCATATACGTAAAATAATTTAAAAAAAAAGATTCAAATAAAAGCAACTGATGGGACTGGTGAAAAGGCTCATGTGTGTGTAATGGTGCTTGCCACCAAGCCTGACAGCCTGAGCTTGGACTCTGGATTCCACACATACGGTGGATTCTCAAATGTTGTTCTTTGAATTCCATATGCGCACTGTGACACAGGCACTTGCCTCCCGCTAAGAATAAATGTCAGTGAAGAAAGACTAACAATCCTAAGTGTTGTCCAGGATACTATGTGAGTGGCATGATAGGGTTGTGACTTTGGAACACAGCTCTGCAAATGCTTATCAGTCATGTATTTCTGATGCTATAATCCCAGTCCTAGGAGTTTATCCAAGACCAGTGAAAACATGTCCATGTAAAAGCCTGCGTACAACAAATGATGGCATATTTAGTAACAATTGCCCCAGCTTGGAAACAGCCTAATGTCTTACAACTGCTGAACAGATAAATGAACCATGGTGTGTCCCATAGGGTATTGACGATGAGACTGTGAGACATGTCTGATGCACAAACACATGGTCAGTGAAAGAAGCTAGGTTCAAACAACTGCATTCTGTGTGGCATTTAAGGTAAGGCACACACAGAAGCCATCAGCAATCACCCGCTGTTCAGGATTAGCTTTCCAGAATTCTCTAGGGAACTCTGGGGGGAGTGATAAGTCTGCTCCATGTCTTTAACAGAATTAAACCATCAAATATGCTTACTGGAATCAATGAGCTGGAGACTTAAAAGGGTGATCTTTACCTCAGTCAACTTGAGTTTTTAAAATACCCTGAATGCTAAAGTTGTGAAACACATTTATGCTCTTAGTGCCCAGGAAGTCGAGATGGGAGGATCATGAGTTTTCAGCCATCCTGGGAGAGCTGAAATAGGGAGAGCCTGTCTCAAAAAGCAAAACAAAACTTCCAGATATATCAGTATCGGCACAGGGACTGGGTTAGTGAATTATGCTAAACCACATCAGAAGCATCTTCTTTGCCAAGGACCAGCCTCAGCTTGGAAAGGGGTTCTGAGAGAAAGGGTGTCTGGGAGTGAAAAGGTAGTCTTTAAGTTAGTTAAATAATATAACAAGAATACAAATAGTTAAAATTGCAGGTCAACTAGCTTACTAGCCTAAGACCGTTACAGGAGATGCAGAACAAAAAAACAAAAGTCAATTGAGTGTTCCGAAAATCTGTTCCCGTGGTGTCTGACTTAGCCTCCTCTGGAGAAACTCCCACCAGAGGTCCCAAGGACTTATAAATTAGATTCAGCCAGATGGTCTGTTGGCTCAGATAAACATTCACACTGGGTCGGTCCCAAGGCCACAGAGACCAGAGACTATTCTCGTGAGATTTGTCAAACCTCTGCCTGAGATCTACTTACACATATTACAGACATTTATAACAACCAATTGTGTGTGATTACCCACAACCCTTTCCCCTCCCCCCAGCCTTTGTCTATAAAAACCCTAAGCTGTTAGATCTCAGGGTCGATTACCCCTGCCTCCTGCATGAGACACATCGACCCAAAGCTTCGATAAATAAAGACCTGACTCATGTTATTACAACAAGAGATCTCTAGAGTGTCTTTGGGGGTCACGTCCTTCCCTGGAGAGATCTTTCAGGAGCATTAAAAAGAACAACCCAAAGTCAAATCATGAATCAAAGCTGAAGACCTGTGTTCTGCTTGATACAGCTTTTCCAGTCTGCTTCAGCTTTCTCTCTGGATCTCTCTGTCTATATTCTCTTTGCTATTCTAAGAGATCTATCTCTCTGTCCATATCCTGGTGTGTGTGTGTGTGTGTGTGTGTGTGTGTGTGTGTGTTTGTGTGGGTGTGTGTTCTCCAAGCAGTTATCTCTATCCTAAAACATTCTCTAGATAGTGCATCTCCTGCAGAACACAGGTCCAGTCTTTTATTTCACATACCAGTCATTTACTCCAGGTTTCCTTTTGATTATCTTATGAATCAGCATCCTGTGATCCCAGCCCTTTCTTAGGAGACAGCAATCTTACTTTTTTCCCCTTAACTTTGCAAAAGGATTCAAAGATCAGTCTGTCATTGTTAAGCACAGGTGATAAGCTAATTGGGTGGAACCTTGCCCTAAAATTACATTTCTACCATGCCTGAGCCTAACTTTGTTCTATCCTAGGGTGATCCTGAACTCAGGAATCTTTCAACATTTGTATCTGCCTATCTTTGTAACTTTTTGATAAGCTGGCTCATAGTGCAGCGGCCTCTGTTCCTTTAGATTCGTGAAGCCCCTCTATAATTCATATTGCATCTTTATTTTTTGCATAGTTGAGAAATTATGTATTTTTAGACTCATGTATTTAGAGCTCTTTCCAAGATTTTTAAGGGCTGTCCTGAAGCATTTACCATTTTGCCGAGACATAGCCACACCCTTGACTCTTGGACTTGTGCTGTTTTTAAGTATCATGGAGTTGTTAACAGGGAGGACATTCTTCCAAAGGAAAGAGTCCTTCACTGCTAGTAGGTTCAGAGAATATGTACATTTTTACACAAACAAGCCTTATGCCCACAGCAGCCATCATGGAAGCTCACACCAGGGTCCTGTCCCAGGGGCAGGAACCATGTCACTCTGTCCCCACCAGGGCCCTCACTGGGCTGGGCACGTCTTCATAGAAGAATCTCTGAATACTTATCACCACCAAGATGCAAACACAAGAGTTGTGAAAGGTGTTACATGCTTAACACAAGACATAACAAAGTATTTATTTGCCTGAATATGCACTGGCTTCGTCTGAAAATATACATAGGAAAACCTAAGGAATTGTTCCAGAGGAGGACTGAGTGATTAAGGGTCAATTGTCAGAATAGAGTTACTTGGGACACTGACACATTTTGATTTCCTTGGGTTGTAGGGATGAGGTTTCTTGTATCTCGAGATCTCAGATTGGCCTGAAACCAACTGTGTAGCTGAGGATGACCTTGAACTTCTGCCCCTCCCCCATTTCCCAGTGTTGAGTTGATTTATATTTTTAAAAATTAGTATTTATATGTGTGCACATGATGTGAGTGGTTCTCAACCTTCCTAATGCTGTGACCCTTTACCATGGTTCATCACGTGGTGAATACAACCATAAAACTATTAAGTTGCTACTACATAACTGTGATTTTACTACTGTTATGAATCATAATATAAATATCTGAGCTGTGGGATATGATATGGTGACCCCCAAAGGGGTTGTAACGCACAGTCTGAGAACCACTGGTATGCCATGGTGAACATGTGGAGATCAGAGGACAACTTTGTGGCATCAGTTGTCTTCTTCCACCTTTACATAAGTTCTGGGGATCACACTCAGATCTCTAGGGGTGTGTACCAACTGCCTTTACCTTCTGAGCCATGACTGACATCTTTAACTAATCACCTGCACTGCCTTGATAGAGAGCTAGCAGGAGGTGCCACGAACCAATGTGTTGAGGCTTTGTCTTTTGCTAGCTATTGCAATGCTAAGTGCGGGCCCCCAAGACCTGAGGTCTGCACATAGTCCATGTGACCCTGCCCCCAAATTATTTCTGATTGGTAATAAAGATGCCAACAGCCAATAGCTGGGCAGAAGAGACATGGTGGAGGGTTAGGTTTTGGGGGCTTGGAGGAGAGGAGGACCACAAGGAAGAAGAAGGTGAAAGAGAAGAGAAAGGAGAAGTCACCATGGGTTAAGGGTGCTAAGAACAGCCCAGATGGACCATAGTAAATAGTAAGTAAAGGGTTACCAATAGGAAAGTAGATTCTAACAGAATGGAGGGTAGGCAGCTGCCTAGCTATTGTGCTGTTTAGGGCTTATTATAAATATAAAGGCTGTGAGTGTTGCCTTTCATCTGGAAACTCAATAACCAAAGGTGGGGAAGAAACCCCGGGCCGGGATTTTAATAATTTCCACAACAACAGTGCTTCCTCTGATTGCCAGGAGGGTCTTTTACTCCCTGTTCTCTCAGGGATCCTCTCAGCTATGTGCACACTGGTTTCTGGAAACAGGAGTGTATTAATCATCCCTTGATCGATGATTGATGAGAGCTAGAGAATGGTCCCTATCTGTGATGGACATACTCAAGGCATACTCTATTCCACACAGTCCTCAGGGGACTCCAGTGAGAACCAAATGGTATCACAGCTTCCGTTAAGTTTGCCAATTTCCTCATTCTCCTTCCATAGTCCCTTGACTCAGTTTCCTGAGACTCTTCCTCAAACGAACAAGTTAGTTGAAATCCTTTAGGTTAGACTAAGCTTGGACAATTGCATTCACATATAGTGTCCGTCTTCATCCATGAGGGAGGATTCTTACAGACAGCAATAGCCAAGGACACTAAAATATCTTATATAAAATGGCATAGCATTTACATAAAACCGTCCCACATCTTCAGATACTTTTCATGGGTATGGAACTTTGTGGGGCAGAGGTACACAAGTGCACTTGTATGCCTGTGGAGGACTGAGGACACTTTTCAGGAGTCAATCCTCGGAAAACATCCAACTTGTTTGTTGAGACAGAGTCTCTCACTGGCCTGGGACTTGCTAAGTAGACTAGGTCATCTGGCCAACAAACCCAGGAGTCCAACTGTCGGAGTTGTAGTGTGCGTGTAGGTCCTATTGGGTTGAGGTGTGGGTCCCGAGTCTGTCTTGCCAGGTGGCTAGGGCCTCTTGTGGGGACAGAGGGATGGAAATTTGACTGTGTTCACTCCATGCTGGCGCCTGGCTATGTGAAGCCACAGAACTCCACTCCAGGGGTGAGGGAGCACAGTCTAAGGTCTCAGGTGGAGCCAGAGTTCTTGGGTTGGGGATCCCTGGGCCAAAAGGCGGCTGGGAACTGGTTGGTTTTTAGGCCTTTAGGCTCTCAGGCACCGCTGGGGTACCTCAAAAGGGCTGAGACCAAGGTGGGAGCATAGAGGCTGGTGGCCCACAGCTGAAGAGGAGAGGGGGAGGGATAGGGATGAGCTCCAGCTAGGTCCTATAGGGATGAGAGTCTTGGTTGCAGCAACTCACTTGGCTGGGTTAGGGTTGGCTCAGGTGCTTGCGTGGGTTCCTGGGCCTCTGTGTAGAGAGCTCGTCAAGCAGGAGATTAGATGGCAGCTCGGTAGTTGAAAACCTGCTCTACTGTTTCCCATGGCAGGTCCCAAGGAAGAGAAATATAGTCCATGGTCTTAAAATGTTTATTGTCATAGTTGAAAATAGATGAAAACTATACCCTAGTATTTTCAAGGTAAGCCTAAGGTTAAATACCTTTTGCAAGGAGAAGGGTCTGGGAAGGAATGTTTAATTAGCTACAGCCCTCTGGCGTTTAGGCACCTCATTAATATGGAGATCGGTCTTGAGGCTCTGTGGCCTGTAGTCATGTCATGCCCTCTACCTGTGGAGGGACTAGTGGCTGTTGTCCTATGTGCCTGGAGGACCTCACTCTATGGTGGTCTTTGGTCTCATATCAGGAGCCTGGAGTCTGGGAGCATGGCGAAATGTATGCTGTCCCTTAGGATCACCTGGGGTTTCCGGTGATTTCTAGCCGGTGCTGGACCAGAAACCATGCTGTCCTTTCATGGTCCTGCATCCAACTGTCTCAGTCTCCTTAGTGCAGGGATTACACTTGGCTTTTTACTGGGTGCTGGGGGCTAGAACCGTAGTCCTTGTGCTTATGGAGTTAGTACTTTACCACTGAGTCATCCCCATAGCCCTATCTAATCTTTCGACATTGCTATATGACACAACCATCTACAGAGTGTCAGGCCAGAGTCATAGCTATTCCAGCATGCCTGAGGCCTGTGGGTCCTAGGTTGGACATGCCTACTTTAAGGCATCTCTACATGACTTCTAATACTCAATATAGTATTGATGACATGTAAATGAGTCCCCTCCTCCAGTACGTGTGTGTGTGTGTGTGTGTGTGTGTGAGAGAGAGAGAGAAAGAGAGAGAGAGAGAGAGCACGGATGTGGGTGCCCACGGAGGCCATAAGAGGGCATTATACCCTGTGGAACTAGGATTACAGGGATCGATAGCCATCTCATGTAGGTGCTGAGAGCCAGACTCAGGTCCTTTGGAAGAGCAGTATCAGCTCTTCTCATTGAGCCATCTAGTCCCATAAGTAGTTACACTATATTGTCTAGGGAATAAGTCTTTACATGTTGATTTTAGATATTATTGTATTTTCCAGTATTTTCAATAATTATTTGAATCCATGAATATTAACTACAGATATGTATGAGCAAATGCTTTCAAAGTATACCAGCTTTATCCCAACTAAGGTAGTATAGGGGTGGTTTGATTAAAGTCAAACTGCTGTGTGACCCCTTAATCCTGTAACTATGGACACTAGTCCACTGATACTCTCAGGTGGAAGAAGTAACGTGAATTGCATGGAACCTAAGTCTACTAGCTATCTGGGGATTTTAGGATGGGTTTCTAAGCTTTTGCTTTATTATCATGCCATAGCTTTATGCTTATGTGTATAAAACTGTGTGCCACAACATTCCAAGCAAGGGAAAGAGCTCCATTTATGTGGAACCTGATGTGTCTATGAGTGTGACAGCTTTCTTCAATGTTGACAGATGTCATTGACACTCATTTCTAAAAAAAAAAAAGCCAAACCAAGAGTTGAGAGGCTCCAACAAAACTCAGACAGGTCAGGTGCTTTGGCATTTTAAGATGTCTGCTGACTCCTACATTCTGATTCTATGGTTTTCCTAGGAAAGAGGCATACACTTAGCTCAGCAATTATTATTCTTTTTTAACAATAAGGCAGAAATAATAAAAAGAGCAACAAGATGTGGACTGGACCCCCTCTGGTGTGCACTGCTTCCTGATCCTTACTGCAGCTGAAGGTGTCGAGGCACTGGGGCGAGCGACTAAGTCAGTGCTTGACTCCAAGGCCACTGACCACACCTGAACTAGTCTTTTTCTTTTCCTAGATCTTTTCCTTTCTGCTCTATCTCACTCTTCACTTCCTTCCCCTCCTCTTTTAATCCATGTTTCTCTTTTCTTTTCTTCCCTTTCTCTCTTCATCTGCCTCTTCCTGTCTCCTTCCCTCCCTCCCTTTCTGCCCTCCTCCTCCCTCTCCCAAATTTTCTTCTATGTCTACCTCTTCCACATCACACTCCCTCCCTTTCCCTCTTTTCCTTTCTCTTCTTGGTACAGCCCTTTGTACAATGGACAGTGTCTTTAGTTCTAGCTCCTGGCCACTCAGTCATCTCTTCCTAAACCTTCTGGGGTCAGAGTGAGCTCCTCCTCTATTTTGGGAATGAGTAGGATTGAGAATGTCCCCATTAAGGCACAAATTAAAAGAGAGTTTCCAAGTAGATATACCCATCACGCTGGCCCACTCCTAATGCCAAGGTTATATCAGCTTTTTAGGGACAAGACCTCTTAGTGCCTGGTCCTTCTTGTAGTCAGTTGGAGCTTGGTCAGTCATGTAGGATTCCCTTAACATGGAGCTTACCAAGGGTGATGAAGGCTGTGTTGAGGCTGCTTAGAAGACCACCTTCTCTTTCTTTTTTGATCCAAGAGTCCTCCCTCAAGCCTCTAGCACACATGAGCCCCCTCTGGAACTTCCCAAGGAATCTGGCACTCTATTCCAGTGACAAGTCAGCTGCCTCTGATCCCCATCTGACTCTCCTGTGCCAGGTGTGCCAGGTGACTCATGCATCAGTCATGTTACAGCAGAGGGTGGCTTGCATTGTACCTGGAACCAACAGAAATGCTGAACTCACCAGCACCATGCCATGGAGGACTACCTGGGTGGTGCTGCCTGCTAACTCTGTCCTCTACAGCAGGTACCCAGGCCAGCTGCACTGAGTGACAGAAAGCCCTGACTCTCTCACCTGTGTCTTTGAGAGTAGATATTTGCAGAATGATCGATGGAGTTCTCACAATGAACTTTACTCCACAGAATATTGTCACTGACTCAAAAATCAGAACACTAGGGAGAGGTGACATTTACATTCAGATTTTAATGAGCCTAAAGGCCTGTTCTCCCTACTACAGTGAGTCCATGGAATTCAAAAGGAATAGAAACAACATTTAAATGTTGTCAAGAAGGAAGTTTTAGAGTGCAATTTAGTTTTGTTCTGCTTAGGTATTTGATTTTATTCATTTATTTTTAAATGTGGATATGTATATTATTAGTCCTTTAGAGCAAACAAAATGGGTCTTCCTGGTAAAATGATACCTTGTGCCTCTTCCACCAGCCAGCCATTTTGATAAGTGAGCAAGAAATTTATTTAAAGCCTTGTTTATCAAGTGATTTAGAGATTAAGAAATTCTTGTGGTAAGTCTTGCTGAAATGCAAGCTGTTAGAGGAAAACAGATCAACAAAGCTGTGGGCTGGGCTCAGAGGAGTATAACATCCTCTCACCAAGACTTCGTGGTTTCCTTCCAGGGGTGGTGGTGCTGTGAGAGGCTGGAGAGAACTGGAAAAATCCTCCCATAGGTGGAAATTTACAAATATGGGCAGCAACTTTTGGAAATAGCAATTTCTTTGAAGACAAGCCAAGGTAACTTATGCAAAGGTGGCATAGTGCAGAGAGGCTGGGGAGAGGCTCTGGGGGCAAAGTGCTGATTCAAAGGCATCAGCCAGAATCCTGAAGGTTTCACATTCTTCCTAGTTTTATTAATGAAGAAAATAACCTCTGTCTTTATTTGCAATGTTGGAAAAGGAGTGGCTGTTAGTTTCAAAGATAGCTCATAGGAAACATGTCATGTGGATTGTTCCATTTCATTTTCACAGGAACCCAGGAGACTGGTGAGAAAGACAAGTGTAGCAAGCTTCAGGAGAATAGGAGGACCTACTCAAGGCCACACAGTTGGACCCAAACAGTCTGATGACGCCAGCTAGACTACACATATCTAAGCCATGTGTTAGATCACAGACTCTCCAGAAATCAGGCCAGGCTACCCCTGGAACCTCTTTTTCTGAACGGAGTTGATAGACTGTGCTGTGGTCTTATGGCTCTTACAAAAATTTTCAGTCCACACCCTCCCATTGGCAGCTGTGAGCATGCCCAATCTCCCTGATTCTTAGAACAAGAACAGCCTTGAGTTATAACTTCAGTTTTATCTAATGGCCTCCTGCCTTGTGACTCCTAGCACATAAGCCAGGCTAGATCACGTGGTTCAAAGTTTGTCCTTGTTTCCCTCAAAAACTGTAAGACTCAGAAACTCCTTTTGTCTTCTAGAACTGAAGGGAAAGTACTTTCTCTTCAAAGCCCCAGCCAGTGTGGTCATGGTGTGATATCTCTCCTGATATTCTGGAAACTAAAGGGTCTGTCTCTCTTCAGGACCTCCTATGATACTGTACAGTCAATATTAGTCCACCCTAAGACTTCAGTCAAGGCTGCCTATGATAAGCTCTCTTCATAACGATCAGGGGAAAGGGAATTCCCCACAGGCTCCTTTCTACATTCCTGTATTAACTGTTAGGACAAGGGACTGAGGTGCATATTTTACATACCAAGCAGATCTGGCCTCCAGGTTCTCCCAGCATGCCTCAGTCCCTCACTGGCAAACCCTCCACCCAACCTTGAACTTTCCAGCTTGGGCTGGGCTGCCCTTCCCCATGGATATATATATATATATATCCTTTCTATATAATCCAGGCATTTTGCTGGATTTCCTCCTCCTCCTCTTCCTCTTCTTCTTCCTCCTCTTCCTCCTCCTCCTCTTTCTCCTCTCTTCTCTTTTCTCTCTGTGCAGGCGGGTGCTCCATTCCCACCTCAACACCTCCCCATGGCAACTTCCCTGGCCTCCTTCCTCGGGGCCAGTGAACTTACCTACTTGAGAATAGCATCCCAATGAACCTGCCTTTAATACACTAATCTGTTTTGAATCGGTTCATTTCACATATCCTATCATTAACTTCTAATAGTATAGTGACTGGAATGAACAGAATAAGGACTTTTCCATGCTAGGTAAAGTTGATTTGCCCTTCTTTAAAGTTTCTTCAAACTTTCCTGGCCTGTGACCCAGTAAGAATTTTCCTTTCTGGTGCTGGGAGTGTAACTCAGTGGAGAGAAAACTGCTCTAGCATACTAGAGGCCCTTGGTTTGATCCTCAGCACTCCCTAAAAACAGGGTAGTGGCGATACACACAGGCATGTGATGTCGTATCTTCCACTTCAGAAGTAGAAGTTGGAGGTCCAGAACTTCAGCCAGCTAGAGGGCTGCCTGGATGGGGTACATGAGACTGTCTCTGAACAAATATTTTCCTGACCCCCACGGAGCCCTGGCTTCCTACTAGAACCCAGCTTCCCAGCTGCAGAGCCCTCTTTCTCTGTACAAACTCTATAATCACAAAAGGCTAGGTGACAATCCTGATAATTCTGTGGCTTTCGGCAAAATGATCTTTCCATTGAACTTTGATATCAGCAACTATCAAAAGATGGAGTCAGAAATGAGGTACATGCCTCTAATCCTAGCAGTGGTAAGGAAGACTGAATTTGAGATCAGCCTAGACTAGATAATATAGCTAGATTTGGTCTCAGAAAGAAATAGGCCCCTTGAATGGTTCTTATCTCTTGGGATGATATGGTATCAAGTTGGTCAATGCATGAATAGCACTTGGCATGGTACCCAGGACACACAGTAAGTGACAGCAGGCCTCATCCTATGCCACTCCTCTCCTCTGTCCCTCTCCCTGTCCCTGGAACCAAAATCTTACTAGATTAGCAGAGTGTTAGATACCAAGGATGCTGGAATGAACAGCCAGGGTCTCTACTTACTTAGAGCTCACAAGCTGGCTTAGTCAGGGTTTCTATTGCTGTTACAAAGAATACATAACCAAAAGCACCTTAGGGAGAAAAAGATTTCTTTCATCCTACACTTCCAAGTAACAGTCCATCACTGGGGGGAGTCAAGGGAGGAACTCAAGGCAGGATTCTGGAGTCAAGAACTGATTAAGTGGCCATGGAGGAATGCAGCTTGCTCAGCCTGCTTTCTTCCTTTATTTTTTTCTTTCTTTTTATTAAAAATTCTTAGTCTCTGTAAGTTCCTATGGGCCCAGGTTAGTTGATCTATATATTTTCTTGTGGTATCCTTGGCACTTCTGGCTCCTTCAATACTTCCTCTCCCTCTTCCATAAGATTTCCCAGGCTCCACCTAATGTTTGGCTGCATATGTTTCCATTAGCTGCTGGGTAAAGCCTCTCAGATGACAGTTATGCAAGGTTCCTGTCTGCAAATATGGCAGAATATCATTAGTAGTGTTGGAGGTGGGCTCTCACTCATTGGTTGTCAGCCTGCTTTTTTTATAGCATACAGGACAAACCACCAGCCTAGGGAAGCACAGTGAGCTGGGTCCCCACATCAGTTATCAATCAAGAAACTCCTTCCCCACATCAGTTATCAATCAAGAAACTCCTTCCCCACGTCATTTATCAATCCAGAAGCTCCTCCATAGGCTTGTTCATTGGCCAAATTGCTGTGGGAACTTTCTCAATTGGGTTTTGTTGTTTTTTGTTGTTGTTTTTGTTTTTCTTCAAATGACTATAGCTGTGTCAAGTTGGTATAAAATGGTTAGCACACAGCTAGTGGGGAAGGTAACAATGAAACAAATATGTTAAGTCCAAACAGATGTGTTAATAAACTTTGCTGAGGATTTGGAAATGTAGCTTGATTCCTTTAAGATCCTGGCTTCTGTAATTGGGAACATACATACATATATGCATACATATATACATCATACATACATCATACATACATACATACATACAGGCATACAGGCATACAGGCATACAGGCATACATACATACATCCATACATGCATACATGCATGCATACAGGCATACAGGCATACAGGCATACAGGCATACAGGCATACATGCATACAATACTCGGGGCTGGGGAAAGGAGCCACCTGTGACTAAGAACAGTTGTTTCTCTTGTAAAAGATCATCATTCAGTGCCTAACACCTACACTGGGCAGCTCAAAACACCACCACCAATAACAACAACAAAACCACAAAAAACAAAATAAAAATCCTGTCAAGAATTCACCCAACAAAAGCAAAGGAAGAACTGAATGCTGGAGACTATTGAACCTCTGGCTTGTGACTAAAGCCAAGTCTGCTACTGGACATGTTAGATACAGGAAACAAATCATGCTGATTTGAATTTGTTTCTAGCCTCCAAGATCCATCCATCCATCCATCCATCCACCCACCCACCCTTCCTTTCTTTTTTTTCCAAACAATGTTTTTCTGTATAGCACTGGCTGTCCTGGAATGCACACTGTAGACCAGGCTGGCCTTAAGCTTAGAGATTCTCCTGCCTCTGCCTCCCAGTTGCTGGGATTCAAGGGTGTACCACCATACCCAGCTGCACCTAAGAGTCTTATTGTTGGACTGTAGGATCCAAAACCAGGGGATGCGCTCCCACAGAAACGCACACGGACAGGACTTGCTGCAATCACATGAGGTTCGGTTTAATGAAACTAGTGCACTAGGACTCTCTCGAATGCAGGCAAGAGAGAGAGCCCCGAAAAGGAGCTGAGTACAGTATTTATGGGTACAGTACAGTTCACGAGGGCAAACCACAAAGTGTGACTTTTCCAGGTTCGGTCCCTAGGTGACTAAGATTATGACTAGGAGTGTCTTCCGTTTGCCCAGGTTTATTACATTAAGGACTCAGCTTCCTGATTCCTGAAATATATCTACACTCTGGGCTCTCCTCACCCGCAGGTGGGTTCCCTCCCCTGTGGTCTGAGAAATGTTAATCAGCCTCTCCCTTCCTCCTCTGAATGTTAATCCAGCAAGTGTCCTTAGACTAAGGAATGTGCCCCTCCCGGGATGTGTCGGGGACAGTCGGATTCTTGAGACCCAAAAATCCTACATTTAGACCCAAAAGTCTTACATTATCATCCGTTGCCATTTGAATGCCTTCGGCATGTCATTGGGCCTGCCTACACTCTTCCTCCCTTCCCTCCTTCCGTATGTGTTCAGTATTGTCTATTTATTGCTTCTCTTGAACAGATGTTAAATTAAATTTGAGGCTCAAGTGTAATTGTAGAGCACATTTATAAGAACTAGCCATTTCCCAGGCAAAAATGACAAGTACGAACGTGGATTCTAATGATGAACTAAACATTAGCAGAAAATAAGTGATAGTTTCTGAAGGTATTTCAAAACATATGACTAGGGCTGGTGAGGTGGCCACTGAACCGGACAACTGGAGTTTGATCCCTGGACCCACATGGTGAAAGGAGAGAAGTATCTCCTGAAAGTGTCTTCTGACCTCCACATAAAGGATGGACAGGTCCTGAGCATATCTGGGCAGGTTTTTCTTAAAAGTAGGCAAGATGATCATGTCAAACCTGCACTTAATCGTGTGATTTATCTTCGTTTCATTTTTCCCTCCTGATCCTTCTGCCCCTACCTTCAAAGTACTGGGATTAGAGATGTGTACCACCATGTATCTCATTCTATCTTTTATTCCTCCTTGAAAACAAAACAAAACTTTGGTTAGAACAACTGTCCCTCCCTCCCTCCTTTCTTTCTTATGCTCTTACTTCTTTCCTCTTTCTTTTTAGTCTTTCTGTTAAAAACTTTTGTTTGTTTGTTTGTTTTTCGAGACAGGGTTTCTCTGTGTAGTCCTGGCTGTCCTGGAACTCACTCTGTAGACCAGGCTCGCTTCGAACTCAGAAATCCATCTGCCTCTGCCTCCCAAGTGCTGGGATTAAAGGCATGCGCCACTACCGCCTGGCTAAAAACATTTCATATCGATCATTATTGGGTGCCCAGATATTTGGTGGGTTCAGGGCTTGATGTGGGCTCTGCCCACAGCTATTTCTCTTTATATTTTCATAGCTTGCCCCGACTTGTCTCTATGACGTTACTGAGCAGAGCAAAGGAACAGTTCCCTCAAGACATTCAATTTTAAATACACATCTCCCTTCCTGAGAAGACACTCCCAGTGTCATGACAGCACACATGACTTCAGCCACTTCCTATCCAATGGAGCATTTATCCAAGGGACTAACTGCATGTAAATACCCGCTTATATCTTGCTGGAGGGATGGGCACCCCTTTTAAAAGGATTCGAAATATGAGTATCAGATTTTATTTACCTGTTTGTTTATTGAGACAAGTCTTACATAGGCTAGGCTGGTCTAAAACTCTTGATCCTCCTGCCTTCATTTCCCATGTGCTGGAATCACAGTCATGCACCACCATGCCCAGTTTATCAATAATTTATAAATATTTCCTCCCATTCTATGGGTTACCACTGTGTTCTCTTGATAGTGTCCTTCAATGAACAAAAGTTTTAAATCTGAATGAGGTCGAACGTATTTGCTAATACGTTTGGTTAGTGTGCTGGAGCAGCTCTGCACTGCGAGCACGTAGGGCGGCCCGAGGCAGGAACTCTGTTTTCAGCTGCTGATTACATATTCTCTCTCAAACAGAGGGCAGTGACACAGTCCAGGAATTTACACTCCACTCAGCGACTGCAGTATCCAGTACTTACCTAGTACTATGTCACACACAGATGTAACATTTTCCTTGAGATATTTAATGTTTATGACAACTCAATGTAGCAATTACTTTTATCATTTCTGCTTTGTACTTAGAAAAGCTAAGAGAAGTTGAACAACTTGCCCAGTCAGAACATGGTTAGCAGAGTTACCTCTAGACCAGCTGAGCAGAATCTTGATTCCTTACCTCATTGCTGTGTTGCCTGGAAAGTGAACCTTCGTGACTGAGGAGACGGCTCGATGTGCACAGTGCTAATTGTACAAGTGTGAGAATCTGAGTTCGGATCCCAGCACCCGGCGGTGCTTTGAATTGGTATAGCCCCAATAGACTTGTGTGTTTGAATGCTTGGTCCATAGGGAGTGGCACTACTAGGAGGTGTGGCCTTGTTGGAGGAAGTGTGATACTGTGGGGGTGTATTTTGAGGTCAGGAATGCTTAAGCTAAGCCTAGTGTGGTACATAGTTACCTTTAGCTGCCTCCAGATCAAGATGTAGAACTCTCAGCTCCTTCTCCAGCACCGTGTCTGCCTGGACCCTGCCATGCTTCCCACATGATGGTTTTGGACTAAACCTCTGAAACTGTAACCAGATCTAAATTAAATGCTTTGCTTCATAAGAGTTGCCATGGTCATGGTGTCTTTTCACAGCAATGAAACCCTAACTAAGACAGTTACCAAATACCTAACAAGACAACTTAAGAAAGTTTGATTTGGATTTGTGGTTTGAGGGATTCAGGCCATTGTGACAGAAACAGCACGGCAGCAATCAGGTGGCTCCTTGGTCTCATGAGTACATAGTTACATAAGGTGGGCAGTCAGAAAACAGAAACAAACAGGGAATGACAACGAGGTGTAAAACGCAGGGCTCCCCACAGTGACCCACTTCCTCCACCTAGGTCCTAAAGATTCTGTAGCATCTCAGAACAGTGCTTGCCACCAGCTGTGGATCAAGCGTTCAAACACATCCTGTAAGGAACATTTCACATTTACACCACACAGATGTATTTAAATGACAGGGTAGCTCATGCCTATAATCCCACCACTCAGGAGGGAGGGGCAGGAGGAAAACAAGCCCCATACCAGCCTGGGCTGTAGAGTTCCAGAACAACCTTAGCTATATCAGCTACATGGTAAAATGCTGTTGCAAGAACAAAAACAGGGGGCTGGAGAGATGGTGCAGTGCTTAAGAGCACTGGTAGAATATTTACCTAACTTGCATGAGAATATAAATTTAAGGAGATTGGGGAGAAAGAGAGAAGAGAGAGAAAGGGAGGAAAAGAAGGAAAGAGATTCAGGAGATAGTTCAGCAGATAAGAACATTTTTGAAGCCGGACAGTGGTGGTGCACACCTTTAATTCCAGCACCTGGGAGGCAGAGGCAGGTGGATGTCTGAGTTCGAGGCCAGCCTGGTCTACAGAGTGAGTTCCAGGACAGCCAGGGCTACACAGAAAAACCTTGTTCGAAAAACGAAAAATAAAATAAAATTCATGTTTGCATGAAGACCTTAGTTTGAATCCACACTAGAAATGTAAAAATATGGATATGGCCATGTGTCCTTATAACTCCAGCACTGATAGATGGAAACAGGCAGATCTCCAGAGCTCTCTGGCCAGCCAGAATAATTAACCCAATTAGTAAGCTTCATATTCAATGAGAGACTTGTCTCAAGGGAATAGGGTAGAGAATAATAGAAGACATTTGTTTTTGTTTGTTTTTTGGGGGGTTTTTGAGACATGGTTTCTCTGTGTAGTTCTGGCTGTCCTGGAACTCACTCTGTAGACCAGGCTGGCCTTGAACTCAGAGATTCACCTGCCTCTGCCTTCTATGTGCGAGCATATATCACCACCACTTGGCTGACAAAAGACACTTGTGCTCTTGCCTCCATATGTGTATACACAGGTATGTGCATGCATTCAAGTGTTTGTACCACCGGGCGGTGGTGGTGCACGCCTGTAATCCCAGCACTTGGGAGGCAGAGGGAGGCGGATTTCTGAGTTCGAGGCCAGCCTGGTCTACAGAGTGAGTTCCAGGACAGCCAGGACTACACAGAGAAACCCTGTCTCAAAAAAAAAAAAAAGTGTTTGTACCACACACACACAATCTACCCCCACACATATACATACACATACATACACATATAAACAAGAGAAACAGTAATACACACTTGAACAAATGAGAGCCTGTTAAAGAAAGCCCCACTGAGGTGTTTCAACAATATCTATATATGTGATTTTAGTAACTTTTTTTTTTTGGTTTTTTTTTTGGGTTTTTTTCGAGACAGGGTTTCTCTGTGTAGTCCTGGCTGTCCTGGAACTCACTCTGTAGACCAGGCTGGCCTCGAACTCAGAAATCCACCTGCCTCTGCCTCCCAAGTGCTGGAATTAAAGGCATGCGCCACCACCGCCTGGCGATTTTGGTAACTTTTAAAGTTGCCTTGTGGGCTGGAGAGATGGCTCAGTGGTTAAGAGCACTGACTGCTCTTCCAAAGGTCCTGAATTCAATTCCCAGCAACCACATGGTGGTTCACAACCATCTACAATGGGATCTGATGTCCTCTGCTGGCATGTCTGAAGACAGCCACAGTGTACTCACATATATATAAAATACGTAAAATCTTAAAAAAAAAAGTAGCCTTGTTCAGAAGATGGCATCTCTGTCCAGGTTGACAAGATTAAGGAAAAGTGTTTGATGTAGCTGTTTATTTTCAGTTTCCTTTAGCAGGTGAGATAGCGAGATCTTATGAGGTGCAGGTGTTTCAGTTTATAGCTACAAAAGGAACCCTGATGAGATAAAAGTGTTGAATTATTTATGGTTATTAAAAGGTTTTCACAGCGCAGCTTGGACAGATCACAGCAGGCTAGATGGTTCCACCAGGGGAGGTTTATTAAGAGAGTGGGAGAGCGGGAGGAGAGAGAGAGAAGGGAAGGGGGGAAGAGGAGAGCAACCTGCAGGCGCTGGGTCGGGAGAGTAAGATAGTGAGGAGGGGGCAGGCAGCCCCTTTTATAGTGGGCAGGGCTACCTGGCTGTTGCCAGGTAACTGTGGGGAGGAGCATACCTGGCTGCTGCCAGGTGACTGTGGAGGTGGAGTTTAACAGATTACTAACAGTTATGCCCATCGTGGGGTTGCTACCTGTTTTAACAGTTTATGCTCCCAAATGAAAGACACACACACACACACACACACACACACACACACACACACACACACAGCCTTTATATTTAGCATGCCTTAAGCAGGGCAATAGCTGGGACACTGCCTAGCCTCTATGCTGCTAGAATCTACCTCCCGCCGATAATTCTGAGTTACAAGTTACTAATTTTTGTGTTCCATCTTGGCTGCTCTTAGTCAGCTCTCTGGGCCACATTTTCTTGGCCCAGAGCCCAGGCGCTCTCCTTGCTCCTCTACCCCATGGCGACCTCTGTCTCTCGCCTATCCACAGTCTCCCAAAGCATGCTGATCTATCTCCCTCTTCTCCTCCTCCTCCTGCTCCCAAGCCGAGGAATTAAAAAATCCCACCTCTGTCTGTCATTCCTAGCTATTAACTGTTGGCACCTTTATTTACCAATCAGAACCAACTGGGGACAGGTTCCCAGAAGCTACATGTAGAGCCACTTGTGCAATCGGTTTCTGGGGAAACATCATAAGCATTCATAATACAAACAGCTATATAAAACAGGTGAAAAGGGCCCACAGAGTTCTCATTGTATAGGTTTACTACGAGCAAGGAGTGCTGGCAAAGTTGAACTTAGAGGCTGCGTAAGCTTTGTGGATAAGTGAGGTTCTCGTGATGTTTTAATACCTAGCTGTCTCTCAGAGAAGGGAGCAACTTCTCATTGCAGGCAATCTACACAGTGGGTTTTGTTGGTTGTGTGGCAATTCTGGTGCAAAATGGAAACTAGGTCCCAGAGGTGAGGGGCTCCTTTCCATACTCTATATGTTCTTTCCAACTTTCTTTTCTGCCTCCTTATTGTATTAGTTTATTGTGGTGACATAGACATATGGACAATTTATCATTTTAACCAATTCAAATGTCCTTAAGTAAATTCATATTGCTACCATATGTTGTACAGTTTTCTGGCAGTATGTGAACACACATCTATTCCTCCTTAGCTCGACACTGAAGATAGACCAAAGAAACCAGTGAATGTATTGGGGTTACTTACAGGACCATGAGCCTCATGAGACCCTCCCCACATGCTACAACTGTAACTATTTGTATGTCCGAAGAAAGGGTGAGGACTCATGCCAAGGTCCTGCAGCTACTTAGTTCTGACTCATTCCATGAGGAAATCAATGTGTTTAGACTGATGAATGTTTTCCCTGGTGGTCACAGCTGTTCTGACTTTAAATGGACAATAGCCCTTCCATGCCCAGAGAACAGAATTCCATGCTATCACCTATCTCTGGGACTTTTCATCACTCCCCTATAGTAACTTTGTTCCTATTAATAACTATAGTCTTTTGTAGCATCCCCCAACTTTCCATCTCTGAATGTTTCCAGTCTAGGAACCACAAAAAATGTGGATTCATGAAATATATATCCTTTTATGGCTGTTTTTAATCAAACCATCACCATAATTGTATGTATGTATGTATGTATGTATGTATGTATGTGTGTATATGTGTTAGGGGTCCAGAAATCACCTCACAAACGACAGGGACACCCATCTGAGTCAGACAGGGATAGTTTATTGAGCATATGCCCCAGGACTGATTGATCAGGTCCACAGTCCAGATATGGGAACTGAACCTTGACATTCTAAGATCCTATAGTATTTTTATGCCTAAAATGTACAAACATCTGTGCCAAGTTATTCCACCAATCAGGATTGAGGGATAGGGACTTCTTCAGGAACATGTCTTGCTGTACATTTATCCTTTTCCCATTGGTTGGGGTATTCAACTGTGGCAGACTTGTCTTGTCTAACATTCATGTCTTAACTTGCCAACCAGGATGTCAGTTACACATATTCAAGTTTCTTTTTGCCCAGGGATGTGGATTGCTTTTTATATACAAGTGAGAGCAGGCACAAGATAAGGTGAGAGCCTGTGATTGGGCAGTGGAAAAGGAAGGTGGGCTGAGAATTTTAGAGATGAGTACAGAGAGTACAGAGAGTGAGAAATGTAAGACTTTCAGGTCTCAGTTTGGATTTAAGATTAAAAGAACCCCACTGTCCCAGGACACATCCACATCCCGGGAGGGGCACATTCCATTACTTAGTCAGAGGACACTTGTTAGATTAACATTCAGAAGAGAGAGGCTGATTAACATTCCTCAGACCACAGGGGAGAGAACCCACCTGTGGGTGAAGAGGGCCCAGAGCACATAGATATATTCCAGGAATCAGGAAGCTGAGTCCTTAACATTAATAAACCTGGGCAAAAGGAAGACACTCCTTGTCATAATCTTAGTCACCTAGAGACTGACCTGTGAAGGTCAGCCTTTGTGGTCCCTCGTGACTCCCCTCGTGAACTTTGTATAAAATGGCTCCCAGCTTTTGTTCGGGGCTCTCTTGCCTGCATACGAGAGAGTCCTAGATCACTAGTTTCATTAAACCTCATGTGATTGCAGGAAGAGTCCTGTCCATGTGGATTTCTGTGGGAGCACGTCCCCTGGTTTGGATCTTACAGTCCAACAGAAGAAGGGAAGGTGGGAAAAAGATTAGATGGAACCTATAGGAGGGAACCTGGGAGCCATAAGTACTGGGGATTTCTTAGACAGATGGTTAAACAATAAGTAGGGTGCATTTGCCCCATCTAGGGGTGTAGCTTGTATTTATATCAATTGACTTTTGAGTTCATCGTGAGGGCGTTTTGTGGGTTGAGAATTTACTAATATAAATCTGACTGGTAAATTGCAAGCCTCTAGAGTTTTGATTTTATAGGGTTAAATCTGCAGCAAGAGAACTGAGAGATGGGTGGTCATTGCATGGGGCTAGCCATGGAGGCAGAGAGACCGTTGGTACCAGAGAGTAAACAGCAGTAGCACTGGATGGTGCCGTTTATACATTTCCCACTACACAAGGAGATCTTGGAACCTTTACTTGACCACTACTCAAAATGAAAGCCTTATTCCAAATAGTTTTTATATTGGTACAGGTATCTCTCTAAAGTTGGGGTCTATCCCAGGGGCAGTTTATAAAGCAAATACCATCGAAGCTTATACACAGGTCCAAGAAGTGCTTCTGGGAAACTGGTTCAGGTCCAAGCTTCTTATTGTGAGCCACTATACAAAGCAGTTCTACTGACTTCTATCATGATTCGCTTCCAAGAGCACAGATCATAACAGAAAATGTAATCAACTTGGGCATGAGAAAGTTTCCTAGTAACATCAGGAATAACATATGAAAAGGTTTCCTTATAATATTAGTAAAAGCACAAAACGACAGGCAAGCCAGGTAACAGTTACCTAGGGCCTTAACAGTATGTATGTATGCATGTATGTATGTATGTATGTATGTATGTATGTATGTATATATGTATGTATGTTTGTATGTGCATGGACAAAAATGTGTAAATATAACACATTTGAGTAGAGTCAGTTTTTGTTGTCTGTATAAATGGTTTCAGGGCTGACTACTCTGCATGGACAACCAATAAAGGGGCTCTTCCCTAGGAAAAGCTAATTCTTCTTTTCCTGGCAATTGTTGGTTGCTTGAGCCATGGGTGCAGATGCATTCACGGGGGTAGTTTTCCCACAATCTATTTATCTCTGCATTGTCTCTAGTTGTTGTTTTTTGTGATGGTATCTGTTTGCTGTAACGAGAGCTTCTTTGCTGAGGGGTGGTAGCTACACTTACCTAGAAAAGGTGGCTTGAACATCACACTGGCTTTTTTAGATGGGTTCTGGGCATAAAATGCAGGGTATCAGGCTTGTTTGCCAAGCACTTTTACTGTTTGAACCATCTCAGCAGACTATTTGTTTGCTTTCTTTTGGTACTAGGGATTGAATCTATGGACTCATAGATTCTATGAGAATGAATCTATGCATGATAGGTAAATGCTCTACCTGAAGTGGAAATTTCTGGTTTCTTTGGAGACTCCGTTGCGTCATATGATGTTTTCCTGGAAAATGTCTTATGAGAGGATGTTTTGCTGAGAACAGACATGTGGTGTTTTCTGGAAGTTGCCAGGAAAAAGGGTATGTAATGTTTTGCTAGAGCAGATATTTGAGAGAACACATGATGTTTGGAAAGGGTATAAAAATAACCCAATGGACAACACTGCGTGGTATTGGTTCACCTTGCCACTCTTTGCTGATCATCATTTGTTGTGACTTTGTAGAGAGAAAGGTACCAAAGAACTTCTGGTGGTGTTCCAGTGGCTTCTTGCCACTTCTGGAGACTCTAGCTGGTCCAATTGGCAGAGTCTCATAGTTTCTTCTAGATAGAACTGCTGTTCCTGATTAGTGAATGGTGTTTGTGAGTGAGCAGAGCTACTGCTGCTGATTTGTGTGAACTGAACTGCTGATATCCTGACAACACAGATTGGATTCTTCCAAAAGAACAATTTCTAAACAGGTCCACATCCTCCTCTGCCCTATTAACTTTTCCTTTCCACTACCTCTGTGGGTGGTAGGCTACAAGGGAGGGTTTTTTTGTTGTTTTCTTTGTTTTTTTTTTTTGTTTTGTTTTTTGCTTTTTTTTGGTTTTTTGAGACAGGGTTTCTCTGTGTAGCCCTGGCTGTCCTGGAACTCACTCTGTAGACCAGGCTGGCCTCAAACTCAGAAATCTGTCTGCCTCTGCCTCCCAAGTGCTGGGATTACAGGCGTGCGCCACCACTGCCCAGCCACATTTAAGTATTCTTATTAAAGTAGGTTTTGAAAAATATAAGCCTACATCTACCATTGAGTTTTACCTATGGCCCAGAGTGATGGGTTTCATTATTTGTTTTATTTTGTTTGTTTGTGTTTATTATTTCTGAGAAACGGTCTCATGGTATATCCCAGACTGGATTTGTATTTGTATGTAGACCTGGCTGGCCTTCTACTTGTGGTAATCCTCCTGTCTTTGCCTCTTAAATGCTGGGACAAGAGATTTCATCACCACATCCATCTCATAATATTTTCATACATACATGGACATTGATGGTATTTGATCATATTCATTCACATACTGCATTGCCCTTTAAAAATATTTTTTTAATTTATGTGTCTGTATGGGCACATGTATGTGCAGGTACCCTCAGAGGCCAGGGCAGGTGTCAGATTCCTGGGAGCTGGAGTTACAAGTCATTGTGAGCTATCTGACATGGGTGCTGGAAACCAAAGTCAATCACTCTGCAAGAGCAAGCAGTGCTCTTAACTTACCACATTACCCTCTCTGGTCTCTGCCTCCTTTCTTTTGCTGATACCTCTCCTCTTTCCATACACCACCCCACCTTCTACTTTTGTGTCATCTATAGTTTTTAAAAACTTGACTTCACATAGAAGACAAAATACACATCATTTGTCCATCCATGTTTAGCTTATTTTATTCATTGTGATGTATTCTGTCTCCATCCATTTTCCTGAAGACATAACTGTCTTATTTTGATTGGCATGATGTCTTTTTTTTTTTTTTTTTTTTTTGGTTTTTCGAGACAGGGTTTCTCTGTATAGCCCTGGCTGTCCTGGAACTCACTCTGTAGACCAGGCTGGCCTCGAACTCAGAAATCCGCCTGCCTCTGCCTCCCAAGTGCGGGATTACAGGCGTGCGCCACCACCGCCTGGCTGGCATGATGTCCTTAAGGTTTATCCATGTCATAGCATGGTCAGCATTCCCTTTTTCTGTGTGGTTCCATTGTTCACAGGTGCTACATTTCATTGTCTGTTTACAATTTATAGCCACTCACTGCTGGCTTCCTTTTTGCTCTGGAGAAATATGCTGATGTAGAATGAGTGTACACATGTCTGCCCACACTCATTTCTGGGCATGCTCCTGCAACTGGGATTGCTGAGTCACTTCCTCATTGGTATTTCTTCAAAAGATTATGGGAGGTTATAGTGGCTTGGTGCTTTCTTGCTTTCATAGGATCCCTCTAGCTGCTATAAAGGGCTTAGAGTGTGCTGAGGAGATGGGGGAACTGGGAGACTTAGGAGAAGGCAGATGCAGGGCTTCAGGTGAGAGATGGCAGAGGCTTGAAGCATGAAGCTTGCAGTCTAGTTTAAGAGGCTACAGAGAGCAAAGAAAGGATTCCAAGTATAGAAATGTATAGAAGACACAAAGAGAGTGCTGATTGAAGGAAAACAAAACTTTTCTTCCTTCTTTCTTCATCCTTCTCTTTTCTTTTTCTTCCTCTTTTCATTTCTCCTTTCTTTCTCTTCCTCCTAATTCTCTCTCCTCTTCCTCTTCTTCCTTCTAGTCCCTCTACCTCTTTTTTCATCTTTACACGGTCTCACTGTATAGTCTAGGCTGGCTTGAAAGCCCCCTGCTCCTGCCTCTGCCTCCCAAGTGGTGAGATCACAGGAGGCCCCAAACCATACTTAGCTTCAGGGCATTGAGCTATGCACTCTCTTCCAGAGCTTTTCTAGGATATTAAGGGTGGGATTAAAGGGGAACTCAGGACATTATTGTGTGTGGCATTTTATAAACTCCTCAGTTACAAGAGGCCAACTTACCAACCCCTTTTAGCTTCTGTTTCTTCTTCTGAAGTGTCAGGGTACACCTCCTCACAGATTGGTGTATGGAGCTGGAAGCACATGAGATAATACCAGGCATAGAATCCAGGGAAGATTAACTACACTGTTGTTGATTTTGTACTGGTCATGATGCTTCAGACAGAAAGAACTGCCTAGAATAGCTTGAATCAACTCCTCAGCAAGCAACCTCCAGGGTGTTCTTTGCTATGAACTCATTCTCAGACTCCCTCTCCATACTATTTCTCTGTGCCCAGGTTTTTAATCTGGTCCCATCACCAATGTGCTTGGTGACAACAAAGCCCTTTGTCACTCTTTTAATAGGAACTTTATTGACTTTTCAGGCTTTAAATTTTTTGTTAAAATATTTTATTAATTATTATCATTATAATCATATGTGTATGATGTCTGTGGATGTGCAGGTGCACAAGAGACTATGAGTTCAGAGGACAGAAACAACTTTTCTTCTTTCACTGTGATTTCCAGAGATTGAACTCAGGCTGTAAGTTTTGTAGGCAAGTGCTTTGACTTACTAAGCCAACCTGCTGACACTTTTTTCCCCCACGAAGTACTCTGTCACTGAGCCATATCGAAAGTCTTCTTTTCACTATTTATTTTGAGAAGTCTCAGTTGCCCAGGCTGGCCTTGAACTCACTCTGGAGTACAGGCTACCCATGGCCTTGTAATCTTCCTGCCTTGGCCTCCCAGGCCTGCTGCTTTCTGGGTTTGTGTTAAAAACATTTCTCTCTGATTCAATGAATTTCTGAGCTTAAGAGGACTCCACTTGCTCTGAAGAAGTCAGGGCCGTGTTTTTAGAAGGAACCTAAAGACCCTGGCTTGAGTCAGGGCAAATAAGTGACTAAACCCTTTGTGATCTCCCTATTGCTGTATAGTCATGACTCAGCAATAAGTGGTCTACTAGTGGTGCATGGGAGGACAGTAGCTTCTGAACTTGTGAGCTACACGTCTGCCTAATTCTAAGCCTGCTGGACTTAAATCAAGGACTGGTGCGGAGAAGCTCCCCTCTGCTTTCAGCCACAAGGTGGGAGCACAAGGAGCATTTGGAGACCAAGGCAGGCATGTGGGGTACACAGAAAGCTCCCTTTAGGCTGAGAAGCTTGTCGGGAGGCATTTGCAAATGCTTCATTTGCATAGCCCTTATTTGTGGGAACTATTGTTAATTTCAGGACTAAGCCAATAGCACCAACTACATTATCTTGGGATTCCCAAACTGTGAGATTAACAAGTTTCTTTCCTCACAAATGCTTTTGTTTGTGTTCACGTGTATTGTGTGTGTAAGTTGTGCCCATGTGCATGGAAGCAAGAAGTCATCTTTAGGTGCCTTCTGCAATGATTTTTGTCCTATTACTTTTTAAATAGATTTTTTTTTGTTTTTGTTTTTTTGTTGTTGTTGTTGTTTTTTCGAGACAGGGTTTCTCTGTGTAGCCCTGGCTGTCCTAGAACTCACTCTGTAGACCAGGCTAGCCTCGAACTCTCGAGGTCAGAGATCTGCCTGCCTCTGCCTCCCAAGTGCTGGGATCAAAGGCGTGCGCCACCACCGCCCGGCTAATAGATTTCTTTTTAATTATGAATATATTTGTTTGGCGGAATGTGTGGATGTGAACATAGGTCTCTCGGAGGCCAGAAGAATTGCCCTGGATCTGGAATTGTTGTGGGCCGCCTGGAGTTGGTGCTGAGAACTAAACTGTGCTAAGAGCCATATACATGCTAAGAACAGCAATTGCTCTTGACAGCTCCTCTCCCCAGCATCGCTACCTTATTATTATTAGATTTTTATGTACACTGTGGTGTTTGGGTGCATATGCATCTGTGAGAGGGTGTTGGATCCCTTGGAAATGGAATTACAGACAGTTGTGAGCTGCTGTGTGGGTGCTGGGAATTGAACCTGGGTTCTCTGGAAAAGCAGCTAATGCTCTTAACTGCCGAGCCATCTGTCCAGTCCCACCATCGTATTTTTGAGACAGAATCTCTCACTGAAACTGGAGTTTGCCAGTTCAGCTAGACTCCAAGCCAGCAAGCTCCAGGAGTCCTACTGTCTTAGCCCCCAGCATTGGGATTATAAGTAGGGATTGGCTTTTTATGTGGGAGTTGGGGGATCCAAGATCCAATTTTCTTGCTTACACAGCAAGCACTTTATCAACTGGGCTGTTTCCCCAGCCCTGTCTCTTTTCTTTATATACTATCCAGCTATAATGATCTGATGTCAGATGTGGTGGTATAAGCTTTATCCCAGCATGTGGGAGGCAGAGGCAGCTGAATCTCTGAGTTGTAGACATTGAGCCTCAGGCTAATTAGTGGTCCAAAGTGAGACCCACCTGAATAAGAGTAAGCAGTCTTTCACAAAGGCAGCTGTGTTTAGAAAGCTTTCCCACAAACTCCTATAATTGTACTACCTCTCACTAGTACGTTTCTAAGTTTAATGGTAAACAAACTTTTTTTCCTATAAAGGATACTCAATCTGACAAGAGCCCTATTTCTTGAATCTCTTTGTAAAGATTAGCCAATTCATTAAAATTGTGAGATTCAGCTTCCTGAATACACCTCCCACATGGGATCTGGTGAGTGGTATGACTTTATGGATTCTGCCACATAGATATAACAATGCCCATCTATGATTCCAAACTACCTGAGAGAAGCAACTTAGGAAAAGGATTTACTTTATTTTTAGATTATTTTATTTCATTATATGGATGCTTTCCCTGCATGTATGTATTGTGTACTGCTGAGTGCTTGGTGCCCACAGAAGTCAGAAAAGGGCTTCTGATTCCCTGGAATTACAGTTACAGATGGTTGTTAGCCACCATGTGGGAGCTGGGAATTGAACCCAGGTACTCTGGAAGAGCAGCTGGTGCTCTTACCCACTGAACCATCTCTCCAGGCCTGAAGGGTTTATTTTAGCTCAGGACTTCAGGGGGCTCATTCAAAAGTGGAGGAAGAGCAGCTGTTCATGTCCTAGAAGGGTAATATACTCTGGGATGGTTTTTTTCTGGTGACCTTTTTCCCTCAGTGCAGCTCCACCTCCTGAAATCTCCACAATCTTAGAAAAATTAAAAAATTACTTAATTTACTTAGAAAATAATAAATTACTTTTATTATTATTATTATTAGACATGGTCTCATTGGGTAGTGAGCTCTGGCTACCTTGGAACTTACATGTAGACCATGCTGGCCTGGACTTGATAGAGATTCTCCAGCCTCTGTCTCCAAAGTGCTGGGACTAAAGGCATGTGCCAGCACACCCAGCCAATTTCAGTAAATATAACACTAGTAGGTGGAGACCAAGCATTCAAAATCTGAACCTGAGGAGTTATTTCCATAATAGATAACATCAGTGGACCTGGAAGCCGCTGCATGCAGTGAGTCTGATACAGACCAGTACTGCTGGTCTTACTCTTAAGCAGAAGCAGCAGGGGTCTGGGTGGGAGTGGGTTGGGTGGAGGGAATGGAGAGTGGGGGAGTGGGTGATGGGGCTAGGGGGTGGGGTGGGGACTGGTAACTGGCAGGGTAGTTCTAGAATTGGTGCTAAGGAAACAGGAGGACCTGAGTTTGGATCCCTAGCATGTCAAAAGTCTGCCATAGACTTTCTCTTTCTCCTCCTACTCTTTCACCTTGGCTCTTGCCCTCCACTTCTCCTCAAGCATTCACCAAACTATTGACCTCTTTCTCCCCTAAACTTCTACCAAGACACACGAGCTGATAGCTCCTGCATCTATGTTTAATTTTGAGACTTCTCTGGGGCCATACATACACCCAACACTCATCAAAAACCACATACTCTATGGTACTCCCAGATGTTAAAGAATGTGCAGAACTGGAAAGGCCTTCTGTGAACCTGAAATTCAGAGAATCCAGAGGTGGAGATAGAAGCCCAAACCAAAGCTCAGCCAGCCTAAAGATAAACTATAACCAAGAGCTGGTGCTGAAGATCCTTAATGCGCAGGCCAGACTGATTTCCTTGCCCCTTGGAGATTAGAGAGCTATGATATCTTATCCATTGACAACACAGTTGCTGCTCTTTCTGGAGTCGGTGGCCACACCGGGTGTACATTCCAGGACTACTTTGGTCAGGACTGAGCTCAATGTTTACACTAATCACCACAAGGAAAATCAAGGCCTATGTACATGAGCAGCGCAGTCCCTGGAAGATCTGGTGTTTCTCCACAAACACCAGTTGACTCTCACAAAGACATTTTCTACCCAGACCAATTCAACTAACTGGATCCCTGTGTAGAGAAGTCATCAAATGCAAATGATGATTTGTCCAAGACATCTGTGTCTGTGAATGATCCTCTAACTTGGGATCCTGGATCAGCAAGAAGAGCAGAGCTGGTACAAAGAGCTGATCCTTAATGTGTCCCTGTGCAGAAGAACTGTCAGTGCTGGTCAGAGGACTGCTGTATCTCCATCACCTTCAAGAGCAACTGGTACATGGTCTGGAACAGGACCTTAGGGCATAGCTGGTGTCCCACAGGAGCTACCCACCACCCTTCTACTTATCCTTCCCTATGCCTTCTGCCCAGCGCAGGAAATCCAGTGTCATTCCTACAAGGTCAGCAGCTACACTCTAGGGAGTGGTCACTGCATCCAGATGTGGTTTGGCCCAGCCCAGGGGAACAACAAGGAGGAAGTGGTGAGGTTCTACTCTAAGGCTATGCGTGTAGTTGTACTCCACGGGCCTGGCCCCAGTGCAGCCTCCTATAATGCTGCTCTGGGGTCTCAGCTGAATTCCTTATATCCTCTACTTTCTGGGTACCCCTGTGTGGCTTAGTTTCCCATCTCCCAGCCTCCTTTGTGGCAGGGCCTGTGGCAATCAATTTATTTAGAACAGACATTTCATACAGAAAAAGTTTAAAAGCAACAGGTATGGTTCATACTGATAATCCCATCCCCTCAGAGGTTGAGGCAGAAAGATGCCTGGGTCTCCTAAAGCGCAACACCCTCAAGGTTTATCCATCCAGTACCAGGTGCAGAATTTCCTTTGTGATATGGAGAACATCTCACTGGACAGAGGTGCTACATTTTGTCACCTGTTCACCATTTATGGACTCTGGCTGCTTCCCCTTTTGCTCAAACATAAGCTGTGCAAACATGTGCACACATGTTTGTCTGTGTAGTATCCCTGTTTTTGGTTCTTTTGGGTGTCTGTCATTCATACCACCTGCCTCTGCCTTCTGAGTGCTAGGGTTAAAGGTGTGTAGCACCCTGCCCAACCTTCCTCCTTCTTTTTCAAATTAAATGAAATTTATTTTGTGTACATGTGTGAGTGCAGGTGCAGGTGTGCCATACAGCACTAGTGATGGTCAAAGAAGAGCTTCAGGGGTTGATTCTCTCTTGCTGTTACCTTGTGGGCTTGGAGGATCAGGTTGGTAGGGCTGCACGAAGGTACCTTTGTGGGATGAGCTATCTAACTGGCTGTCCCTGATTTATTTTTTGAGACAGCATCTCTCAGTGAATTTAGACTTCACAACTGGGCTAGGCTGGTGAGTTCTACAGATCTGCCTGTCTCCATCTTCCCAGGACAACATTACTGATGTGCCCTGACACATGGGTGCTTTCTGACATGGATGCTGGAGACCATAGTCCAGGTTCTCAGGTTTGTGCAGCAGCACTTACCCAGCTAAGCTGTGTCACCAGAACTGCTTTGTTCTTTGTTTTGTGTCAGGGTCTCATGTAGTCCTGGCTGGCCTTGAACTCAAGATCCTCCTTCCTTAGCATCCCAAGTACTGAGATTATGGGCACTTACCACCAGTCTTGGCTGCTTCCTAGTTTTCTTAGGAAAGAAAGTTTTCTTAGGCTGCTTTCTTCAGCTCATGACACAGCCCAGGCTGGAATCCTGAGTATGCTTGTGTTTAGCTCAAAAACTTTCTTCCTGAAAGTCTTCTAGACTTCGCAGGCCTGGCCCCCTTTAGACCCTCTTTATCCCCTTCCTAGATCTTGCAACAGTTTCAAACACACTTTCCAGTTATGAAAGTATGTGATTAAGATCTGCTGCCTTGCCAGGCGGTGGTGGCGCACGCCTTTAATACCAGCACTTGGGAGGCAGAGGAAGGCAGATTTCTGAGTTCGAGAGTTCGAGGCTAGCCTGGTCTACAGAGTGAGTTCAAGGACAGCCAGGGCTACACAGAGAAACCCTGTCTCGAAAAACCAACCAACCAACCAACCAACCAACCAAAAAGATCTGCTGCCTTGGGCTGGAGAGATGGCTCATAGGTTAAGAGCACTGGCTGCTCTTCCAGAGGTCCTGAGTTCAATTCCTAGCAACCACATGGTGGCTCACAACCATATGTAATGGGATCTGATGCCCTCTTCTGGTATGTCTGAAGAGAGCGACAGTGTACTCACAATATGAAATAAATAAATAAATCTAAAAAAAAAAAAAAAAAGATCGTCGGGCAGTGGTGACAAATGCCTTAAATCACAGCAGTTGGGAGGCAGAGGCAGGCGGATTTCTGAGTTCGAGGCCAGCCTGGTCTACAGAGTGAGTTCCAGGACAGCCCGGGTATAAAGAGAAACCCTGTCTCCGAAAACAAACAAACAAACAAACAAAATCTGCCGCCTTATCACTAAAACATGAGAATACAGCTCCTCTTTACCTTCTTTCAGATTTGAACATACTCCAGCTGCTAGCTTGCTAGGGCCTGGTAAGAATACAGCAGATACTCAATAAAGATGGGTAACAGTGCATTGAGAATTGTCACCTGATGTGCCTGGCGGTGGTGGTGCACGCCTTTAATCCCAGCAGGCAGGCAGATTTCTGAGTTCGAGAGTTCGAGGCCAGCCTGGTCTACAGAGTGAGTTCCAGGACAGCCAGGGCTACACAGAGAAATCCTGTCTCGAAAAACCAAAAAAAAAAAAAAAAAAAGAGAGAGAGAGAGAGAGAGAGAGAGAGAGAACTGTCACCTGAAAGTAATTATCTTTTTAAAACTCACGCACAGAGGTAAAGGAACTTCCTGCCAAGCCTGATGACTTGAGTTAGCTCCCTGGAATCCATGTGGTTCCAAGAGAAACAATTCTCCCCGGCTCTCTTGACCGCCACAAGTACATACACACATAGAAGTAAATGCTGTTACTACCACCACCACCACGACTACCACCAAAACCCTCATAATGAGGGGGAAAATCCTGAAAAATCCTGTGTCCTTCTCTCTTCTCTCACTAAGACCTTTGTTTTTGTGGGGTCTCATACTTCTTTTTTTTTTTTTTTCGAGACAGGGTTTCTCTGTGTAGCCCTGGCTGTCCTGGAACTCACTCTGTAGACCAGGCTGGCCTCGAACTCAGAAATCCGCCTGCCTCTGCCTCCCAAGTGCTGGGATTACAGGCGTGCGCCACCACCGCCCGGCTCATACTTAGTTTTTATTCTTTTATTTGCCTCAGCTGTTTGTGTGCATCCTAATGGGAGCTGTGTATTAGGCAGACACCTGAGAAGGGCTGAAGTCACTGCAAAGCTTGGACTCCAGACCTTGGCCCAGCTTTTCAGTTTCTCTATCTTACTTAAGTAGTACTGAGGCAGTTTCACACAGTGGTCAATGTTATTAATTTATTTTTTCCCCCAACCCCCAGCAGGACTGCCTTATTCCAGAGCTAGGTTCAGTTATTCACCATGTGAATCTTTGACAAGCTGCTTTGGCTTTCTTGTTTTGGTCTCTAACCTGAAAAAATAGGGAGAATTGTATTATGTACTTCATGTGTAAATTTAGGCACATTGTTGAGCATGAAGCCTTGAGTAGTTAACCATGAATGTTAAGTAGCCTTACATGTGTAGGCTTCAGTGTCCTTGACTCTGAGATGACGACCAATGATTGGGTTGTTGTCAGACCTACTTGGAGGGTAGAGAAAGGAGTCTTGTTTTGTTCAGGCTCTGGTTCCAGGACCCAACACATTTACATACACACCCACACACAAACACACATAGAAGTAAATGCTGTTACTACAACAACAATCACTACCACCACCACCACCACCACCACCACCAAACCCCTACTCAGACTGAGGGGGACCTAGCTTGTGGTTGACCTTCAAAAATTATCTTACTCATTTACTTTATTATTTTTAAAATTATAATATTTTTTGAGAGGCATACATAGCTCAGTTGACAGAGTGGTTCCTGTGCATGAAGGAAGCTCTGGGTTCTGTTCTCAGCATCCCAGTTGGTTGGGGTAACAAGAAGTGGAGGTATGGTGGTGCACACCTTGAACCCCAGCACTTGGGAGACAGAGGCAAGTAGATCTCTGAGTTTGAGGCCAGCCTGATTTACAAATAGAGTTCCAGGAAAGCCAGGTGTTGCACGGAAAAACCCGTCTGTTAAAAAAAAATGGAGGCAGGGGGTTCACAAGGTTAAGGTCATCCTCTATTACATCGTGCTTTAGAGGCCAGACTTAGTTATTATATGAAACTCTGTCCTCAAATCCCTAAATCCAAACCAAGTAATAAGGAAACGAGTTATTTCCTGGTTGCGCTCAGAATGGAAGAAATTCCCAGGGTGCTTTGCAGACCATGGAGGAGGGGTGGCAAACTGGTGTTTAGGATGGAGATCTCAGTGTTAAGGATGGAATCATAGGGCTCCTGATTCGAACGAACTCCACTTCTACTCGTTGAGGGGCTCTGAGCGAGTTTCCTCACCTTTCTGAGCCTCAGTTTCCTCTTCTCTTCCCTTTCCTTTCTTGGAAGCTTGCATCCCTATCCCGCCAGCTGCAACTGAAGGAAAAAGCCCTAAAACCAAGCAAGCACCGAGCGTTCTCCCGCAGCAGGGGAACAGCGGTACAGTTAGGATCACCTGGGAGGAAGGCTGGGCGTGGAGGGCCCAGCGCTGGGTTCCTCGCGGCCGTGTCAGCGTTAGGAACTGGCAGTGAGTGGGAGGTGCAGACGCGGCCTGCAGGCCCAAGCCGGGGCAACTCGTGGTGGAGCTGGCTCCCACGCGCAGGGCGGGGCGGGGCGGGGCGGGGCCGCATCCCGGTGACGCGGGCCAACCGCGCGGCGCTGCGCCTTCTCGCTCAGCCGGCCGCCCGCATGGCGCTGCGCAGCTTTTGCAGCGTTGATGGCTCCGATCCGCTCTGGGTAAGGTGGTGGGCCGCGGGGGACGGCGCGGGGCGGCCGGGGGCCCGGGGGACGCTGGGACGCGTGGACCCAGCTGCTTCCCAGCCCGAGTCCCGCTCTGCAGACGTGGAGATTCGCCACCCGGGCCTCGGCGCAGCCGCCGCTCTCAGACTCTGGGGACCCGGTTCCGGGAGAGCTGAGTGTGTGCGAGGAGGTGCCTCTGTGCTTTGGGGTTCTGCCATCGGGAGAGGACGCCAGATCTGGAGGCAGCAAATTAGGGGTTTTCCGCCTTTTGTGGGGGTAGGATCCCCGTTTACCAGGCACACACTAACACAGAGCACTGTGCAGGAGCTCAAGAGTCTTGAAAGGGACTTGCCATCGCTTGTGTTGGGGTTCCCCACCGTTTGTTTTACCTCCCGTTTGTCTTACCTTTACTCTGGTTTCATATTGTTTTTCTCATCTTTCCTTTCTGCCTAAATGCTATATCAGGGAAGTTTAAGGAAACAAGGAAAAGCTAAGATAGAGTAGAGGGTCCTTTCTGTCCCTTGTTGTAGGTTTGGGGTGCAGTGGAAAATGCCCGGGACTCTGATAACCAGGAGAGTGCCTTTTACTCTGTGAATCAGTGAGACTGGGGACTCTGGGAACGTGCGGGGGGGGGGGGCGGGGGGGGGGCTTCAGGCCCTCTCTAGGTAGCTTTCTTCTGAAAAGATCCTAGGCTGAGTGCATGGGCTGACTGCTGTAATCCCTAGTGCTTGTGTATTTCGTGTTCCTGTAATGCGATTTGCCTGTTGTTCCAGAACACTCCTGTATCGTACTGTCCTGATTATTAGTGAATACAATAGGAAACCCTGGACACAATGACTTTTCTTTTTGTTTGAGAAACAGGAAAAACATCCCTGTTTCTTAGCAGCTGATGATTAGCGCCCAAAAGTATTTGCTCTGTTTTGCGGTACCTCCCTGATAGACTGCATTAGGAATGGTGACCTCTGAAGGCCCACTGGGAGATTTTTGGGTGAGGAGGGTGCTAGTTTTGGTGGAGAAACTTACCATACTTGGATATATGACTCTCATTTTAAAGCCAAGAGGCTGGAGGTTTCTCTAGAGCTGGAAACAGAGCTTGTAATTTGCATTCAGGCGTCTGCAAGAGATTGGTGCCTGTTTGCCACAAAGGAATACCTGTGTGCCCTCTACTCTTGTACCAAGTGTGGAGACAACAAAATTATTTTGCAAGGACTCAGTGGAATCTGGCTCACTCTAACATGGATGCTACTGTATTTCCTGCATTATTTTCTTCTCTTGTGGTGGAGGGAAAGTAGACATTAGATTCTCTACCAGTTTGTATTTTAGTTTTGCATATACATAATACACATATACACACATGAAGTATGTGCTCTGTTTTTTGGTACCTCCCTGATAGGCTGCCTTAGGAATGGTGACCTCTGAAGGCCCATATAGTGTGTATGTGTGTGTGAATGAGAGAGAGCATGCAAACCATGGCACATGTGGAAGTCAGACTCTTGTGGAACTCTCCTTCCACCATGTGGGTTCCGAGGGTTGAACTCAGGTCACCGAGCTTGATGGCAAACCTCTTGCCAGCCCACATCAGGATGTATTTTACTGTTGGGCAGTGATGTGTAAGAAGTGTTGGGGGTATTCTCTAGCTTCTAATATGCTAAGAAGCCTACCCAAGAAAACTGGCTTTGTGTTCTTTCCTACTTGGGACTTTTTCCCACAGAAAATTAAGGTGGATGAATTGTGTTTGGCAGTAGTGGTTGCTGGCCTTCACCTTAGGCAGCTTCCCATCCTCCCTAAAGTTTCATCTTGTAGACTTCCTAGCGCCCCTCCTCTCACTGGTCTAGGCTTGCTGGACACTCCATTTCTGGAGTCCTGGAACCAGAGTGGGTGGGAGGGCCATTGGCAAGCAAGAATTTCTGTGTAGCTAGAGAATCCAAACACAAACAATGAGTTGCTTGGCTTGGTATGCACATATCTGTAATCACAGCACTGGGGAAGCTGAGGCAGGAGAATTGAGTTTCTGGGCAGCTGTGCTAGAGTGAGGCTGTGTTTCAAAAGACAATAAACTAAAGCAGGTGGCTTGTGTCTTCCAAGGCTAGGTGTTGCACCAGCGTATCCATCCCCCCCGCCCCCCCTCCATGTTAAACTTCATTGTCTTGAGTTGTTTCACTGCTCACTGTGCTCAGTTTATATGTAGAATAAGAGTATGGGGTAGGCTTCCCAGCCTTCTGGGCTGTGGCCATGGGTTTATTAGTGTGAGTGGCTTAGCCTGCACAGTGCTTTGTATTTTCTTTCTTCTCTTATATGTTATATCCCAACCTCAGTTTCCCCTCCCTCCTCCCTTCCTAGTTCCTCCCTTTACATCCCCTCTTCCCCAGATCCCCTGCTCTTCTGCTTCCCTTCAGACGGGAGCGGATGTAGAGACTTACAGCCAGATATTAGGTGGAATCTGAGGAACCGCCGAAGGCGGGGAGGAAGGATCATAGGAGCCTGGTGTGAGGACACTAGGAAAGCACAGCCCACAGAATCAACGAAGCAGAGCTCATAAGGACTCACAGAGATTGATGCACTTTGTATTTTTACTTCCTGGTCATTCTCTGGGTCTCATTCTCCCTCTCCTTGTGGGAATGGGCTACTGTCTTTTTGCTCCTGATACTTGGATCCTTTTAGGACCAACATTATGCTTAGAGAAGTCAAGATTCTATCCATTAAGGACCCTCAGAGTCTTGCTCCTGGGCTAGGAACTTAACAACCTTCCTTAGGCAAAGGTCTGGGATAAGAAGAGAACCAGTGTTATCTAAGTGGAAAGTTGGTGCTAAGAGCCGGCAGTGGCTTGCTTTATTCAGTGGGAGTGGGAAACTGGTAAGAGGTAGGTGGTTTTGTGGCTGATCTTTGAAAGAAGGTTGGGAAAAGGGGCCTGGGCCTTTTTTGTAAGTTCCTTAAAAAAAAAAAGTATGTGGAGATGGCTGAGTGAGCAAGAGTGCTTGGTGTGTAAACAGGAGACCTAAGTTTGAATCCCAGTACCCATGTAAACAGCCAGCCCTGGCTCTGTCTATAACCGTAGGATTGAGGGGTGGAGAAAGACTTGTCAGCTAGCTTACCAAAAGAACCAGGTTCAGTGAGAGGCCCTGACTCAAGGAAATATGAAGAATGATAGTGGAGACGCCTGGCACGCTCTTTTGGCCTATACATTGGTATGTGTGCTCTTGCACATGTGTACACACGTGTATATATCCCACATACACATACTTTCACACACAGTAAATTAGAAAAATAGAAAATATTTGTTAACCTGGAGCAGGCCTGTCATCCTGGCCACTGAAGGAGCTGAAGCAGGAAGACCATGGGTTCAAGGCCAACCTGGGTAATTGATAAAGACCTTGTTTTAAAATCACATGTAAAAAAGGACTGGAGGTTTAGATCTACGGTACAACACTTGCCTAGCACGTGTGAGGCCCCATGCTCAATTCCCTGACATCCACAAACAAACATAAAGAAAGAATAAGAAAAGTACCAATTTCATGTCTAATTGGAAAACTCAAGTCAGTTTCATAGGTGACTGCTCAGAGTTAAGTCCCTCTGTGTCCTGTGTTCAGAAGCTGGCTCTTCAGCTAAGATGGGTTACTTTTGTACTCTGTGCCTCAGTTTCCCCATGTAGAATAATGGAGTGCCTAGCAAATGGTGGTAGTTTGAGTACTGAGTAATGAGTTCTTGACAAGCACTGGGAACAGTGCTGCTTGGTACCTAGTTAGCACTCAGCAGATTTGGCTGGGACTCCATTGTAAGGGCTCGTAGTTGGATGACTTTTGTTGCATCTGCTGAGGACATCTGGACATACACAAAAGTCAGCAACAGCTCGGCAGTGCAGCCTCTGGAATGAGTTGGTTGTGGGGCTGATTTGGTTTGTGGCACCTTCTAGCTTTCCAACTCCCTGAACATTGTACCTGACCAGTGTGGCAAATGGATCTTGTTTAATCTTTTTTTACAATCCAGATTTTATACCCCTCCTGATCCACCCTCCAACTCTTCCTCATCCTACTCCTCCTCCCCCAGTCTCCAAGATGTCCCCATGCACAATCCCCACCACACCAGGCCCTCCCACTCCCTGGGGCCCCAAGTTTCTGGAGGGTCACCTGTATCTTTTCTGAGTCCAGACTCAGTAGCCCTCTACTGTATACTAGGTGGTTTATGCTACCTGGTTGGCTCAGGGTCTGAGAGATCCCAGGGCTTATAGGCTAGTTCAGACTGCTGGTCATCCTCTAGAGTCTCCCTCTCCTCAATGTCTTCCAGCATTCCCCTAATTCAGCCACAGGGGTTAACAGTCCATTGATTGGTGGAAACATCTGCATCTTCTTCTTTCAGCTGCTTATTGGGAGTCAATCATGACAGGCCTCTGTTTGTAAGCAGACTATAGCATCAGTAATAGTGTCAGACCTTGGGGCCCCCCATTGAGATGGATCTCAATTTGGGCACGTTACTAGACCTCCTTTTGCTCAGGCTCCTCTCTGGTTTTGTTCCTGCAGTTCTTACACACATTAGCAAATGTCGGTTACTGTTTTGTACTCCAGGATGGCAGCTCCATAACATTCTGGCTCATAATGGGGAAATGTGTGTGTTACAAGTCACACATCATGTCCCGATTATGTCATGAACCAGCAGCAGCTTTATTACGATGAAGTCCTGTCATTTGTGGCAAATGGATCTTGTTGGCTGGTGTTCCTTGGGGGAGCAAGTGGCCTTGGAAAGCCTACCTGGTTTTCTTTTTTCCCTTCTTCCCTTCCTTCCTTCCTTCTCTCCTTCCTTCTTTTTTCTTTCTTTACCTCTTCCAAGGACCTTGTTGCTTTTCAAATTCCTTCCGCTGCCTTCTACCACACCTGCTTTCCTCTGCTCTCCTAAGCCTCTGGATTGATTGCTGTAGTCGGTCAGGTTCTTGTTTTCTTCCCCGTACCAGATGGATATAGCATCTGTGTGTGGCCCAGAATGGTGGGGGGAGGGCGCCAAGATAACCAGGCTTTGGGAACTTGTGGTAGAGCTGGACTCTAGTTCCTGCTCAGTGGCCTTGCCCCTTGACCTTGCAGGAGGAAGCTGTGGCTCCTGCTGTGCCTGAGCCATGGTCTGGGGGGAGTCGAACCAGGGTCTGGAGAGTCTCCTTCCTTGGAGCCTGCTGGACTTGTTTCACTCTTGGAGGGGCTTCACCTTGAGAGCCTGTTGGTGAGTGACTTGCCAACTTGGAGGGCTTGCAGAGAACCCCTGCAGGGATTGAGGGACATTCCTCTCTTACTGCATCCTGGGAGGAGCTGAGACACCTCGAAGAAGATGGTCTTTTCTCTCTCTTGGGGAACAAATCCTGTGGTATCCTAGTTTTTTTTTTAATAATTTATTTTTATTTTATGTGCATTGGTGTTTTGCCTGCATGTATATCTGTGTGTGGGTGTCAGATCCCCCGGAACTGGGGTTGCAGAACTTGTGAGCTGCCATGTAGGTGCTGGGAATTGAAACTGAGCACTCTGGAAGAGCGGCCATAGTGCTTTTAACTGCTGAATCATCTCTCCAGCTCTTGTGCTTTGATGCTGCTGTTGCTGCTGCTGCTTCTCTCTCTTCTCCTCCTCTTTCTTGCCATCTTCTTCCTCTTCTTCCTCCTCTTCCTCCTCTTCCTCCTCCTCCTCCTCCTCCTCTTCTTCTTCTTCTTCTTCTTCTTCTTCTTCTTCTTCCTCCTCCTCCTCCTCCTCCTCCTCCTCCTTCTCCTCCTTCTCATCCTCTTCCTTCTCTTTCTCAAAACAGGGTTTTTCTGTATAGCCCTGGCTATCCTGGAACTCACTCTGTAGGCCTGGCTGGCTTCTAACTCATAGGCGGCCTGCCTCTGTCTCCTGAATGCTGGGATTAAAGACATGTGCTACCACTGTCCTGGCTTGTCCTTGATTCTTGTTCCCTCCTACTCTCTCTATCTGCCTGTTCTTGTAGAATGTATCCAAACTTGTCAGGGATGCCTCCTGAATCCCAAGACGATATCTTCTGACTTGTTTTTGCATTTGAACACTATTTTTGTAGAGCTGGGGACTGAACCTGGGGTTTTAACATACTGAGTGACTGCACCTCCAGCCCTCTTTTAACTTTTTGTTTTGAGAGAAGAGTCTCACTAAACTGCCCAGGCTGTCCTTCATCTCTGTAGCTTAGGTGGCCCTGAACTTGTGATCCTCCTGCCTCAGCTTCCCCAGTAGTTGGAGTAACAGGCTTGTACCACCACACCCAGCTTCCTGCCCTCTTCTCTTCCTGTCCTCCCTTGACCCCTGCAGTCTAGTGTCAGTCCACCATCCAGAATGCGTGCTTTTGATTTTTATTCTTTTGCAGTACTGGGATGGGATCTAAGGCCTGGCAACAGCTAGGCAAACACTTCTCCATAACTGCAGTTCTAGTCTAGAGGAATCCTGTTAAGAGAGAAAGCAGACCCTGCCCTTTCTCTGCCCAGGACCCTTCAGTGGCTCCCCAGCCCTGGAATGTCTGACCCTGCTCTCTCTTGTCCTAGTCCCTGCAGTCATGGGCCCCCAGGCATCTTTTCCCTGACCCCTGCCACTTCTTGTGCGCAGTTTTCTGCTCCTACCTCATCGTTCTTAATTTTTCTCACACGTCAACTTTTTTGTGTGTGTGTTTGTGACTTTAATTCTAGTATCTAAGATAGAGTCAGTAATTACTCATAAAATGAACAAATGACCTAAAACCCTAGCTTTCAAGTTTCTCAGAAGCTTCTCTCTGAGACAATTGGGATAGAATGCTATTCTGTGTTCAGCTGCTTGTATTTTTGTTTGTTTGTTTGTTTGTTTGTTTTGTATTTTGTTTTGTAATGGTTCACTGAGGTCATGTTTATCTGTTTTTCCCTGGTCCCATTGCTTTGCATCCAGTAGGCTCAACCAACATTTCAACAAATAAAATAAAACTAAATAAAGTCTATTTATTTAATGAGAGACATGGTTTCCTGTGTATCCCTGGATGGTCTGGAACTTGACCAGGCTAGCCTCGAATTCATAGGCTGCCTGCCTCTACATCCCAGGTGTTGGAGTCCAAGGTATATGGCACCAGGTCTGGCTTTTTGTTGTTTTGTTTATTGAGGCAGTCTTGCTTTGTATTTCGAGCTAGCCTGGAACTTACTATCCTCCTACCTTAGCCTCTTGGGTATTGGGATTATAGGCCAGTGCCAGTAGACCTACTGGTGGCGGTGTTTGAGTGTGTTTTCAGCCTACCTCTAGGGCGGCTTGGCTTTATTTATTTACTTAATCTTTTTTTTTTTTTTTTTTAAAGATTTATTTATTTTATTTATGAGTACACTGTAGCTGTCTTCAGACACACCAGAAGAGGACATCGAATCTCATTATGGATGGTTGTGAGCCACCATGTGGTTGCTGGGATTTGAACTCAGGACCTCTGGAAGAGCAGTCAGTGCTCTTAACCGCTGAGCCATCTCTCCAGCCCCTATTTACTTAATCTTTAATCTTTTATTTTTTAGTACATCCGTTTATTGATTTGGGAATGGGTGGGCACACCAGTGCCATGATGTGTGTGGAGGCAGGAGGACAACTTTCAGGAGTTGGTTTTCTTTTCTTACCATGCAGAGCCTTTCTTTGTTGATTTATCTCCCCAGCTCTGTTGTGTTGGATAGGATCTCATAGTCAGGCTGGCATCAGACTTGCTGTACAGCTGAGGATGGCCCTGAACTCCTGATTCTTTTGCCTGTGCTCCCAAGGGTTAGTGTGCACCATCACCAGCTGTGGTTTTTGACTTTATTTTAATTACGTGAACTACTGTCATCTCCATATTTACTTACTGGAGGATCTTGCACAAACACCTTGGTTTCTGGCTTCTCTTACAATATTGGATAGCCCTGGGCCTCACTGTAGCCACTCCTGAGAAACAGGCCTGTATATGCCACTCCTCCTTCCTGTTGCTCTCTCAGAAGACTACATTGCTTGTACTTTCTCACACCTGGTTGACTCCCTTCCTTGGTGGAGTCCATGTGGCATCTGTTTGTTAGTATTTGGATTGGATTCTATTGCTTCATAGTCAAACCTTAAGATAACTGAGTTGGGACTTACCCGACTCAGTAGGTTATTATGTTTTGTTTGTTTGGGACAAGGTCTGACTGGGACAAGGCTGGCCTAGATCTTACTATGTAGTCCAGGCTTGCTTCAAACTCTTGATTCTCTTGCCTCAGCCTCCCAAGTGCTGGGATTAGAAGATGTGTGCCACCAAGACTGACCTTTAGATTTTTTTTAAAAAAGATTCTTCTTCCTCCTCCTCTCCTCCTATTCTTCCTCTTCTTCCTCCTTCTCCTCTTCCTCCTCAGCGTGACGGTAATTATCATTGAAGCAGAGTCTTACTATATAGCTCTGGCTAGCCTGAAACTCATATATAGACCAGGCTGGCCTCAAACACACAGAGCTTAGTCTGTCTCTGACTTCAGAATACTGAGACTAACTAATTAATTAATTACTTTTTGAATTTTTTGAGATAGGGTTTCTCTTTGCAGCCCTGGCTATCTTGGGATACTATAGACCAGGTTGACCTTGAACTCAGAGATCTACCTGCTTCTGCCACCCAACTGTTGGGATTAAAAGTATGTGCCACTACCCCCTGTTTCTTTTTTTTTTTTTTAAATTAATTTTTTTTTTTTTTTGGCAGAATGCTGAGATTAAATGTATGTTTTGTGATTCCTGTTTTTAATTCTCTCTCTGCATGTCTCTGTGTGTGTATGTGCATGTGACATGTCCACATATGTGTGGGTGCCTGAAGAAGTCAGAACATTTGATGCCATGGAGTTAGAGTTGCAGGCAATTATGAGGCTGCTGATGTAGGTGCTAGGAACTGAACTTGGATTCCTGGCAAAAGCAGTATATGCTTTTAACCAATAAATCATCTCTCCAGCCCTTAGGTTCTTTCCTTAAAGCTTTCTCTGTGTGATCCTAGTTAATGAACCCAGGGTCTTCAATATCTAAGCCAATGTTCAGCAGCTCAGCTACACCTCACCCCCAGCTGGCTGGACTGCCAACATGAAGACCCTGTCCCAGACCCAGGTATATTTCCTCTGGCAGGTGGGTGGGCTACAGGGTTATTATTCTAGATACCCTAGGATTCTGAAACAGGTATCTGATATGCACATAATCTCTAGGTTTCCAAGTAGGGAAAGGCCTGGCTTTTATGACCAGATCTTAATGGTCAGTAAAAAGACTAGCTTGTAAAAACTTGCCTGAATGTTTTACAAAAATAAGAAAGTGGATTGGGATGCTAAGAAGAGCCTGGAGCAAGCTTCCCCTGTCTTGACAAGAAACTAGGGATAGTGTCTACCTTGATGGAAGTGTGTGCATGTCTTCTTCTCCTTGGGGCTACCTGCTTGGTAAGTGCTAAGACACTGCATTTGTGGAAGTGTCAAGGTGTGATGAGGGAAGGATAGAGTCTAGTTTCTCTGCTGACTCAAACTGTTCTTTGTGCTGTAGGGGCACCCTGAGTATTGTAGGTTATTTGGCAATGCCTTGACCTCTGCCCACAAATTGCCAGCCATACCCACACTTGTTACAACAACCAAATATGCCCCCAGGCAGTGCCAAATGGCTCTCCTCAGCCCCTTGAGTGCTAAGATCAAAGGGTGCTTTCTGTGTCCAGCCGTTCATTCTTCTTTGTTCATACAGAAAAGGAGGCCAGAGGGCAATGCCAGGTGTCTTACTAGGTCATTACCATTTTATTTTGAGATGGGATCTCTTACAGGACCTGGAGCTTTACCCATTTTTAATTAAGCCGACTGGCCAGAGACCTCTTGGTATTTTCTGTCTGCCTTCTCACCCTGGGATTACACCCATTGCTCTCAGCTTTCCTGTGGGCGCTGGGGATGCTTGCACAGGTGCACTTTAGACACTGAGTCACAGTCCTCATCCCTTCGGAGACAGGATCCAGTTTGTCCTGGAACTTTCCCCTCAGCTTCCTCAGTCTCCCAGTGCTGGGATTGGAGGTCTGTGCCCCTCCTTCTCCCCCCTCACTCTGAACTGCCTCAGGTTAAGTAGACAGTTACCAAGTCCAGAGTCTGCTATAGTACTCTTTTGACTTACCTATGGGACTTCTCTGTGCAGTTATTGACCAGGGAGGGTGGCTCTAGGCTGCTATCCTCCTACCCTCAAGTCATAAAGAAGATTTTATAGAACTTTTCCTTGCTCTTTTCCTGAGTTTATTCTTTGAGGAGCTCAATTTCCTTGGCCTCCTGGGTGGTGACTTCTCAGAGACACTCTGTTTATAGAGACCATGGATTAACTGCCCAAGGGTGTGGCTTTTTTTTTTAAAGATTTATTTTATATATATGAGCACTCTTGCTGCTTGTATATATGCGTGCCAGAAGAGGGCATCAGACCCCATGACAGATGGTTGTGAGCCTCCATGTGGTTGCTGGAAATTGAACTCAGGACCTCTAGAAGAGCAGTCAGTACCCTTAACTGCTGAGCCATCTCTCCAGCCCAAGGGTGTGGCTTTTAAGACCCTGGATTTGTCCCCTTGTTCCTCCACAGTGAACACCCTCCCACATATACTTCTTTTTTTTTAAAATTATTGAGTATCTAGTAGATGTTTTAGCTTTGTTCTGGATACTGTGAATGTAGTCTTGAACAAGCCAGGCCAGGTCCATGAACTCAGGGGTTTGTGCTAGGGATGCCCCAGACAATTCCAGATTACAGTAATCCACACAGACCTAAACCAGGAGGAACTAGGTTAACGAGTAGTGACATTTGTCCCGCTATCTTGGTAGCTGAGCTGACTATGTCCCAGAGAGAGGGAAAACCCATGCAGAGGTCTCAAGGATCATGATGTAGTCAGTAGCATAGAATAAAATGCACATGCACACTCATACATACATAAAGCTTTTTGTTTTATATGTATGAGTGTGCATCGCATGCTTGGTGCATACAGAGGCCAAGAGAGAACACTGGAGCCTCTGGAACTGTAGTTACGAACGATTGTGAGCTGCTATGTAGTTCCTGGAATTGATTCTGACTCCTCTGCCAGGGCAACCAGGGCTTTTAACTGCTGAGCCATATTTAGCCCTTATATATATTTTTGAGACAAAGTGTCATGCAGCCCAAACTAGCTTTGAACTTTATATGTAGTAAAGGATGTTCTTGAACCTCTCATCTCCTGCGTCTACATCCTGAGTGCTTATAGGGATCATAAAGTTATGGGGATGGAAATTGGCTTCACGAACCCTAGATGAGTACTCTGCCAACTCAGCTCCATTCCCAGCTCTGTGTTACTGAATTTTAGCTCAGAGGAATTACAGGGCCAGTAGAAATCTCATTAAAGTCCTGCTTCAAGTTTTTCACAGATGCATGAAGCCTAACAAAAAGGGCCTAGAAATCCCAGGCCAGAGAGGGAGAAGCACTTGTCCAGAGCAGTCAGGGCCTTTGATCTGTGTTGGAGCAAGTGGGGGTACTGTGCTGAGGATGGAACACAAGAGCTTGCTGAGATGGACCTCAGACTCAGTCCTCCGTGTGTTTAAATTAAGCTTGTACACTCTCCCTCATTCCCACCCCGTCTCCTTTGTGACTCAGATCCCCTCAGGGTGAGCCTGAGCTAGGATAACCCACTTTTCAGCTGCCTTCGGGTCTGCAAACAGCTTTTAATGACCAACAGTGGTTTTCCTTTTTGATTAGGTAGATTTTCTACTAGCTTTTGGAAAATGACTTTAAAACTTTTTTTTTTAAAGATTTATTTATTTATTTAATGTATGTGAGTACACTGTCACTTTCTTCAGACACACCAGAAGAGGGCATCAAATCCTATTACAAATGGTTGTGAGCCACCATGTGGTTGCTGGGAATTGAACTCAGGAGCTCTGGAAGAGCAGTCAGTGCTCTTAACCGCTGAGCCATCTCTCCAGGCCGGCTTTAAAACTTTAACTGCAGATTTTCCCCTTTCTTTTTTGAAACAGAGCCTTTAGCCTAGGCTGCTCTCCAGCTCCCTATGTAGCCAAGGATGACCTTGAATTAACTGCCTTCACCTCCCAAGTACTAGGATTATGGGTATGTTCTACTACTTCTGTTGTTGGGGATCAAACCCAGGGCTTTGTGTATGCTGAGCTATAGCCCCAGCACAGGGCCTCACACAGAGTACACCACTGGACTGTACCCCGTAGGGCCCCCCTTTTATAATCCTGTGAGGGAGTTGAAGAATTGTTTAAGGCCTATTAAGTCTGGACAATGCTGTTGCCTTTTTTTTTTTTTTTAAAGGTGAGGTGTAATCAAGAAGAATATGAAGGGAAAGGTCAGGTTTCATCATTCTTCCCGTCCACGCCCCTCTGAAGTGAGCATTGATGATGGTGGTGGTGGTGGTGGTGATGATAGTGATGATGGTGATGGTGAGAGAGAAAACATGCACACTGTGTTTATGTGTGCACATTTTTTCCCTATAGTTTTCATACTGTAAATATTCTGTATTTTGTATCCTTCACTTAACTGTAAGAGGCAATATCCTTCTGTGTAGTCTGTGGAATTTGAAAGAACAAGGAAGTTACATTTCTTTTTGAGCCTTCCTTTGTTCTGTGGAGAAGCTAAGAAGCCTTGGTCTCACAGTGTTCCCTCCTGGTGACTGTCAGGGTCATTATCAGCTTTTCAGCTGGCTAATCAGCACTGGGGAGGGTATGGAGCTTCTAGGGTGTGGGACAGAGAGCATTCCTGATCATGTTCTGTGAACAGATACATGCATATGGCTCAGCAGAGTAAATTCCCCACCAGAAGTTGCCTGCTTAAGAGATAGTTACCTTTTGAAATTTGCTAGTTAATTACTAGGTCAATACAACAGTTCTCCTCCCATGGGTGACCCCACCAGCTCTCACTAAATACCTATTGTATTCAAGGCATAAGCCTGTTGGAGCTGCTTTTCTGGATGTGAGAGGATTTTGCTCAGAGAAGTTAAACCTTGCATACCAGGGAGCTGAGATCAAGAGACCAAGTGAGGGTGGTTGGGTCCCTTCCAGTTTTTCAAAGCTGTGTTTAAGTACTAAGCATATTTTTTTTTACCGTGCTATTTAAGAAGTGCTTTGAATTAACAGTTAGCAGTATGTCAGGCTTTGTTTACATCCTTTCCTCAGATGTCACTGTGACCTCCCCCTCACCCATAAAGTTTTTAGTTGCAGCACAAAGTTTTAGCACACAAAGTGTGATAAAAATCACACATGCTCTATAGCCAAATAGATGACACAGATATGTTAATGTAGGTGCAGTTCTATTGGACCAGCCTGTAGCCATGTCTACCCACTTATAAAATAAATAACATACTTAAGTCTGCATAGATTACAATCTCTATTCTGCTGATGTTTTTGCCACCCACATAGATACATGGAACCTTACTAATCTTTTCCATTAGATATATAATATTCCAGGTTACAGAACTTGCTATGGACCATGATTTACCTAGAGTTCCCTTTTATCTAATATGTATCCTTGTGCATGAGTCAGAATTACATACATTTTAACCTTTAATATAAAGGCTGATTACTTTTCAAGAAGTATATAGCTAACCTTTTTTGAATGTAAGTGAATGAAAATTCCCATTTCTAGTTGGGTGTGGTGGTGCATACCTGTAATCTCAGGTTGAGACAGGAGGCTTATGAGGTAGAGGCCAATCACTGTGACAAACAGCAACAACAAACAAATAAACAAAACAAAACAAAAGCAACAACAATCCATTTGTTCAAATCCAAGTCAGTATCTCCCAGAGATTGGGGAGGCTGAGGCAGGAGGCTCACAAGTACAAGATCTGCTTGCGTTACAGAGCGACTTCCATGTCAGCCCAGGCAAATTACTGAGACCCTCTCTGGAAATGAGTGAAAGTAAGGCTGTATGTCCTTATGTATCGTGACGGGTCTTTTTCCTGTTAATTTGTTGAGGTATACAGTGTACTGGAGACCTTGGGCCTCTAGTTCTCCTGAGCATTGTAAAAACTCTTTCCTGGGCCATTGCATATTTGTGTACTAACCCTCAAGGCTTAGCCTTCTCTGGGGTTTTGAGTGACCATGGTGGTTAGTTGCATTCCATTTTGTGGTATTTGTTGTTACAAGAAATTCCCATCCTCATATAACCTTGTAACAACAACCTTCAGCAGTCCACCATACTTCCTTGTACCCGTGGACTATAATTCATGTCATTATTGGCTGTGGTTTAACATTTAAGTCACAATAGTGTTTTTTTCCTCCTTTGTTTTTCCTTTTTTTTTTTTTCCCTTGAGAATAAGCGTTGTACTGCTGCTATGAACATAGGGCCTGTTGGCTCGTTTCCTTGGAAGCCATCCCTGAAGCAGGAGGAATAGCTCAGAACATTCAAAAAGGTTACACCCAGCCTTTGCTTTGTTTTTCAGAAAAGCATTGGTTAGCTCACAGTTCTAGCATGGTCCAAGAGTAGCTGTTGTTGTTGCTGTTGTTGTCCTGTAGTGAGTGTGTGTGAGTGTGTGTGTGTGTTTTGCTGGGTATCCAACTAAAGGCCTCATGCGTGCTGAGTAAAGTGCTGTAACACTGAGCTACATTCCTATTAGTGTTCTTAAGAATCCGCTCTTAAAAATAGATGAAGGGCTAAGGATGTAGCCTGGATGGTAGGTTGCTTGTTTAGTGTTCACAAAGCCCTTGAGTCTGTCTCCTGCACCATTCTATACATTAGGTATGGTGGCACAGCCATAAATCTGGAGGTGGAGACAGGTGGAGATCAGAAGCTCAGGGTTTTCCGTTGCTACATAGTGAGTTCTAGACCAGCCTGGGATACTTGAGGCTTTATCTCAAAACAAAATACACAAAACAAAGACAACACATACCTCTCCCTTAAACAAAACCCAACACATAGATGAGGATGGGTAACTTAGCTAAGTAGTAGAATACTTGTCAAGCATGTGTTAGGCAGCACAGACAAAACAAAATGGATGAAAAAAGGCATAGACAATGACAAGTTCTCTCCTATCTGGTCCCTCTGACCAGCTTTGTAAGAGAAGGTGACCTTTGACTAGAAGGTGACCTTGTGGTTGTTATTAGGTCTGTATATCTTTCAGAGCTTTCATAAGGCTTCATTGATTTCTTAACATAGGATCTGTTCCATATCAGTACATTAGGTACTGTAGCTATAATTTCCAGACTTTCCTGTTTTCTTTGGTCTCACATATGATTCATGCATGAACGCTGATGGGACACTTCATGCTCAGTGCTGGGGACAGACCTGACCTGCCTCTGGATAGTAGTATTCTTGGCAAGAGGAAGGAATGGAGAAAAGGCTCCCTTGAGGTCAGTCCTTTTATTTCTTAAGGGTCCAGCTGTAGGGAATGTGTAGCCCCAAAGAAATCTGGAGATACGTGGTTGGAATCAATGTCAGGTGTAGGTGGACTTGAAAATGTGTTACTTCCCAGCACATGGGGTGGGCTAGTTGCTAGGTTTATGGAAGCTTCTGTTTCCTTATATGTAAATTGGGTCATGCTACATATTTTTGTGTGTACTCGATCTGCATGCCTGTGGGTATGCATACATGTGCAAGCCAGAGGTTGACGTTGGGTGTCTGTCTTCCTTTATGGTCATCTACCTTGCTTTTTGAGACAGGGTCTATCACTGAACCTATAGCTCATAGATTCACCTATCCTAGCTTCTGTGAGGATCTGCAAGGATTTGTCCCTCTCCACCTCGCCAGCACTGGGATTTGAGATGTAGGCCGATGTGCCAGGCTTGATGCAGGACCTCAGGTCTTCATGCTTATGTAGCAAGTCCATGCTGTGTATCTTATGGGGAAAGACAGAGGCACTAACAGGCTTCTCAGTGCAGTGTAGTACATAGCACATAGTAGGTATTCTAGGCAGACTCCATTCTGTGGTGGTAAACTGGGTGGACAGTAAGGGCCAGTAGAGACAGTATAGGGGGATTTTTTGGTGTGGTGATTGTTTTGGGCTCATTCAAGCTGTGGCAGAATCAGGCCAGAACCCAGCTATGTCTTTCCTGGCTCCAGGTAGACCCCAACCCAGCTCCCTGAGACATTTCAGGTTGTCTGGGTAGTCTGTCTAGTGTGCTTGGCTGTAGGGGAGGCAGGCATGAAGCCTGGGACAAAGTGAGCACGGGGTGTCACTGTTAAGTTTCAAACCCCAGACAAGGGCTGAGGTGCCTATTCAACATACCAAAGTGGACCAGGCCTCCAGGTTTTCCCAGCATCCCCCAGTCCCTCCTTGTTACAGGGGTTTGGCTGGCATACCTCCTTCCCTACCCTGAACTCTCCAGCCCAGAGTCTGGGCTGCCCTTCCCTCAGAGACTCTTCCCTATATAGTCCAAACATTCTGCTTACCTGCCCCTGTCTTTGTACATTTGGCCTCCTGGATGCTGTACTTGATTCTCCTCTCTCAATTCTCTTCTTCCTCCCCTCCCCATCTGCCCACATGGTCCAGGGTCATGCCCACTCTGGACTCTCCTATACATGTCTGTCTCTGGCTGTGTCCCACATATCTATGACAAACTTTCTCTCCTCTACCATACCAAGGAACAGTCGTGTCCTTTTTTTTTTTCCTTTTTAGTCCTTTTCTCATTCAGTTACCTCTGACACCGGCCTTGTATCTGCAGCTCCCTTTGACGCTCAGGTGTAAGCAAGCCTGTCTACCTAGATCATGTGGGTGAGCTCATGTAGTTCAGGTTTTAAGTCTCTCCCAACACCACAACGACTGAGTTATTTAAAGGGGCACAGACCTGGAGTCTCGACCACGCAGGCAGGAGGATGGAGAGCTCACGGACAGATTGAGCTACGTAGTAATTCAAGGACAGCCTGGATAGTCTCCATCTTAGACAAAAAGGTAAACTGAGGCTGAGCTCAGTGTTACAGTACTTGTTAGCACATGTGACATCTTAGATTTGCCCTCCCTTTCCTCCTGGGGCCTTCCAGAAGAAAGAGAGGAGACACCTCTTATTATTATTATTGGCATTGTTATCCTGTCCATTTTCATTTTCTTTTCCTCTAGGCTCCAGAATGGTTGCTGCAGCTAGCGCTAACCAGTACATTGAGGTTCAAAGGAAAAGCCTCACCAGCCTCCTGTATTTCCTTTTATTTATGAAAACACAGGTCTTACCCCAAAGGCCCTTCTGCCTGCAGTGCAGACTTGAGTTCCTGCTTTCTTCTGTATTTATATGACTATCTCTAGCTGCAAAGGAGGGAAAGCTAGCATTTGGTTATATGCTCTGTGGGAGCTAGCACAGGAACAGTAAGTTAGGTGCAGTTGTTGAGTAAGTAGCCAGTGGTGTTGGCCAAAGACATATCTAGTTCATAATTCCTTTTAGATTGTTCTTAATCTAATTTAGTTAAATTAAAAATTTAACTCCAAAGGAAGTTTCCAGTTAGCTAAAATATCTGTGAGAGCTGGCAAGATGACTTAATGGTGAGGGCACTTAACTGTCAAGCCTGACAGCCTGAGTTCAGTCCTGGGGACCCACATGGTGGAAGAAGGGAGCCAGCTTCTGCAAGGTGTCTTGATCTTCACATGTGTGCCAAGGGATGTGTACGCTCTCATGAGCGGGTGTGAGCACACACACACACACACACACATACACAAGTCAGTGTTTTAAAAGTTTTAAATATCTATGAAGCATGAGGCTAGTTATATTTATGAGTTTACATAATAGTGTTAAAGAGAATTAAGTTGCCCACCAGGATCCAAGGCATGTTACTTCTGAATGCCCTCATGTTCTCAGATCCCCGAATGTTCAATTTCCACATGGAAAATCATTTAGTATTTGCATAAAACCCATGTGTGTTCTCCCATATACTTTAAATTGGCTGTAGATGAATTGTAGCACTGAATGAAATGTGAATCCTGTTCTTTATTGTTTAGAGAATAATGACAAGAAAATATTCTGTTCATGTTCATCATAGTGCAATTTTATTTTCAGATACAATATTAAACTTTTTTTTAACATTTTGTGTGTGTGTGTGTCTGTGGGTGTGTGTGTATGTGTTTATGGGTGCCTGTGCCATGTGGAGGTGAGTGGGCAACTTGAGGGAGTCAGTTTTATACTACCACGGGGGGTTCTGGGAATCAAACTCAGGTCATTGGGTTTGATGGCAGATACTGTTAACTGCTGAGATATCTCACTGGCCTTTCCTAATATTTTCAGTGTGAAGTTGGTTGAATCTGAGGATGTAGGGCCTGTGGATATGGAGTACTCAGAATATTATCTATACTGTAAAAAATGGGAAAAAGCTCTGAAACCAGCCAGACTGCTCAGTGGTTCTCAGTGCTGTGCAGTTGACTTATCCCAGGGGACACATGGTAGGTTGAATAACACTTTTGATGGACCTTAGTCACGGGAAGGGACTGAGGCTGCTACTGATAGGAAGAGGGAGTCACAGTTCAGGATAGCCTCAGACACAGGAGTTCAGTGAGGAGAGCCCATGCCTGGGCTCAGTATCTCTGCCGCTGGGAACCAGAGGATTTGATAGGCACTTCTCCATGCATCTGTGCTCTGTCTAGTGGTTGGATATCAAGCCAGTAGCCTGCTTGATTTGCAACGTCTTGGAAATGCAGCAGTATCAGTCCTGAGATAGGGTTAAGAACAAAGCTTAGAAATCAAGAAAAGAAACTCCTAGGGCAATTTGGCTTGCTAAACAATTTGAAAAGTTCTAGGTTCAATTCAAAGACCTTGAGGAGTAAGGTAGTGACTAAGAAAGACTGAATGTCAACCTCTAGCCTCCACACACGTGTACATATGTACCTGCACACACACACAGACACAAACACATACACACACTACACACACACACACTACACACACACAGACACTGACACAGACACACAGACACACACACACTACACACACACACACACACACACACACACACACACACACGGGAGCACACATTCACACATACTATATATACACACAAGAAAGTAAGATATAGGTGTCAGTATCATGACACTGCTAGTTGTGCAGTGAAACTGAGCAGGACAGAAACAAGGAAACTTAGAACAGGGAGATGGGAAAGGATGTAGACATGAAGACTCCTTTTATGACAGTGGGTGCAGAGAGCTCGTGTTGAGATACCAGACAAGCCTTACCCTAGTAACCATGTTGGCAGGAGCAGCAGCTTTGGAGAACACGTCTTTCCTGGGGCCTGGTAGGAGTCACAGGCTGTGAGTGGCTGGTGGCTGGGTGAGGGGGAGAGCTTGTTGCTGTCTCTTGGCCTGGGTTTGGCATAAACAAGCTGGCCCAGGCATGTGGCTGGTGGAGACAAGAAGACAGCTGGCATTGGAGACAGAGTGAAGCTGCTCCAAGGCCCTGATCGGCCAGGCAGGTACCTTGGCAATTACATTAAAGGTAATTGAGTGTCAGCAAGTAGCACGGCATGTGGAGTTCCATCTTCTGAGAGGCAGCGACTGTGTTTTTCTTTCTCATTTTTTCTTTTCTTCCCTTCTTTTTGTGCAGTGCTGGGGCAAGTACCCTAACACCACTGAGTTACATCCCCAGCCCCCTTTTTGTTCTTTTAAGACAGGATCTCACTAGGTTACTCAACCTAGGCTTGAACTCAGTTTGTAGCTCGAAGAAGACTTGAACCTGTGATCCTCTTGGCTCAGCTTTTCCAGTAGTTAGGATGATAACTGCATCACCATGCTCAGTGTGGAGTGCTGTGCTTCTTTCTTGACTCTGGAGATGTAGAAGAAGAAAGCCTCCCCCTGAATGGTGTAGTTGGATGAAAGAAGAGGTGCCCCCAAAGTTGTGACCTGCATCCCAGGGGCAGAGAGCAACAGGGAGATGTGGCCTGGAGTGTTGGTGGACAGAGACCAGTAGCTGAGCTGCTGAGGTCTGTAAGGGTGAAGATTTGGCTTAGATTGCATGAGGCCTGGGGTTGTTCCCCAGCCCTGCATAAGCTGGGGATCAAATGCACCTGCCTGTAATCCCAACAAGTGACTTTACCTGTTTGTGTCCTGTCTGTAGATGTTCCCATGTGCAACATAGTAATGGCTCCTTACTGAGCTATGAAATTAAGTGAGCCAATACCTTATTAATGCATGTGTCTTGTCTTGTGGATTGTCCTCTCCTCTTCTTGGGGCTATCCACATCACACTGCTATGTGTTGTTTGCTGTCTTGCTGTGAGCAAAAACCAGGCATCTTAATCTGGAACCATAAATTCACAGGCCACTGAATTCACTGAGATCCCTCTCCTTGGTGTGTTAGGCCTTTGTCATCTGTGCCTAAGTTTTCACAGTGGGCATTGAAACCGTGGGATCACACAGTGTGGTCCAGGTCAGCTTAAGCTCTTCTTGATGGAAGGTTCCTTTTCTTTCATTTGAGCTGTCCCTGAAGTCAGCCTGTCACTAGGTGATCCCCAGGCCCTCCATAGGCACCTTTTGGATTGTCATTTTCCCATTTCCACTTAGGCAAACCTACCTTAGTATCTTCCTTCCTGAAGCTTGTTCTGACCTCTCTAGAGGAAGTAACAATCACGAGGCAGTCTGCTCCTCAGTGTCTCTGAGTTCCTGTCAGTTGGTATGTCTGCATATCTCTTTCCTGTGGCCTCAGGGAAGTGGTATGAGGCATGTGGTCCAGATGTCTGCTAGCATGTCTTGGTTTACTTTCTCTAGGTGCCTATCTCAGAGTCATCTGTGTATCTTGGTTTTCCCCATTGTCAGCGTGAGGCTTAGGAGCTAAGTGAAGTCTGGTGAGGCTGAGGGTCACATTTTTCACATTTTCTTTAGCTTAAGCAGGTATAGGTGGCTGAGATGGCTTAGGGGGGTAAAGTTGCTGCCTCTAACCTAACAACCTGGGTTTAATCTCTGAATCCCATATTGTGGAAGGAGAGAACTGACTCTCCTACTGTCCCCTGCCTTATACATACACATTGTAGCATATGTATCCCCCCTGCCCCCAGTGCCCTACCCCATACACACAAGAAAAACAAAAGAAGCAGTTTCCAAGGGAGTTCATTGCATTATAGTTGGAATAGAGAATAGGGTAGGCTACTACCCTAGTGTGGGTTTGGTCAGTACAGTGAGCAAGCACCCCCTTGCCTATCCCACTGTAGTGGAGGGAAGGGTGCTCTTTGTGCTCAGGTGTGCATGGTCTTCTGTGGGCCAGGTGACAAATGGAAATGTCAGAACTAGGTCCAGCCTTAGACCTAATTGTGGTCCTGGGATCAAACCAGACAAAAGAAAGGCTGAGAATGTAGCTCAGTGGTAGAGCACTTGTTTAGCATACATGAGGTCCTAGGTTCAATCCCTAGGACTACCAGCCATCCCCTCCACACTCCAAGCAGGGGTAGGGGTAGAGGGAAAGAAGGGGAAAAGGTAATTGTAAAGTAGTCTCAAGTTCTTCAGGAAGCATCAAGAAAGACTGAGTGCTGTCTTTGGAGAGTTCATCGAAGTCTTGTTGCTGCCTTATGGGTCTCCACGGGAACAAGATGTAGACAGACATTGGTGTTGTTGGGAAGCCATGGAATTCTAGACAGGTTATGTGTCTTGGTTTCTGACAAACTTGAAAAGTAAAAAAAAAAAAAAAAAAAAAAAAAGCAAAAACAAAAAAGAGACAAACGGGGCTGAGGATGTAGCTCAGTCGCTCGAGTGGGATAGGATCCAGGCATCTTGGCTGCTCTGTTGCCTTCCTGCCCAGCGTACCTGGCACACGGTTGGAGCTGAATGTAACATCTGCTTTGTAGTCAGTTGGCTTTGAACTTAGGATCTTCCTCCAAACCCTCCTTAAGTACTGTGATTGCAGACTTATTCCTCATGCCTGGTGGGACCACTAAGTAAGTCTTTACTGAATGAGAGAGAGGCTGGCAAAATAGGAAGGCAGAACCAGAGGTGGGTGTGGAAGTTGGGGTGACTGTTGTATGCCTGGGCTCGTGCTGAAGCAAGGGACAGTTTAAGGCATGTTCTTCTTGCTAGCTCCTTGCCAGGAGTTCTGCTGAGACTGCAGCCTGTCCTTGCCTAAGACTCTTTTGACTTATCAGGTGCTTGGTCTGCACATCAGGCACAAAAATTTGGGATATTTTCTTGGCTATGGCAGTGACTGTTTCCCACCACCCCTTAAGAGGAGCCAGATGGCCGGGCGGTGGTTGCACACGCTTTTAATCCCAGCACTTGGGAGGCAGAGGCAGGCAGATTTCAGAGTTTGAGGCCAGCCTGGTCTACAGAGTGAGTTCCAGGACATCCAGGGCTACATAGAGAAACCCTGTCTCCAAAAACAAACAAACAAACAAACAAACAAACAAGCAGAAAAAAAAAAGAGGAGCTAGAATTTCAGAGCTTCTCCTTGTGTTTGAGGAGTTGAAGCCCAGGTGCCTTATAATGGTGTCTTTGGGAAATGTGAACTCTTAAGACTAGTCAGGGATGGATTGATGATCAGATAGTGCTCTTCAGTCAGAGTGGGTGACACGTGGGTTGTTTGCTTGCTGGCCTGCTCTGTGTATTGGGCTTGCTTAAGCATCCTTGACTTCTACCCACAAAATGAGGTGATACAGTCCTTCAGCACTTCATTTTGACAACTAGAAGTCTTTCCAAGCAATGTCAGGTGTTACTTGGATGACAGACTGGCCCCTAGTTTGAAAAGCAATGTTTTAAATCATAGGTTAAGGGACAGGGGTGTGGCTCACTGATGGAGGGCATACCTAGCCGCTGTGAGGTCCTGAGTTTGATACCTAGCACCAATAAACCAAAATAACAGACCCTCATTCCTGTGGCTCCGTGCTGGTTCTTTACTTTTAGGAATGATGCTCAGGCAGTAGATGAATGCCTGTCTCCTGTCTCTGCTCTGTCCCCAGACACACTCCTGTGCTTGGTACATGTTTGACCTCCTCCGTGCTCCATCCCAGTCCTCAGGTGGTAGCAGAGTTTAGTGATACTCAGGAGTTCAACTTAAAAAAGAGAGGGGAGGGCCACCTCTTGCTTTTTTGAGTGCTTGGCTTGCACATCTGGCATGAGGATTTTGGTGCTTGCTGGGCTAGGACAGTGACTATTTTCTACCACTTCCTGGTTCCCCTTGTTGGTTCAAAGTCTGGCTGTGCCTTAGTCAGTGTTTCTGGGCTTTATTCTTAGTTCTAAAGAGTCAGAGGTTACAGGAGGGTAGCTCAGCTGGCAGGAGGCAGGTGGCATTGCTGCCAGCATGTCACCAGAGCCTTTCTTGACTCTGGACCTAATGCTATATTAAGGAGAGGGAGTCTAGTCTCCTGATCTTCACAGGATTGCCATAGGAAACAGCACCCATGCTTTCTCTTTAAGTAGGACTGTGTCCTGAAGCACAGAGCATCCCAGGTCAGTTACCTCTTGATACCCTTCCTCAGATGCTCTTCTCTTCTGCCCCTTGGCCAGGTGACCACGCCTGGGCCTGTTCTGAGCAGGACTTTTGTAAATGACCTATGTCTGCCGTGAGCTGAGCCCTTGCCCATTGTCAGGAGAAGGAACTTGGAGAGTTTTAGAGCCAGATCTCTACACATGGCTCTGGGACTTGGAGCCTGCAGTTTCTCCTCTTTGTCCCTTTCTGTGAAGCTTAGGGATTCAGTGGAAAAATGGAGGGCTGTACATGATTCCCGAACATAGCACTTGGTATGAAGTCTGTGTGTATGAGGAACTATTCTCAAATTACTTTCTTTGATCTTGCTGGCCTAATCCCTGAGCTTGGACCTGCCCTTATCCTGGATGTTGTTTCTCATGGCTGCTGATTCAAAGCAGGCCCCACCCCCTGCCATCTCTGACCTTGCTCACTCTTGCTAAGGGCCAGTGTTTGGAGTATTCATGAGTCTGAGCCAGTGCATGGCTTGTCTGGTCTGCACAGGTGAACTTGAACTCTGTAAAGCCAAAGGGCATTTATTGGCTATCCTGTGGCGTCTTGTCCCGGAGAGCTCTCATGTGTAGATTGCTGAAGTCTTGCAACCTTCAGAGTTCCAGGATTGTGTTTCAAGATCAGAGGTAGGAGCTCAGGTTCAGATTCCTGGCTCTCTAGTCCTGGGCAGTGTATGTGAATCCTGGCTCTCTAGTACTGGGCAGTGTATGTGAATAGTCTAAGCACCCTGTCTGAAAAAGAACACAGTAGGTTTTTCTGTTTTTTTTTTCCCCTTTTTGTTTTGGAAGTCTGGGGGTTCAGTTCAGGAATTCATGTACTAGATAAAAACTACTGAGCCCCAGCCCTTTTTTCTGACTTATATTCCCCTCGCCTCAGCCTCCCCAGTGCTGAAATGACGTCCTCATTTTGTTACACCAGTTTTGGAGGCAATAGGAAGGCAGCTCAGACGTTCCTGGGGGAACCAGGGTTCCTCACCTCTATGGCTGTGCTGGCTGTTGTTACTGGCATGGATCAGTACGAGCTCTCTGGTGTGTTTCTACCTCAGAATTGTCAACCTTTCAGCTCTGCTGTTGTTTATTTTTTAAGTGTGAATTGAAGCTGTTGCTAGTATGCAATACACACAGAGAAAAATCTAAACAGGACCAAAGATTATAAACTCCAAATCCCTAGTTTCCACTTTTCCCTCCCTTTGGCTCCAGGCCAACTTTCCAACCAGCTAGCTACTTGGTCTCTTTTTTGACTGCCTAAGAAAATGTTTCTGCCCACCCATGTGTCTTTTTTTAGGTTGATTTTAATTGCTTATTTTTTACTTATTTATTTTGTAAACTACATCTTGTTATGTAATCTAGGCTGGCTTTAAGCTCCTTATGTTCTTGCTTTAGCCTCTCAAGTGCTGGAGTCATACAGTTGCTCACTACAGTGCCCAACTCTGTGGTGATATTTTGTGAGTGTGTATGTACATGTACATGTACATGTGCACTGTGTGTGCTTGTACATGTGGAGGCCTCTGTCCATCTTAGTTTTTTGAGATAGGGTCTCTTACTGCACCTTCAGCTCACTCTTACTGAACTGAGAGTTACACACTGCTGCATTTGGGTTTTTTATGTGGGTGCTGGGGATCATCATGTCTCCATGATAAGCACTTTACCCACAATACCACCGTCCCCAACTAATACTGATTTTAGATGGGATAGTAGTACACATAACTGATAAATGGGGCAGATGTTTCTATTTCTAGACAAATTTCTGTATATGGCTTCAGGCTCCTGGCTATGTATATTTGCCTGTATATTAAATGCTTGGATCACAGTTTCTGTCCCAGAAAATGAGTCTTAGGGGGAGGTTTGAGACAATGTTTCATTCCGTAATCCACATTGGCCTCAAACTCAGGGCCATCTTCCTGTCTCTGCTTTGTAACTTTTGATATTAGAGACCTGTTCCATTTATAAAATGGTTTTATGATTGTGCCTGTCTACTGGACTGGATTTTGAGGATTTGAGTGTGACATCTGTAGCCAGACATGGTGGTGCACACCTGTAATCCTAATACAGGCAAGAGTGGAGTGTTGAAGCAGGCAGATCAGGAGTCAGAACAGCCTGGGTGACATATCAGAAACTCACCTCCTACCAATGGCCTCCATCTATTTAAAAAAGGTCTAATGTGGTCTCAGGTACTTAAAGCAGAGCCAGCAAGCAACACTGCCACCTGAGTAAAGGTTATTATATTCATACAATAGGTGTATATTCATTCAATCGGTGGATTTTCTTCTCCTTCTCCCCCTCCTCTTTTTTTTTTTTTTTTTAAAAGAAAGAGGCTTAAATAATTCAGGCTAACCTTGAACCACATCCCCAGGGTCCTTTTGTTTTATTTCTCTCTGGGTTTTGCTTAAGGTGCTTTTCTACCTGTTTGCTATAAGCTTGGTGCCTCCCCCCCCCCCCCATTCCGGGTTAAGGGAGAGAAAAAAAAAAGAAAAATATGAGAATGTACTGATAAAAATACATGTCTCAAAAAAACCCCAAAAGAACCCTGCAAGATAGAATTTTATGGGCACATAAAACTCAAGGGCTTTGGACTTTATCCTTAGGTCTGGGTTCAGGGCAAGGGGGCACATTACAGGGTGATCAACTTGAGGTGGAGTAGAGTGTTCATTCAGTAGCCTGGATCATATAGTTTGTGTCAGGGCAGTTGGTCCCCTGGAGAGTTCTAAGCTAAATAAGCCTTGAGTCTTGGGGAAGGAAGATCAGGTACCCGGAGTCTTGGGTTGGTGGCAGTGGGTCATTTGCTTGAGCCTAGAAGCCTACAAGTGACAGCCACAGTACTTGCCTTCTATAGTGGCTGAGGTTGAGGCTGGATGAAGCAGATATTGAGAGGCTCCACATCTTGTTCCAGCTGTGCTCAGAGCCACTGTGGACTGTGAGGAGAGATGGCAGGTGTGACTGCTGGCTCTCCGTGGCTGTAAGTTCATGTTTCCAGCTTTCCCTTTGAGTTCCTTCCTGTCCTTTCTGGCTCAGCTCTGAGGCAAGGTGCTCATCTCAGCAATTCCCCTTCCTCGGAGAAACGCCCTCTTCTGCACCTCTCTTTCTTTCCTTGGCGGCATTTCGGCTGATCTACCTTATGCAGGAGCTAATCTCTAGCCTGAGCCTTTCGCGCTCCTTAGACATTGTCTGCCCCAGTGGTGTGTGGTGATGGCGACAGTGTTTGATCTACGTCTAGTAGCCTCTGAGTTTAAGCTCTTCTGTGTACTACCTCCTTGCTTCTTGCAGAACCTTCCAAGCACTTCTCCTTTCTGACCAACACACTAGAAAGCAGCTGAAGCTCAGGAGACATGACTGTGTCCTGTCCCGATTCACATGAGGTTAACGTCTTAAGTTGGAGTCCACATTCACGGGGTCTGAAAGCCAGAACTCTACTTGGGCTGCCAGTGACTAAGAACACCGTGGACTGTTACTTAAAAACAAAACAAAACAGAAAACAACCAACCAATCGACCAACCATGGGAACTGAGATAAGTCAATAAAGTGTTTGCTGTGCAAGTTTGAGTACTTGAGTCCCTTGTAACCAAGTAAAAGGCCAAGTGTGTTGGTGTGAGTTTGCAAGCCCAGTGCTGATGACTTGCAGACAGGAGGATGCTAGTTGGTGAGCTCCAGGATAGTGAGGATGCCATCTCAAAAAATGAGGTGGATGGCTCCTCAGGAACAACACACCACATGCTTTGGCATCCATGCACACATGTGCACATTCACATACACACAGACACACACACTATTGGGAATGATGCTGGAGAGGGGAGAGGTGGTTTCAGATGAGTTCTCAGTGTACCTCATCTTAGAAATGGATTATAATGGGTTCTGCAGGCGAGCAATCAAGTTATCAACTGAGCCATTTCCCCAGTCCACCTGTGTCATCTGTTAAGACAAGGATGTCAGTCTGAGTCTTCCTTCAAGCATTCAGTAGTGGACTACTTTGTTTATTTCATTTGTCGTAAAGAAAGGAAGTTAAACTTTGGTGGGAGATCTGTCCCTGTAGGACTGGCAAGGCTCAGAACCTTGTGAATACCTGGGACTTGGGAAATGGCTGCCTTGTATAAGCCCATGGTGCTTGTTTTGAGGGTTTTGTCTGTCTTTGTTACACACCCCTCCTCCCCATACCAGAAATAGAATCCAGGGCCTTGTGCATCTGAGCAAGCACTTTACCACCAGGCTGCATTCCCAGTCCTCTTTCTAGCTCTTATTCTACACATTTTAGTTTCTGTGTGAGTGCAAAGGTCAATGTGTGGGAGTGGCTTCTTCCACCACTATGTTCTGGGGGAGCAAACTCAGGTCCTTAGACTTAGTGGCAAGTGGCGTTGCCTGTTGAGCCACCTCACTGGCCCTAGCTTTGTTTTCTGATAACTTTCATAAAGTTGCCCAGCCTGGTGTTAAACTCATTCTAATAGTCTAGGCAGGTCTTGAATTTTCAATCTTCTGCCTCAGTTTCCCAAGCTGGGATGGCAGGCTGGTATCAGCAGTCCTGGCCAACTTGTCTACATTTTAAATAAACCTACACAGACAGGTGCATGCCTGCCATAGGGGCCTGCTGGGTTCTTTACGTCATGCTACATTGTTTATTTGCAAGGGTGAATGGAATGAGGCAGTGGAAGGTGGAATAAAAGTCAAGGTTGTCATATGTAGTTTGGCATAGTGGTGTTGCCAAGAACAAGGGTGCTCTAAAGAGAATGAGGACAACAGAAGGGCATTACAGCAGGGGCTCTTCCAGTGGACTACTGAACTTCCCCAGGGGTTTCTGTTACAGGTGCACCAGGTAGGTGCCCTCTGTATCAACAGCCAGGTATTGACTGGAAGTTGGTAATAGTTGGCTCTAGAAAAAACACCAGGGCACTGGGAATGGTTAGAAACAGCTTAGGGCAAAACTTCTGTCTGTCTGCCTGCCTGCCTGTCTGTCTGTCTCTTCTCCCCCCCCCCACCTTCTCTACCCTCCTTCTTTTTCCTCTCCCTCTTTCCCCTTTCTCTCTCTTCTTTCCTCCCTTCTTCCTTTTCTTCTCTCACCCTTCTACTCTCTTCCTTCCCCTTTCTGTCCCTCTCTCCAAAAGAAATGAAAATGTCAAGAATTAGGCAAATTTTGTGAGTGATTTCAATGGCCAGTGTGGTTGCACATGCCTTTAGTCTCAGTACGCTGAAGCAGAGGCAGGTAAATCACTTTGAGTTTAAGGCTAGCATGGTCTATAGTGAGTGTGCAAGAGAGGGAGGGAGGGAGAGAGGGGGAGGGGGGAAGAGAGAGGAAAGAGAGAGAGAGAGAGAGAGAGAGAGAGAGAGAGAGAGCGAGCGAGCTAGCTGGCTCTAGATATCAGTTAGGTTTAAAAAAGGAAAGGCTGAGGACATGGTCCAGCTGGCACAGTGCTTACCCAGCATGTACAAGGCCTTGGGGTCATCAACACCACATAAAGCTAGGTGTGGTGGCGCACACCTCTAGTGCCTGTCATCCTAGCAGTCTGGAGGGAGAGGAAGCAGGATCTGGAATTGAAGGTCATTGTGTGCTTTATCTGAAGTTTGAATTCAGCCTGCACTGAGACCTTGTCTCAAAATAAGGCAAGGAGTCTAAGAGGGTTCAGCAAGTAAAAAAAAAAAGAAAGAAAGAAAGAAAAAACCCAAACTTGCTTCCAAGGCTGACATCCTAGGTTTGATCCACGTGGTGGAAGAAGAGAGCTGAATCTTGAAAGTTGTCCTCTGACCATGTGTGCACACGGACATGGGTAATATAAGAACTCCCCCACCCTCCTTTTTGAAACCAAGGTACAGAATAGAGTTGGCATCATGATACCTTTTAGGGAAACTACATCATTTGCATTTGGATGGTATCTGGAAGAAAAACTAATGTGTTAGCAAGGGGAGCTTGCCAAGAGGTAGTTGGACAGACTGAGTTAGGAGAGAAAGGCTAATTTTTCACCATATATTATTTTGTATACTTAGAAAATTTTTTTTAACATGCTGTGTAATTACCTGTGAAGAGCAAGCAAGTACCAAAAGAGACAGGGGTCATGAGTGAATTTTTGTGTGCTTGGATGGGTGATGGATGATTGTTCAGGTGGAGAGGTGGACACATAGACAGGTAGGAGGCAGGTCATGGTGGATATGTAGATACAGCAGTAACCTGCTGTAGTGGGAGGATTGTGCAGAACCAGTAGCTGGGTTTGCATGCTACTCCGGTGGTTCAAGCACTGTGCCTCCATCAGAAAGGACAGAGCTCATTATATATGTATATTTTTAGACAGAGTCTCACTAGTATCCTTGGCTAGCCTGGTACTCAGTTATGTAGACTAGGCTGGTCTCAGATTCACAGAGATCCACCTGCCTCTGTCTCCCAAGTGCTGGGATTAAAGGTATGACCATCACATGCAGCCTAACAGTTATTTATTAAATTAAAAATTGTGGTTTCAGTGAGATGATTCAGTGGATAAAGGTGCTGTCACACACACACATACACACACACACACAGAGAGACACACACACAGAGACACACAGACACAGACACACACAGAGACACACACACACAGACACACACAGACACACACACACACAGACACACACACACAGACACACACACAGACACACACAGACACACACACAGACACACACAGACACACACACACACACACACACACACACACACACACACGGAGTGTAAAATGTTAAAATGGTGTTATATTGCCAGGCAGTGTTGCTCATCTTTCATCCCAGCACTTGGGAGGCAGAGGCAAGTGGATACCTGTGAGTTTTCCGCTCCCGACAGTACCGTTTTCTGTGAACATCTAGCATAGGGTGGACACATAGTACCGGCATTTGGGCATTATGTGTGCAGATGGTGATAAAGGTCTGGAGTCTTTAGTTCATGAAGCATACATGCAAATGATCTGTATGATGACCCCAGGTTCTTCAGGGTTCGAGGGATCAAGGTCCCTTCAGGTGACAACCTCTCTCTATCTTGTGGGCAAGGAACCTTGCTGTGGCACTAGGATTTACAGGCTCTCTGGCCACTGAACCTTTGAAATTTGCATACTTCTGTTGCGAGATCCCTGGATATAGGAATCATGGTATATTTCTTTGAGCCTACAGCAGCAGGGTTTGAATCCTGTGAGCCCTTGTTCCTTCATGGTGTGACAGTTGACCTTTGCATGTGCTTGTGTTCCCAGGACTGGAATGTCACATGGCACACCAGCAACCCTGACTTTACCAAGTGCTTTCAGAACACGGTCCTCACATGGGTGCCTTGTTTCTACCTCTGGTCCTGTTTCCCCCTCTACTTCCTTTATCTCTCTCGACATGACCGAGGCTACATCCAGATGACACACCTCAACAAAGCCAAAACTGTAAGTCACCTGGTGTCCTTGTGGGGTGGGGCATCTGGGTACTTGTGTAGTCTAGGCTAGCCTTGTATGAAGAAGGCAGAAGGATGTGGTAGATCAAGGCTGGAAATTTGGAGACAAGCATAGTTCAAAACTCAGGCAACAGGACCTTTGAGTGAAATCTTTAACCTCCATTGCCTCAGTTTCACTGTGTTTGCACTGGGGATGATGGAAACTTTCTCAGGGGATTCTTGTAAAATCTTTGTTTACTAAAGCAATTTCCTTGTATTTATTTATTTTGACTTTGAAAATGTTTTCAGGGCTGAGGAGATAGTGCTGAAAACTGGATAAAATGCTGCACAATGTGAGGACCAGAATCCATGTGAAAGTTGAGGTGGAGACAGGAATCCCCTGGGCAGGCTGGTTAGCCAGACTAGCTGAAAAGGGATCCCAGGTTCACACAAGAGACCCTGCCTCAGGAGTAAAGTGGAAGATGACTCAGTGTGCACCCGTGCACATGTACATGTGTCCCCACACACATGTACACATATGACATTAACATGCAAAGAATGGTTTTGGTCTTGAAATTGTTTCAGGCTATAGGGAAATTGCAAGTCTAATACCAGAGCCTGTGCTGGCCCCTGTGCCTGAGGTTGCCACTGGCCAGGCTTTCCATTCTGGTCATTTGCTTCTTTCTTAGTCTCTGCTTTCTCCACATGTACATATTTATATGATTTTTTTTTTTAAAATTTGGCTATTTGTGAAGAGGTGACATCTCCTGTGCCTTTTTTTTCTCTAATTCTTTCTTTCTTTATTTTTTTTTTTTTTTTGAGGCAGGTTGCTACTTTGTAACTTAGACTGGCCTGGAACTTGGGATCCCCTGCCATTGCCCCTTCTTCTCTCATGCTAGGATTTCAGAGCACTCCGCCTGGCTTGCCCATCATTTGTCAGTATTTCTTTCCTCAGATCAGGCTGCTCTTTTATTAAGTATATCAGTGAGAGGCAGGGGTAGATCCATCTCAGAGGTGTGGCTAGAGGTCAGATTCTGAGCAAGGTACTAGGGGTATGAGAATGGATTACACAGCCGGGAACAGGGGAGCACACTGTCATCCTAGCACTTGAGAGGGCTAAGGCAGGAAGATCAGGAGTTCAAAGGCATCCTGGGCTACATAGTGAGACCCTGCCATAAAGAGAAAGAGTAAGAAGCTGGACAGTTTATCTGAGAACCTTGGAAGTTAGCTGGTGTCCTCATGGTTACTTTTTTGTGGTGCTCTGAAAGATCCCAGGATTACTGCCATGATGCTCCTTTTTCTTCCAGGCCTTAGGATTCTTTCTGTGGATCATCTGCTGGGCAAACCTCTTCTATTCTTTCTGGGAAAGAAGTCAGGGAGTGCGCCTAGCCCCGGTGTTACTGGTCAGTCCGACACTGCTGGGCATCACCATGGTGAGTGTTGACTGGTGGGGCTGGCAGCAAGAAATGGAGGACTTTGGCTGTAGTGTGACTGATGGTAGAGTGTTTACCTAGCACGTGATCTCACCTGTTCTGGGCTGAGCTTTGACTCCCTATGTAGCTGAGGATGACCTTGAAAAGAGAAACTGCATAGTGAGCCAAGCATGGTGGCACATGCTTTCAGTCTAGCCTTGGAGAGATGCAGAGTTCAAGGTCAGTCTGGCTGTAATAGTGAATTTGAGGCCAACCTAGGCTACCTGAGACCTTGACTCACAAAACCAAGTAATAGAAGCTAGAGACATGGCTCAGTGGATAGAGTGCTGCTCTTGCACAGGACCCAGATTTGGTTCCACCACGTGCACTGAGTGGCTCACAACCCCCTGTAATTCCAGGTTTAGAGGGATTCCTCTTCAGATCTTGCGGGTACTCACATGTATTTGGTACACATGTAGACAGATACACATACCAATAAATAAAAATAAATCTGAAGGGCTGGAGAGATGGCTTGGTGATTAATAGCACTGCCTGCTCTTCCAGAGGTCCTGAGTTCAATCTCTAGCAACCACATGGTGGCTCACAACCATCTGTGATGGGATGTGACACCTGACATCCTCTTCTGGTGTGTCTGAAGATAGCTACAGTGTATTCATATATACATGAAATAAATAAATAGGTAAATCTTTAAAAACAATCTGAAAGAGAACAAAATTAAACCCAAAACCCATAGATGGGACTGAAGACACGGCTCAGAGTGTAGAGGTCCTTGTGGTTTAAACCCATCAAAGGTAGAAGGAGGGAACCAACTCCACAAAGCTGTCCTCTGATTTCCACATCTGTTACGGCATGTGTGTGCACACAAAGCTGTCCTCTGATTTCCACATCTGTTATGGCATGTGTGTGCACACACATCTAATAATAAAATATTCCAAAACCTCTAAAACTAAATCTGCAGCAGCTGCAGTCCTTATCCTGCTCCGCAGCTCCCCGCAGCTCTAGGTGAGTTCACAGAATGTCATTTGTAGTAGTTTCTCAAGAGTGATGGATTTGGGAGCTCTGAGGCTTTAGGGAGATGGAATAATAAGGAAAGTAGGAAGCAGTGCTGGCTGCTAGGATCCTACAGCTCAGCAACACAGACAGCTATGACTTAAAGTTACAGATACGCTGTGAGTGGGATTTGAGTCTGATAGGATTCCTGGTATTGTGCTTGAGTTTGAGGTCACTTTAGAGTGGCCCTGTGGGACAGGCACCATGTGTCTCCTTACAGGTGATAAGAGGAAGGCACACAGAGGCCCAGGGCTGTGGCTGAGGTCATGAGTACCTGAGCCAGGCTTGGGTCCCTTGGGTTTTTAGAGAGCAGACTTGGCAGCTGGAAGAAGAGGAGAAAAAGCAAGCTTAAAGCAGACTTGGGGACAGAAAATCAGTTTATCTGAAGGCTTGGGGCTGAAAGGAAGTGTATGGGGAAGGAGGGGCTGTGAGTCAGAAGTGGTGGAGGCTTAGGAGAGAGGGCTGGGCTAAAGAAGACACAGTGATGCTGATGGCTGTGTTAACCAGCTGCCAGGCACAAGACTGATTCCTGTGTTCATATATTTGCACATTCTTCCCATGTTGTAGATAAGTGAGTGGAAGGCCAGAGAGGTGAAGGAACTGGGCCAAGGTCACAAAGCCAGGAAATGGTAGAGCCACATTCTGACTGCTGTCCTGATGTTTGTGATGGCTCTTGACTTATTTTCTGGCTCTCCTGCTGGGCTCTATTCCTTGCAGGCACTTAGTAGGCAGTTAGCAAACATATTCTTGCCCTGAATATGTGTGAGATAAAAATGTATGGCTTGGCTGAGCACAAAGACATCAAATGGTGTCTCTCTAAAAGACTAAAGCTGTGAGTCCTGGTGTGTGGAGCTTTGGGTGGGGAGCTCTGAACTTGGATCTGGGGCTTGTAGTTCAGGAAACTTCACTGAAGGGAAGAATAGTGGAGCTGAAGTCCAAAGGGCAAATAGGATGAGTGGGGCTAAGGGCAGAGGACCATCCTGTGGAGAACAGCATCCTGTTGAGAACAGCATCCTGCTGAGAACAGCATGTCCAACACTCAGGGTAAGGGAGAAATGGAGGATTGCCCTGAGTGTCTGGAGCAGGGATGGAGAGGGAGGGGATCAGAGAAGATGTGTCTGTGGGAGGCAGAGGACCCCAAGCACTGCAGGCTCGCAGTAAGTGGGGTCTGCTCTGCATTGTCTCCTCTCAGAGCTGGCTCTTAGTTCTAAACTGAGCTTTCTTCGCATTACTGTTAGGATCTTATTAGAATCCCATGACTCAGGGATCGGAAGGCGGCTCAGTTGTTAAGAGCACTTGCTGCATAAGCATTAAGAGCTGTTCAGATCTCTAGTGCCATGTAAAAAGTCTGGCATGCCACACATATTTTTAACTGGAAAGCAGAGGCAACTTGCTTACTAACCTAGTTCCAGGTAAAATGAGAGGCTCTGTGTCAAGAGAATAAGGCAGAGAGTGAGAGAGCAGAATACTCAGAATCATCTTCTGGCCTCTGCACATGTGCACCCATACAGACATGTGCATACATGGCACACACTCTCTGCACATGTGCACCCATACAGACA
>NW_021604753.1:252460-253346 GCF_004785775.1 Grammomys surdaster | reverse complement strand
GTGCATACATGGCACACACTCTCTGCACATGTGCACCCATACAGACACGTGCATATATGGCACACACTCTTAACAGGAATACACAGAGTAAAAAGAAAGAAACCCTTAGAAAACAGCTACAACCCTTTAGGTAGCTGCTATGGTACAGCTGTGACTGGGGTAAGGGCCTCTCCAGGCAGTTCTTGGACCTCTGAGTCATGCATACTTACTCAGGCACCATGGGACCCTGGGGTCCTGCTTTCTCTAAACTCTTACGTACTTTTCTCTTCCAGCTGCTCGCCACCTTTTTAATTCAGCTTGAGCGAAGGAAGGGAGTCCAGTCCTCGGGGATTATGCTTACTTTCTGGCTTGTAGCCCTACTCTGTGCCCTTGCCATCTTGAGATCTAAGATCATCTCTGCCTTAAAAAAGGTAATTGATAACCAGGGGGAGAGATGCTTAATCCATTTTGTATGGTCATGTGTTGCCATGGGAACCACAGGATGGGGATCACATAGGTTCTGCTTCTTTTCCGGGAACATCTCTACTGCAGCAAATCAGGTACAGACTTTGTTCTAGACCCTTCCTTCCTGTCTACAGGCAAATACTAACTTACGTTAGACTTCTGTCTGCAGTGCCTCTATAGGCTGGCTGGGCTGGAGCTGAGCTGAGCTGAGCTGGGAGGTATATTTGCCCAGTGGCTGTTCCGCAAGGACGCTAGACATGTTAACCTTGGTGCTACCAACTGTAACAGGAAGACTCCTGTGTGCCACTCTCAAAACGTTTGAAGAATATACACTTCTTGGCTAGTCTGCCATTTCTTGTTATCTGGGAGCTAGAAACTGGCATGAGCATGTAGGAGGGATGGAAGGAGGGAGCATGTAGGAGGGATGGAAGGAGGGAGCATG
>NW_021604753.1:186937-252360 GCF_004785775.1 Grammomys surdaster | reverse complement strand
GGGGGAAGGAGGGAGCATGGAGGAGGGATGGAAGGAGGGAGCATGGAGGAGGGATGGAAGGAGGGAGCATGGAGGAGGGGGAAGGAGGGAGCATGGAGGAGGGATGGAAGGAGGGAGCATGGAGGAGGGGGAAGGAGGGAGCATGTAGGAGGGGGATAGATGTGGAGCACCTATGAAAGCACAGCCTCTGTAACAGGGACAGTGGCTGGCATAGTTGAGTTTGTGTTTTCCTAAGTGCTTCTCTAGGGACTACACGTTTCTCATGAATAATCTGAGGACCATGCACAGTGACTCTGAGTTATCTCTACTTCAGCATTAACTGACAAGTGGAGAGAGGCTTCTTCACTGTGGGACATTGTCTTGTGCTTTGTGGATATCTGGGGCCACCCTGTGTGCTAGGGGCTAATGTCAAACATTCTGAGACACTGGAATAGTTGTTTGGCATGCTAAACAGCCCTTGGTTGGGGACCACTGGTGTGTTCAGCGGTGGAGAAGCCAGGGCACAGAAAGGTTAAGCAAATGGATAAGGTCCCAGAGCCAGAAGGAGCCGACTCTCCTCTTCCACTCCGTGCTGTTTAGGCACAGGAGATGGAACTACCTTTCTTCTGTCTTGTTTTCAGGGGAGGAAAGTCTGGGGATGCCTGTGGCAGAGGAGGTGACTGTCTGCAACTTGCTCTTTGGGCTTATCTTAATCCTTTTTACTGTTGCTATAGTCAAATCCATAGTCAGGATGATTTAGAGGAAACAGAGGTTTATTGAGCTTATGGTTCTGAAGGCTAGGAGGTCTGAGGTTTTGGGGCAGCATCTGGAGAGACATCTCATGCCATTATGGGCCCCCACCACTGAACACCATTCCTTGTGATTGTGAGGATTTGGTAGTCATCTGTACCCTGCTTTCAGGGAAGATTATGTTGATCTGTGTCCCCTGCCTTCTCCCCTGCTCAGGATGCTCAAGTTGACGTGTTTCGAGATTCCACATTCTATCTGTACTTCACCCTTGTGCTCATTCAGCTCGTGCTGTCCTGCTTCTCAGACTGCTCACCCCTGTTCTCTGAAACTGTTCATGACCTGGTAAGTATGACCTAGATGTGTATGCCCAGGTGGGAGAGAAATAGGCAGTCGCAGCTAACTCTGACTGGGCTCAGATTCTAAACCCAGCATCGACCGGGTGTTGTTCTGAGCCCAACTTCAGCATTGCAGACTCACATTCCATTTTTCTGGAAGCCCATAGCAAAATCGTTCTTCTCAATCGTCAGGTAGAAACCTTTCTTAGATATACCAATGTCCCTGGAGGTAGGGAATCTGCTTCACTGTGTCCCTGTCTGTGCCTTACAAGCCAGCTGGTGACTTTTACTTAGCATGGTGATTTTAGAAAATGTGAACAGAACCCACAGGTGAAAATTTAGAGCCACCAAATATCAGGTGAATTCCAACTGCCCAGGCTTTCTAGAAAGATGGGAAGTCCTGGTAGGTTAAGGCCATGGTCTTCGAGGGCTGTATTGGTAAGAACTAGGGCTGGGGATTTGGAGCTACATTGTCTTAGATCTTGAATCTCTGCTATGGTACCCACTAGGCCCTCTGCCACCTCTGTCAGTTCCAAGGACATTCTGTGAACTGCTGCTTCCTGATGGTCCATTTTTCTTTCTCCATCTTTTTTCCTTATTTACCCTTCCCCTCCTTCCAGTACATATCAAGTTTCAGCCCTATGATTTGTGTCCTTCCAGGCAGCCTGGCCTCCTTGTGGGGTTCCCATCAGTCCAGAGGGGTACCTTTACTTTACTCTAGCAGACAGCAGTCCCAGGCAGATTCCTGCATTTACTTGTTTTGTCCACAAATTTTTATTGGAACATATTCTTAACTTATTTGTGAAAATATCCCACACAGCTGCTGGGAATTTAAAAGGAGAATTAAGGAGTTGCTAGCAAGACTGTATTCCCCTTACCCCAAAAGCCTAGCCTTGCTTTTTGGCTCTCTGTAGATGAAGTTTACTGGCTCCTTGTCTGGAATATTTCTTTAGCTTTGCTGATTTGATACTTTGTATTTGTACTTCCTTTATTTTTTGCAGGGCTTCTTTCTTCATGTGAACACACAGCTCAGTCACTGAGGGGCCAGGACAGCCAGCTCCCTGCTGTGCTAGGCAGTTTATATGCATACTTCTTTTTAATTTTTCCATTTTTTAAACAGAGAAATGGAGTCTTAGGGACTTAAGTACCTTGCCCATTTTAAGTGGCAGAGCAGGAATTCAAACCCAGGACTGGTCCTTCTGTAGAACCCCATCACTTCTCTTGGCTGTACTCCATGTAAGGGCAGGTTTAATAATGGCTGGATTGGTTCATCAGGCCCAAAGGCAGAGATTGCCCTAGGATCTTGATGCCTTAGGCAGGGTTGGCATTCGTGGACTGCTATATCAGTGTAGGAGGAGGTCCTCTGAGGGTCCTCAGGCCTCCTTGGGGCCTCCTGGGACACTGGATATGGCTTCTGTTCTGTCCACTTCCCCTAAAACCAGGAAAGGAGTGGAGGGTACCAGAGTGCTCGGAGTTATGTTGAAGTCCTGGTGTAATGCCAAAACTGGGTTCTCTTTAAAAACATTTTGTTCATTTGTTATGACAAAATCTATTCAACCTAAGATCCATCATCTTAACTGCTTTAAATGGTTCAACGCCATCAGGAGCTTTTGATTTCATTCATAATACAAGTATTGTGGCTGGATGATTTCAGCTAGGATTGTGTTAAGACACACGGAATCATGGACCCCTTCCAGGGTCAAACCTAACACAACTTGGATAGCATCCCTGGGTAGTGTGTGTGTGTGTGCCCACGTGCTTGTGTGTGTGCAGAGAAGCTTAAGTGGCACCAGTTCAAAGATCTCAGAGTTGACTGAGTGCTTTTTTTTTTTTCCATTCTTTTTTTTTTTTAAGATTTATTTATTTATTTTATTTATGAATATACTGTAGCTGTCTTCAGACACACCAGAAGAGGGTATCCAATCTCATTATGGATGGTTGTGAGCCACCATGTGGTTGCTGGGATTTGAACTCAGGACCTCTGGAAGAGCAGTCAGTGCTCTTAACTGCTGAGCCATCTCTCCAGCCCGACTCAGTGCTTTTTTTGTTCGCTTGCTTTTTGCTATGCTGGGGATGCCAGTGTCTCACCGTCCAGCCACATCCCCAGCACCAAGGAACATATTTTTGAGGACTAAAAATATTGAGGCTCAGAGAAGTTGTGTTATCACATTCTAATTTATACCTAATTTATGTGGAAGATGAACTTCTTGGAGTTGGGTTGACCCTGGGGCTCTAAGTTCAACTGTGTCTCCTTGTGTCTTCAACAGACATTTGCAAGGCCTCTGGTGTATGATACAGCTGGTGCTAGAAACAGCAGTGTGCATTATAGTTATGATTAAAGCAGTAGGCAGGGAACACTTTTCATCCCCGAGAGTCAGTGCCTACAACTGGCACACAGAACAAAGAACAGAAGACAGGATGGTAGCAGTGAAAAGTGTATCTATATTAGAACTGAAAGAGAAGTGGTAAGTACATTCTGCAGGCAGGCACTGGCTTAGGTGAGCATGTGTTTCTGGAGTAGCATTTTCCAGGTCCAGGGCCTTTTTATTATAAAAGAGAAGGGGGCAGTCTCTGAAGGGACGGACTGTACTTTGGCTGTTGGAAATGATTGGTTCTGGGAGTTGGTGGAGACTTGTATACTCCTTGGGTACTCCAGGGCAGTAAAGGGGTGATTTTTCTGGTTCTGAAGTTAACCTTCTTTAGACTCAATCATGAATATCTATCTGATCTGTCTTCCTGCCTTTAGCTGCAAGAACTGTATACAGGATGTCAGTTGTCATCCTGGGTGTCTTTGGAAGACACAGCCTGCCACGCGTCCTCATGCCTGGAAGCAAGCACTTTTCTGACTGGGTCTTCCTCTCCTTTTTCTTTCTTCTTTTTTTAAACATTTTAACTTATTTTTAGTGTGAGTGGGCACCTGTGCCACAGCATGTTCTTAGAGGTCAGAGGACCTCCTCCAAGAGTCCTTTCTTTCCACTGCGTGAGTTCCTGGGGATCTAAGTCAGGTTGTCAGACTTGGCAGTAACTTTACCTACTTAGTCATCTTGCTGTGTAGCCAGCTAGCTATGTAGTCTAGATAGCCCTGGAGTCATCATCCTCCTGCCTCAGTTTCCCCAGGGCTGGAGTCACAGGTGTGCTCTATCATGCCTCACTTGGTAAGTTTTGTTTCTGAGATAGGGTCCCAGGCTGCCCTTGAACCTGAGATCCTCTTGTATCTGCTTCCTAAGCACTGGGATTTCAGGTGTGTGCTACCACACTGGGCTTATGTGTTTCAGTGAGTGAATACCTTCAAGTCCTGTCAAGATACAGTATGTCACCAGGATCCCACAAAGTTTTTCTTTATGGCTAGCCTCCGACTCCACCCCAGAAGTCAAATACTGGACTTTGCTTAGAGTATTCCAAACTCCATCTTTCTTGCTTGCCTTCTTTCTGCTTTGGGCCTTCAGGAATTGAGCTGTCTGTCTGTCTGTCTGTCTATCTGTCTCCATGGGGTAAAGATGAATCAACCTTGACCTCTGTCCTTGAGGTGAGATGGAAGGGTGTGTGTGTGTGTGTGTGTGTGTGTGTTACAGAATGGACAGTCAGAGCTAATGGTCACAGGAATAAGAGAACGGCTGCTGCTAGGTGAGGAAGTTTTTTGCATATGTTTACTTTGTGTGTTTTATGGGAGGGGTTCCTAGGAGAAGTAATATGTGAAAAGTTCCAGATGTGTGATACTGGGACACTTCTGTTTGACTCTGTCAGAAGGCTCTGTCCCAGGAATTAAGTGACACAGCTGGGAGAGAGGAGAATACTAGGAACTGAGTACAGCATACACGTGCTCAAGAACAGAAATATATATATATATATATATATATGAATGAAATGTTTTTCCTTTGAGACAAGTCCTTACATAGCAAGGGCGACCTCAAATTCCTTTTGTAATAGAAATGACCATGTATTTCTGATCCTCCATTCTCCACTTTCTGACATTACAGGCATGTACCACTATGCTTGGTTTATGAAATGCTTGGTATACGCCAGGCTAGGTTCCACCAAACAGTCCCAGCTCCAGCCCTGTATCGGGGAAGTTTAATTTTATTGTAGTGGTCGTTTATGAGAACATCTATAGTGTTACCTTCAATTTGGATGTGTTTGGGGGACACCTTGGGCTAAAAGGAGACTACATGGGACTTAGGGAGGTTGGTGGCACTCAGAAAGATGTCACGGATGGCCCAACAGCCAGAGCGAGGACATAGCATCTATGTACACTAAGGGGTTTGGTACCAGGATTAGGAAATGGAAAGTTTATGGGGAAAGGGCTTGGGAAACAGGTCCAGGTATGTGCTCTGTCCCAGAAGGACGTGTCTTGAGCAGCTGTTGCCTGGCAGGCCTGCAAATTGCTAGTGTTAATAAGACACCTGAAAAAGTCTCATTATTGGACTTTGGCATTGTTTTAACAGTCATAGGCATAGCAGTACACAGTCCATTTAGCCTGTACAACAAACCCAGCAGAATGCATTTTAAGCCTCCTGGTTTATAGGTAAAAACAGAGTTTCAGAGTGGAGTACAGGAGAGAAATCTATACTTAGAGCTTGTTAGAGCGTATAGATTATTGCCCCTACTCCCAATCTTGATAGCATAGGGCAGGGCATGGCTAGAACTTTTTATCTCTATAAAATTTGCTGCTGCTGCTGGGACCACATTGGAGACCGTCACTCTAAACTGCCTGGCTTCTGCACATCTGCCTCTTACCTCAGTCCTTTAGTCTGAGCATGCTGGGCAGAAAACTGAGTTAGATTATAACTCCAGTTAGCTTTGCTGTCACAGAAGCCCTCCCATGTTAGAGGCTTCCAGAAACCAGCTTCCAAGTTGATAGATTTTCTTCTGTGTGCTCCCAAGGACGCCCTGGGGCTATAACCTCAGATAATCTGAGTGTCCCTGATTGGATCAAGAGGAGGGAGGAGGCCTGGAAGTAGACGAAGCTCCAGGAGGTTGCAGAGAGAAGTGGAAATGTCTTGCTAATAACACGACCTTGTTGTGTGTGCTGGTGGGTCTCTCCTAGTGCTAGGGACTCAGCTTGAGTAGCTTTGTCTTGGCTTTGTCTCCATAGATTTAAGAGTCTTACTGAGCTAGACCTGTGCTTATGACAGCCTCAAGAGCCATCTTCCCTCTATATTGAAGTCAAGGCTGAAGGAAGACTGGGTATTGTTGGGAAAAAGAAAAAAACCTCTTACCTTAGCAGGAGTTTTATTCTGTAGCCAAATATGAGTGACCCTGGCCCAGGAACATGGTTGCTTCGAGTACCATGGTCTAACCTGGTAAAAGTTTCAGAACAAAAGAGAGTCATCTGTGGGGCACCCCCATGTGATGGAATTTTTAGCTTTGGTGTTAATAGAAACTGCTGCTTTGTTGACATACCCTAAAAGGTTTCATGTGATAACCAGAGTGTTGCTATGTGGACACAGAAATAGGCAGTGACTGGCTACTAAGGGGACTACAGACAGCTCAAGACGATTTGCATCTAGATCTGCACCATTCTAGCTTTCCACAGTCATGAAATGCTAATCAGATAGGCAAGTAGCATCTTTAATACAGGTGTGGTTTTTTTTTTTCTGGAAACTTCAATGAAAGACAGTTCTTGGCGGCCTAAATGTATACCTTTCTACTCACCATGTCTTAAGGCATGAGGTTTGAGGAACTATGTCTGTCTTGTCTGTCTTTCCATCCGTCTGTCCATCCATCCATCCATCCATCCATCCATCCATCCATCCATCATCTATCATCCATCTTTCTGCCTGCTTGCCTACCTGCCTATCTACCTACCTACCTACCTACCTACCTACCTACATACCTACCTACTTTACCTACCTACCTACCTACCTAACCTACCTAACCTACCTACCTACCTACCTACCTACCTACCTACTTAATCTACCTACTTACCTACCTACCTACCTACCTACCTACCTACCTACCTAATCTACCTATCTATCTATTCATAATACTAAGGGCTTGGTGTGAACTACTGTGTGGTTTCTTTCCACTCTGGGTATTTTTTTCCTTAGCCCTGCAGCAGCCATAGGCTGTGTTCCAAACAAACTTTATTTATAAGCAGCCAGATTGCAGACCCTAGTTGACCATCTCTGATTTATAAAGCACCTGGCCCAGTGCTTGGGGTAGCATGGTTCATGTTTTAGTCTGCTCTGGTTTTAGTCTGCTCTGGGCCCTGTTCTAAGTAAATTTCTTGTTTTATCTCATTTAGTCACCTCCAAGGAAGTTACCTGACATCCCACAGGTCTTAAATAAAGCCCTTTAAAGCTCAGACCTTCCTTCCTAAGCATGGGGACCCAGACCATCCACTGCTTCATATAAACCCCTGCTCTATGTCACATGCTGTGGGGGGTATTTGGAGTTCAGGGGAGTGCATTAGGCCTCTTTTTATGTTTAGGGAAGAGTGTTTTTCCTGCTGATGTCTTGCCTCTGTTCCTTATTACTCTCTTCCCCTTCTTTTCCTTCTCCCTCACTTTATCTTTTGTAGCTGTTTTAGATTGTTTTATGTGTATGAGTGTTTTGCTTGCGTGTATATATGCCCTATGTGTATATCTGGTGCCTGGAGGTTAGAAGAGGTCAGATCCTTTGGAACTGAAGTTCGGGATGGTTGTGAGCCACCATGTGGGTGCTAGAAACAGAACCTGGCTCCTCTGTTAAGAACAAGAAGTGCTCCAATTCTGAAGCCCTTGCTTTTTCTTTTGTTGAGACCAAGTCTGGCCTCTAACTCATTATGTACTCAAAGATGACTCTGATCCTCTAATCCGTGTCTTCACCTCAGAGTGTTGGACCAAGCATACTGCTTTCATCTTGTTTTTTTAATCTGATTTCCCTGGGGAGGCAGCCTCACAGGGTCAGGGACCTTGCCCTTCCAGCCCTATCTTCAGCATTGACCTTCATCCTGGCATAGAAACAAGTCCCTCCTTAGATATTTATCCAAGAAATAAAGGAGTCATTTCCCACTGTGCGCTTCCCTCCCCAGCCAGCAAACATCCTAGTCTTTTGCTTTGATGGGATATGGGCCAACAAGGCAGAGATCTCTACTTCAGGAGTGATGGTGTTGCCTTAGCTGGGGAAATCCCTCTTATACACAGCCCCGTGGGCCTCATGTGCATCTTCTGGCATTGGAGGGTCCTTTGAGGACTCTTACTTCTGGATATGAGTACTGAGGTGCTGAGATATGACACTAGAGTTACTTACCTAGAACCCTTCAGGACTGTGATCTGAACCCTCACTGACAGCATCTGCCTCCGCTTGTTAGCCTCCACCTCCCACTCCTGATGAGGCTGCACTAGAGTGGGGACTGAACACTTGCTCTGAGCACATGTCTCCCGGGCGAATCTGATGAGAGCAGGCTTGCTATTTCTCAAGGGCTGTCTAGTCTGAATGGTGGCAGCTTTATATTTATGTGAACTCAGTTTTGGTGTAGTGAGTTACTGTAGATTTTACCTCTAAGACATCTGGGCAAACACTTTCCCATGCATTGCTAGGCAGATGGATGTTCTTCCTGTCTTTGTGTTGAGATGGTCTCCTGTGTCTACTGCTCTGGTGCTCACTTTGTAACTGCTGAGGATGGCCTTGAATCTCTGACTCCCTGCCTCTTGCTCCCAGAGTGCTGGGGTTATAAGCATGTACCACTGCACCCAATTTTATTAACAGGACCCAGAGCTTCCTGCTTGCCAGGCAAGCATCCCTCAACCCTTGTTTTTTTGTTTCTTTTTTTAATGACTTAATTAAAAACAAAGAGTGGTGTATAGCCCAGGCTGGCCTACTTCACAGCAGTTTTCTTAGTTTTGCAGTGGAAAGCCATAGCTGGCTTGTGACTTTATTTTGAGACATTTTTGCAAAAAGTTGCAAAGACAGTAGAGTACTCTTTAAATTTTTACTCAGCAATAATATTTGAGAGCTAAGAGTTTAAAAAATATAGAGCCATTATTTGGCCCAATATCATTCATAATAATTCTTTTCATGTCATCAAACATTGTAGCAAGCCATTGTAGTTGCAAAACGAACCGTCCTGTCGTTAGATAGGCTTATTGCTTTACCTATTAGGTGCAGTTTCTCTCTTTGACTGCCCTGGCTTGGAGTTTGTTTAGAAAAGGGACAGGAAATTCTTGTTTCTTTCCATTTAATCTGTGAACCAGAATAATGGCTTGTGTCACTAAGTGTCTTTTTATCATCCATATAAGTCTGTGTGGCGCATAGTGTGATGTGTGTTGGTACACTGCTTTTCTAACTCACCCTTTTTGCAGCCAGGGTCCCTTCTGACTGCTTCTAGAGCTTTGAGCATGCCCACTCACCTTTGGACTAGTAGCTCTGGGGTATAATATAGTGTTCTAGCCTTATCTTGTTTATTTCTTGCTCAGTAACTTGTTTTCAAACAGAAGCAAGTTTTGATACCCTGATTCTGCCCCCCAAACAAGCTTCTTCTGGAACTGTGGGAACAGAATAGGATCAACAGACTGGATGGGAAACCCATTGATTAGAGTAGGTCGTCTCTTCTGCTCTCTGAATGCCTTCTCTCAACTCTTCTTGTTCCTTCACAGAGGCCATTTGGAAATTGAGATCTCAATGTGCACATGTTAAATGCTTGAGCTCTGTGCTGGTAATATTCCACCTTCTGTGGAGCCTTCTGCCTCTGGTAAAGAGATTCTTTAATAGCTGGCTCAAAATCTCTGTGGCTCCTAGAGTTGCCTTATAGGAGACCCAACATTTTTTTTTTTTTTTTTGTTTTTTTGAGACAGGGTTTCTCTGTGTAGCCCTGGCTGTCCTGGAACTCACTCTGTAGACCAGGCTGGCCTCGAACTCAGAAATCCACCTGCCTCTGCCTCCCAAGTGCTGGGATTAAAGGCGTACGCCACCACTGCCCTGCAGAGACCCAACATTTTTAACCTGACCTCCAGTATAGACTCCACAGCCTCCATCATAGACTGCCAGATCTCTTGCCAGATGTTGAGCCTAGGGGTCTCCACAGTTAAGGCAAGTGTTCTGCTGTAGACTTAAGTCCCTTTTGGGTCCCTGGGTCTGCCATACTTTTCCATATACCTGGGCTCTGAGCATATTGCTTTCTGTCAGGAATGTCTTGCTTTTCCTGTTGCTGTAGTTGCCTTCCATTCATTCTTCAAATGCTGGATTGGCCTTCCATAGAGAGGGCTTCTCTGAGCCTCACGAACCAACTCGTGCTGCCTTATGTGAGCTCCATGGTCATATCTACCCTGATTGCAGTTACATTTTGCATTGTTTCTAGTGTTTGTATAGTCATTGTTAATTGTCTGTCTCTAGAGCCCTGACTGTCTCTCACACATCCTACCACTTTTAGATATAGGAGCTCAGACAGGTTTTTAACTTCTGTTCTCATTTAATTGCAGAATGGGGGTGAACGTAACCCTGCCTTGTAGGGTGGCCTTGGAGATGAGCTGGTCAGTTATGTAGTGTGTTGAACAGCTTGTAGAGCAGGGTAATGGTCTGCCATAGGTGGGTACACATGGGCTGTGTCTTATGAAACACAGTAAGTGCCAGGAAATACCTTCTGGAGGGATGAGATAGTGAAAGGACATCTCTCAAAGTGTTCATGGGCCGTAAAATAGTACAGCCTGGGTTGGGCGTTGTAGATCAGTGAGGAACACGAGCCGAGCATGTGCAAGGTCCTGGGCTTGATGGCTAGCAACGCAACACAAAAGTAGACATCTCTTTGTGAGGAGATAGCAGATGCTTATTAAAAACGTGCTCACTAAATGGATGTGTAAAGTGAGGAGAGTGATAATAACACTATCACACACGATTGAGGTGGAAATATAGGAAGGGCTTGTCCATTGTACTTTATAGAGTGCCCAGCACATAGTAGGTGCTCATAAAATACTTGTTGAATGGGTGAATGATGTGGGGCCAAGGTTAACTAAAGGTCATGGGGTTGCCATGAAGATGGGTTGATATCATGTACTATGCTTGCGTGCAGCAGGTACTCACGGGACATTTGTTGGGTAAAAATAGAGGGATGTGCTCTGAGGCTCAGGAGAGCAGTCCATGCGGCATGCAGAGGTGTGAGGATGTGGGCCATGATCCTTTGAAAGAAGAGTGGTCAGCTATGCCTAGCTCATCCAGACTTGGAAAGTTAAGCTTGGATTTCCCCTCTCCTCCCTCCCCTGTGCCTTCTGTCTTCTAGAATCCATGCCCAGAATCGAGTGCCTCTTTCCTCTCCAGGATCACTTTCTGGTGGATTACAGGGTAAGGCTGGACCTCCATATGGGGTAGGTAGTGGAACATGAATGCAGGGGTGTACGAACACTCCCATGGAGCTCAGCTTCCTTTAATTTCCTCCTGTACTGTCTGCAAGTTATATCTTAAGGTCAATAACTAGCCTTCAGTGTTATGAATGCCTGAGTGATTAATCCACTGGCTGTGAGCACCCTTAGCTTCTGGCATAGGCTTTTAGCTGGCTTGCTTAGGCTCCAGGCTTGCCTTGTGGTTGACTATTTAATATGGAATCCTACCAGGCTTGGTTCCAGGACCCTACAGATACCACTGATGCTTAGTTTTCGTATAAAGCAGAGTAGCATTTGCATTTATCCAGATCTGCCTTGTCTTCTGAATCATGTCTAGATGCTGCATGACCCCTAATGCAGGGTAAATAGCTACCATGCTTAAGGAATGATGACAAGGAAGAAGATATTATGTCCCCCGAAGATGAAACTTTTCAACACAGACACATTGTCATTTTCTCCTACCTTATAGCAAAGTCATATATGCATGTCATAGGAAACACATAAGGAATATATGCATCACCACCAAGAAAACATCTAGACTTTGCTGATATTTTCATAGGAAGCAGGTCAACCTTGGCTACATAGAGTGTTGGGGCCAATCTGGCCTACATGAGGCCATGTTTGAAAATAAAATAATTAAAAATAAAATTTACAAGTCACAGCAGAAATAAGAAACACCCAGATATTTCTTTCTAAACACAGCATGCACCTGTTTGTCAAATGAGTCTGTTTTGTTTCTCTAAAAGACCTAGTAGAATTAGCCAGTTGATATGCCTTCATGTCCTTGTAGTCTCAGAGTTTTCCAGTCATGGCTGGATAGCAAGAGCAGGATGTGAGGGAGGCCCATAGACTCTTCCTTCAGTGTTCATTGTGTCTTCCTTTGTGCCTTGCTCCCAGAATGATGGTGCAGGGCTACCGCCAGCCCCTGGAGAGCAGTGACCTCTGGTCATTGAATAAGGAGGACACGTCAGAGGAAGTGGTGCCTGTGCTGGTGAATAACTGGAAGAAGGAATGTGCTAAGTCAAGGAAGTGAGTATCAAATTTCCGTGTTCTTCCAGGCAGGGCAGACGCAGCCTAGACTGACCTGTTACCTACCCTTAGCCACCGTGGCTGATTTCTGATTCTAGGGAAACTGCACCACCGCCTTACGCTGCAGTTCCTCTTCTCTCATATGGGGGGAGTGGAAGTGTTTAACACCATAGGGAGCTCCCAACAGTTCCCTCCTGTATTGTCTGCAGTTAGATCTTTAACTCTCCAAAATGAGAGAGGAGGCCATCTGCCAAACTCGAGTTGATTCTTCTAGTTACAGTCCTCACCATGGGCCTTGCCCTATTCGCACAGTCAGTCTTTAACTTTTTCCTCTCTGAGCATCTGTTTGATGTCTTGAATATTCCCTGAATGTTCTTGCTGGGGTTGAATGCTTTTTGTTGAACATGTCAAACATGGAACTTGAACCATGGTGTGCCACCTGAGGCCAAGGCTTCAGTGTACCTGCTGCTTTGGTGCTGAACTCTGGAGCTGGGTTCAGGCACTGGGACAAAGCAGGCAAATGTCTTGCACCTTGGATTGTATCGTTTTATAGTCAGATCAGAAGAAGTGAAGGGCATAGTGACATAGGGGAGAGTATTCAGGGATTGCTCCTGTGAGAAGGTGACATTGAAAAACACTCATTCAAAGGAGGGAGTGAACCATACATACCCTGGGACAGGGCCTTCTAGTTAGAGGGACAACTGATACAGAGGTCCTGAGGCACCTGTTGAGGTTTGAGAGAATGACTGAGACTGGGACGTGTCTTCGCAGGGGCCCCAGGCTATGCTAGAGAGTTACATTGAAGGCACAGTAGGAAGTCAGAGGCTGATTCTATACAGGGCATCAGTGTGGTGAGAATTCTGTTCAATGACAACCACTAGAGTCTCATTTTAAAAATATGTTTATATGTATGATGTATGTATGTATGTATGTATGTATGTATGTATGTTTACATGTGTGAGTCTGCATTGCTATAGCATGTGCATATGGGAATCAGAGGATAGCTTATGGGAGTTGGTTTTCACTCTCTACCTTGTGGGTTCAGGGATTGAACTCAGGTTGTCAGGGTGGATAGCAGGTGCCTTTACACATTGAGCCACCTCACTGGCTCTGAGCCTATCTTTGTTTCTGGCCCAGTGTGCAGTTGGCTTGTGTACTGACTGGTTTTGTGTGTCAACTTGAGACAAGTTAGAGTCATCAGAGAGGAAGGAACCACAGTAGAGAAAATGCCTCTTTGAGGTCCAGATCAGTGAAGGAGGGCCTAGCCCATGGTGAGTGGTGCCATCTCTGGCCTGGTGGTCCTGGGTTTTATAAGAAGGCAGGTTGAGCAAGCCATGAGAAGCAAGCCAGTAAGCAGCACGCCTCCATGGCTTCTGCATCAGCTCCTGCCTCCAGGTTCTTGCCCTATTTTGATTTTCTGTCCTGATTCCCTTCAGTGATGAATAGCAATGTGGACATGTAAGCCAAATAAACCCTTTTGTCTTCCACTTGCTTTTTGGTCCTGTTGTAGCAGTGATACAAAACATGACTAAGACAGTCTGTGATAATACTTTGTGGTCTCCTCAGCCTGTGCTTCTCTTATGTGAGGCCATTTTGCATGCATATCAAGCTGCTCAATGGCTGTGAAAGAGAATTTGGTAGTGTTTTTGTTTTGTTTTTAAATTAAGTAGTCACTTACTTGTCATTCAGTTCCCAGGCAGATGCCCAAGAAAACTAGAACTTAGGTTCTAAAAAGCTTTGCACAGACTTGTAGCTGCCTTGTTTGTGATAGCCCATGACAGAATCAAACCTAAACGCCTGTTATGATGTCAGTACAAGTTGGAATTATTGCTTAGAGCTGAAGGAGGAAGCACAAAGTTATAATGCTAATTGAAAAAGTAGCCAGATAGTTGTCCTCCCAGTGTTTGATGCCTAAAGGGGTGTGAACAACAAAACTGAAGGATTTACCAGCAATGTCCCAGTATATCTAATTAAAAGAGAACCAGGTCTGGAGAGATGGCTCAGCGATTAAAGTACCTGATGCTTTTCCAGAGGACTTAATTTGGTTCCCAGTACTGATGTTGGACAAATCATAGGGCTCCAGGTTTGTCCAGAGTCAATATCTTGAGAGGATGGAAGACTTATTGGCCTGCCAGCTCCATCTTGGGGAACTCTAGCTCAAAGAGCTCTTATAGAGGGGGATTGAGTTCTGCATCTAGGCTTGATGGCCATTCTTGTCATTTAGGAGATGTTTATCTTCCTGGATTACCTTGTCTCCTGAGTCAATTTCTAATTCTTTAGGTGAACATTATTTTTAGGCAAGTCAATTTTTTTTTTAAATTAAAGAACAGATGAGCAAGTCCTTAGCTCTGCTTTTTGATCTTATTTAAAGACCACTTGGTGTTCCATGTTCTGATAAATGAAAATCATTTTTTTTAGGAAGTTTGGAGACTAGTTGTTGGAAATTGTTCCTTTTTGCCCCCTTTCCCTGTCATGGTTGACTGTAATAGCTCATTTGTCAGCCATTGTAAGGTTTTGGTGTTGCTGCTGGTTTAGAACTTACAGCATTAGGCAAAGGGGAGCAGAATAACTTTACCAGGGACAAATTTGTAGAGGACGGCCCATCTAAAAATAGGTAGTGTAAAACAAAATCAAGTAGCTGTTAATTGCTCTAAAAGGTATTGGTTTAAAAGACTGAGGTATGCTCTTCTTCCCATATCTATAGTTTTAGTAGCCTGTGATCAAACATGATCTGGAAATATTAAATCTAAAATTGCATTTCTAAGTTTTAAATTATACATTATTTTTGTTCCATCATATTCTGTCACCCAAAGTGACAAAATTCTTTTGTCTACTGTGTACGAACTGTGTATACTACTCACCTGATAGTTGACTGTTCAGCAATCATCTTAGAGAGGTGGCTCAGGAGTTAAGAGCACTGGCTGCTCTTCCAGAGATTCTGAGTTCAATTCCCAACAACCACATGTTGCTTGCAACTATCTGCAATGTAATCTGATACCCTCTCATGGCATGCAGGTTTACATGCAGATAGAGCACTCATATATATAAAATAAATAAATTAAAAACAAAACCCCAGATTTTTTGTGCAAGTAAGCCTTAGGTAGCAGCCTAAAGTACGACACGAGCCTGTTGTTGCTTCAGTCTGCTGTCTCTGTGGATCAACAAGAAGGGTGAGGATAGAAGTAACAGAACACACTCACATTGTGTCATTTTACTACAGGATAGTGTATTTCCTTTTTTTAAAACTGATGTTTGACTTGAAGGTTAAACTTTTATCACAGGTATTTGTAAGAAACCAGAACCAGTAGTATCCATGGATAAGAGGGAGTATTGTATATAAATGTGTAAGAATACAATCTGTATAAACTTGTGTCTGTAGTTAGGTGACTTCAGGCTAGCATTTTAGTGGTGTGGATGTCTGGTGGGGTATTTGTCTTTATTCAGGACTGTCCTATGTAGAACAGGACAGAACTACAACACTACACAGAAGGATGGTCCCTGGGCTGAGTCATTGTGACTCACGTTTATGAAACAAGCCTGCTTGAAAACTTGTGTAGCCATACTGGTTTGTTTTATGGTGGTGGTTGTTTTATTTTGTTTCACCTTTGAGATAAAGTTTTGGCATATAACCCTATCTAGGGTGGTATTTTTTTTCCTATGTAGCTGAGGGTGACCTTGAACTTCCAGATTCTCCTGCCTCCATCTGCCAAGTGCTGTATGTGTAAATTATGCTTAGCAGGTTTTTATAGTTCTTAGCTTCTGCACATACAAGTTGGATCCTTTCTGTGTGTATTTCTGTGGGGCTGGAGAGGTGACCCCATGGATGAGAACGCATACTGCTAGTACCGAGGACCAAGGTTTGACTCCCAGCACCCACATCAGGTAGCTCACAACCACCTGTAACTTTGGTTTCTGGGGATCCAACACCCATTTCTGGCTTTCACAAATACTTGCACTCATATAGTGCATATAAACTCATATAGGCAAATGCACATACACATAAGTAAAAAAATCTTCGATTTTTATACATAATGTGGTGTCATGATCCAGCTTATTTTTTGCATGTGGCTATATAGTTTCCTATTACTATTTTGTTTTGTTTAATTTTAGAGAGGACCATCCTCTATATGTGGCCCAGGTTCTTGGCACTCCTCCTGCCTTACTCCCCAAGTGCAAAGATTGCAGGCATGAGTCATGTTGCCTGGCCTATCACCAGTTTTTGTGGGAAAAAAAAAGATTTATTTCCAGAAATAAATCATGTGCTTGACAGAGGTCATCTGCTTCTGGACCTTTAGCTGTGGGCTCAGACGGATGCCTGTGTGGCTTCCTTGTTTCTTTCTTGACATCTGTCAGCTCATCTTCTCTTTTAGGACGGTTCTAGCCTATCTGGGTCTCTAGTTCCCACTTCAGATTTTAGAACTGGTCCATCACTTCCATCACTTTGTGATATGAAGCAGCCAGCTGAGCTTCTGATAGGGATTGTGAGTCTGTAGAGGAGCTTGGGCCCACCATGCTGCTATGCCTTTCAGTTATAGCCTCTTAGGATTGTGAGTCTGTAGAGGAGCTTGGCGTCAGTATGCTGCAACAGCCTCTCATTCTGTACATCCACAAGGGAGGCAGGACTTCCAGTTTATTGACTCAGAGCCTCATTATGTTGCTCATTGATTCTTCCAATTTGTGATTTATTTCTCCCAGCTTCCTAGCACTGAAGTTACAGTCATATTCCACTATACCTGGCTACTATGAGCCTTGCTTTGCAAAAGAGGAAACTAGCTTTAGTATCCCTGCAGTTGCAGCCAGCAGATGGTCCAGGGAGAATCTGAACCCATGGCTCCCAAGTCCAGGGTCATACTCACTGCATTAAGCTTGACTCTTTATGGTGACATGTCTTAGGTTCTGCTCTTCTTGAATCTCTTGACTGTAGGCTACCTCTGGTAGACTGGATAACTGCTTTACCCTCCTCTCATTCTAGGCAGCCCGTACGGATTGTGTATGCCTCTTCCAGAGACCCCACCAAGTCTAAGGGAAGTTCCCAGTTGGATGTGAATGAGGAGGTTGAGGCACTGATTATCAAGTCGCCCCACAAGGACCGGGACCCCTCTCTGTTCAAGGTGTTATACAAGACTTTTGGGCCCTACTTCCTCATGAGCTTCCTGTACAAGGCCCTTCATGACCTGATGATGTTTGCTGGACCCAAGATCTTGGAGTAAGAACTCTTGCCTGACTACCTAGTTTCCTGTAACCTCCTGAGCCATCCTGTCTTAAGCTAGAGCAGGCTTATTACCTACTCCTTACCTTCGTCTTCTCCAGCTTTATTTAATTACTGAGTTGCAGCCACTTTAATTGCAAGTCACAGAAGCCTTCTGGATACAAACTTAGGAGGATATGGGGCTGTCTAGAATAAGGATGCAGGTAGATCTCATGAGTATCTGCAACTGGAAACTAAGAAGGCAGCAAAGGGGCCTCTGCCATCTTTCTCTCCATCACCTTGGTCTCAGTGTGCTCTATTTGACTACCTTTGAGTGACGTGCTGATGGAGAGACATAACTATCAATATGGTGATCCCAAGGCAGAGGTCCCTGTTGTAAGAAAGAGTCTGGTACCTGACAGTCCTAGCACCCTGTAAGGTAAAGTGTCTGGTGGATGGCTCAGGTGGAAATCACTAGGGTGACTTGAAAGTATTTTCCCTACTGTATGTATCACACTGGAATCTCCCTCCCACCCCCACAGATTGATTATCAACTTCGTGAATGACAGGGAGGCCCCCGACTGGCAGGGCTACTTGTACACAGCACTGCTGTTTGTCAGCGCCTGTCTGCAGACGCTGGCACTCCACCAGTACTTTCATATCTGCTTCGTCAGTGGCATGCGCATCAAGACTGCCGTGGTGGGCGCTGTCTACCGCAAGGTAGGCCAGGCACCACACCCAGTCCTGTGACCCCAGAATCCAGGGACAGCTGGCTGAGGCTCTCTAGGACCTGTGGAGATTTGCAGCTCAGCATCCTCAGCAAAGAAGATGGGGGCTATGGGGACCAGGAGGCCAAAGATAGCCCTCATCACACTTTGTCTCTTAATAAAATGGCTCTCAGTGCCTGATGTGTGGGGTATCAGTGAGTCTGAGTGCTACCTGTGGGTAGCTGGGTTTCTTAGACAGCTTGGCTCTCTTTGATGAAGTTATGGATGGCAATCCAAGTTCAGAGCTTGGGGAGATGGCTAACTAGGTAAAGCACAAGCTTGACAACCTGAGTTTGGATCTCCAGAACCAGATAAGGTTGACAAGGTAGTGCATGTCTATACACTGAGCAGTGAGATAGGAGAATCCCTAGAAGCTCCTGAGTCAGGTAGCCTTGGGTGCAGTAGTGATGAGACCCTGTCTCAAATAATTTGGAAGGCTAGGACAACATCTGTCCTCCACATGGGCACCAGGGATGCATGTGTCTGCATATACATATTCATACATGTGCACATTTTTTATTTTTATTTTTTAAAGAAAAGCAATCTATGTTAAATATTTTAGTTTCACATCCTGGATTTGCCTTCACTTTCACCCTATATTTGAACTGAAGAGGTAGTATGCTTCTTGAATGGAGGCAGGCAAGCTTTGAATGTTTTTATTTATTTCACCATGCTGGAGGTGCACATGACTGGCAGGGACTATTCCACAGAGCTTGGGCCATAGCCCCACTTCCACTTTTTGGTTGTTGTTGATGTTCTGTTTTTTTTTTTTTTTCCGTAGTTTTAATTTTTATTGAAAATAGATTTTTTCATAGAGTATGTTCTGGTCAAGGTTTCTCCTCCTTCAACTCCTTCCAGACCCTTTCCATCTACTCAAGTCCACACTTTCTTTCTCTCATTAGAAAACAAACAGGTAACTTAAAGGGACCCAGGGATCTTCCAGCCCACTCAGGTCCTGGCTTCTGTAGCAGTGGCGCCACGGGGCTCATAGGCTGGCAAGAGAGAGTTTTTCTAGCGCTTCTCACACCTGATTACAGATTGTACTCATTTATTAGCTTGAGTCCTGGTTTGTAGGCAGCAGCCCAGACCACTGGGACTCTGAAGTCAAGGTTGTCGTGCTCAGAGACATAGGGATGTTTTAAAGCCACTGACACCTCAAGACACTTTAGGTATCACAGCTTGGGATGAGGGCATTTTCTGGGTAGAGGGCAGGGACTGTCTTGTAGTTAGTATGACGACTGGCCAAAGAAAGCATTGTCTAGTTCCCAGTGTCAGGGTAATAAGGCCAAGAACCTTGTGTTGGGATATGAGGCCAACAGCATGGTCATAACCTTGAGCTTCTTAGAAATCCAGAATCCTAGCTTAAACACAGACCTGCTAATTAAGAACCCTCAGGTGACATGCCTGTATATGAACTATACAAGGTCATGGTTTAGGAAGTCCTTGGAACAGCTCAGGATGGAGAGAAGAAAGATATATACTTACTACTGTCCAGAGTCTTGTCCAGGGTCTGGGGAGAGTCTGTGACCCTTTGCCTTCACTTACAGGCTCACCTCTTCTCTCTCCTGAATCCCACAGGCTCTCGTGATCACCAATTCAGCTAGAAAATCTTCCACGGTTGGAGAGATTGTCAACCTCATGTCTGTGGATGCTCAGCGCTTCATGGACTTGGCCACATACATTAACATGATCTGGTCAGCCCCTCTGCAAGTCATCCTAGCCCTCTACTTCCTGTGGCTGGTGTGTGTTTTCCCTTGGTCTCCTTCTTGTGCAGGGAGTACTGGCCTCATGTAGGCACTGACAGGGAGGGCATAGGTGGGAAGGAATGTTTCTGGCTTTCATTTACATTTTATTTTCTGGTCTCTTTGCTACTTTCTGCTTATTTTATTCTTTCCTTGTATCGTCAGGGTTTAGTTCCATTTGGTGACTTGGTATGTATGCATTGTCATTTCTTTGTCTATGTGTGTGGGCTATATGTGCATGCATGTGTGTGTCAGAGGTGACCTCAGGTATCCTCAATCTCTCTCCATCTTGTTTTTTTGAAAGTGTGTCTCTTACTGTGCCTGGAGCTCACTGATTTAGCTAGGGTCATTGGCCAATGAACTCGAGACCTGTCCCCACTTACCCTACTCCCGCACTGGAATGATAGATGTACAGTGCTACACCTAGCTTTTTTTATTTATTGTTTTTCTTTTGAGACAAGGTCTCACTATATAGTCATTGCTGCCCTGAAACTTCCTATGTCTACCATGTTGTCCTAAAACTCACAGAGATCCTCCTACCTAATCCTCCCCAGTACTGAGATTACAGGCATGCAACACCATGATCTTTTCATGAAGTATAGTTTTTTTCATGAAGTGTATGGAATTAACATTTTTATTTTAGCCTTTTGTGTTGTTAACTCACCAATTCTGTTCCATTGTACCACCTCAAATGTGAAACAAACTCATTTATTAGAACCTAAGAAGTATATGGGGCAGGAGCCTCTTGGTTGTAAGGAATAGAAATCCACCATACCCTGAGCAGACAAAAGGAGTTGTAGGGGAGGAGTATTCATTCCAAAACAATCGGGGAACCTCAAGTATGCATGAATCCTTGAGAACTGCAACTTTTGCAGGGCTCAGTATTTTCCTTGTTATTTTTTGGCCCTACTTTCTAGAATTGTCTTCATTCATAGACATTGTGTCTTCTTTAGCTCTGGCCTTGTGTTATCTTGACAAACAGTAATACAGAAGAACAAATTGCGGCTCAGCCCTGTTCCTGGCCCTGAACCAATGGTTGTAACCTAGGAAGGAGAAGTCTGAGTCATGGTTCCTCTCCATGGCAAAAGGATGTAATATTATTATTATTTCTAGTGGGCCATTAGTAGTTTCAAAATTGAAAAGACAGTGAGCTAGGAGGAAAGAACAGCATATGTTCCCTAACCCTAACCCTAACCCCTAACTTCTAAACCCTAACACCTAACCCCTAACCCCTAACACTAACCCCTAACTCTAAACCCCAACCCTCTAGCCCTCTAACCCTAACCCCTAACCCTAAACCCTAACACCTAACCCTAAACCCTAACACCTAACCCCTAACCCCTAACTCTAACCCCCAACCCTCTAACCCTCTAACCCTAACCCCTAACCCTAACCTCAGGAATTTCCTTCCTTCCTTCCTTCCTTCCTTCCTTCCTTCCTTCCTTCCTTCCTTCCTTCCTTCCTTCCTTTTTTCTCCTTCCTCTTTCTTTCTTTTTTTCCTCTCAGTCCTGAGGCTGGAACTTGAGGTCCCTTTGCATGGTAGGTAAGCGCTCTACCACTGAGCTCCTTTACAGCTGAAGGGATGACCCTCCTTACTTCCACTGATGATTCTTACCCCGTCCTATCTTTCATTTTTCCTTAATCTTTAGGATTTGTGCATTAGTATGTGTGTAGGCGTGTGTGCACATTTATATGTGTGAGTGTGGAGACACACTGGCCTTAGTGCGTGTGTAGGCGTGTGTGCACATTTATATGTGTGATTGTGGACACACTGGCCTTAGTGGGACCTGGGAAAATGGAGCCAATAAATGAGACAGACTGAAGTTTCATGCAATAGCCAACTTTATTTAGAGCCCCAGATAATGTATACTCCTGAGGGTTAAGAAGGGTCACCTGAGTAAAGTTTTTAAGTTCAAGTTATAAGGATAAGCCATAGTTGGCAAAAACATGTTTTTCCATAGAGGTATGTAAACAATTATTTAAACATTTAATTGAATAACATCAACAAACAATAATGAGTAATCTGAAGAAGCATGAGAACACATTCCAAGAACAATTCGTGGGTTGAAGAACTGAGGTCACAAGACTTGCCTTATTTTCTTGGAGTATTCTCACAAACCCTCAGAATTCTCATATAAATCAATTCCTGGACCGAGGTCTGACACACTTGCTTAGAGGATAACTTTGAATTTTGGTACTCACCTTTTACCTTGTTTGAGACAGGATCTTTTTCATCCTAGGTGTGTGCTAGACTTGTTGGCTTGCAAGCTTCCAGGATTTTCCTGACTCTACTTCCTTTCACAACTGTAGTTCTCTGGGTTTACAGATGTGCATACATGGGTTCTGAGGATCTGAACTCGGGCCACACACTTGTAGGACATGTGACCTACTGACCCAGATCCCCAAATATCCTGCCCCAGATACTTGACCTCATGATGTACTGTTCCCAACACCCATTGGTGTTGCTTGTGGATAGATAACCATTGGAGTCTCCATATCTCTGGTGGGTGCTGTACCTGATCACATCAGCAAAGTATCTGTTGAATGGAGTTTATATTTAAATGTCAAGAAATTACGTTTATTTGTGTGCATGTTTATGTGTCACAGAGCTCATGTGAAGTCCAGAGAACAAAATTTGAGAGTCAGGTTTCTCCTTCCACCTATGGGACTGGGGTCATCAGGTTTGCTGGCAAGCATACTTGCAGACAAATACTTAACCCATCTTCCCAGCTCTCCTGTGGCAAGCACTCTTGCTCACAGAGTCCCACTGTCTTACCAGTCCCACTGCTTTGTATAGATAGAGAGGAGTGATGAGTAAAACCCTTATGATGATGCAGCTGAGAAAGAAAAGCATTAGACCTAGGACCTGGCCCTTGGGGAGAAGCCCTGTACTCTACCTCCAGCCCCACAGAGAGAACACAAATAGCTATATACAGGTCTTCAGGTATATACTGTGGTGTGTACCCTTTCCTAGGAATTGTAATCCATGTAAAATGTTGAGAAACTTCTAGGGATGTTTGTAAATTATAAAGAAAGACGGATCTAACTTAGAGGCTGGTCTGGGCTACACAATAAGACTGTTGTTGTAGATGTAACTTTTATTTGCCAGATGTAATTATCTTCTTGGAGGCTTACTGCTAAATAAGCTTATCCTTTCTAGCTCTTTCTGAACTGTGGCTGGCCGGTTCAGCTCAAACCTGTTCTGGCTCAAACTCCTCTCCAAGCTGACAGATTCAATCTGGCTTCTTGGCTTCTCACTTTATTTATTGCTCTGCTTGGCCTCAGACTAACTGGCAATTTATTTGTTCATCTTCTGGCTCCGTCATATCATCTGGCCTATTCTGTCCTCATCTGTATCTAGTTTGTTCTCTGTGTAACCTGGTAAAAGTGCCTGGTAAAAACTGCCTCTGAACTGAACTCAACCAAACTCAACGGACTCAACTCTCCCTTTCTACACTGCTCTTTAAGTAACCTCTCTTTCCTGTCTGTTCTTGTGATAGTTGGGCATATCCTATCTCTGACTCATTCTGTCAAACCTTTGTCTGGTTAGTCACTTTACCCCTCAATTAGACTTCCTTCTACAAAATAATCTTGCCTTCATTGTTAGGGATTAAAAGTGTATACTAAGGGCATGCCTGCAGTCCGCCTGGACCACATAGGAGGTCTCTGGATATAATCCCTTGCCAGAGCAGCCATGCTGTTGGATTAAAATTCCTCTCCAGACTGTCTTAAGACCTAAGCAATATTTCCTTACTTAGACCACCAACCCTTACAGTATAGGATGGTGGCTGCTGAGGACCGGGCTGGCTTTTACATTCTGGGTTCTCTGACCTTGGGCATACTCTCCCCCCAAAAATACCGTAACAGTGTATCTTTAGTGTCCCAAATTGTGAACCTTGGCCAAATGAGCATGTGATACTCAGGAAGACTAAGAGATATCAAAAATTTGCTATAAAACTTTATTTCCCAGTATATTTATATTGTGTGAGAAATGAGTAACTTGGCTGGAGAGATGGCTCAGGGGTTAGAAGTGCTTGCTGTTCTTCCAGAGAATCCAGGCTTGGTTCTCAGCACCCCTTTCAGACAGCTCACAGTTGCCAGTTACTATCTCCAGGGTATCTGATTGTCTCTTCTGGCCTCTGCTGGCCAGCATTTGTATTCATGTGTCATAGAAATGTAGACATATGCATATAGTACATTTTTTAAAAAGCAGTAAGCATGAAATTAATACATTAAAAATTTACTTGAATGGTCAGGGAGATGGATCATTCTATAAAATACTTGCCAGGCAAACACAAAGGCTCAAGTTTGATGCTCTAGATCCTCCCTCTCAAAAAACAAACAACAGCAACAAACAAAACAAAAACAAACCACAAAAGTCAGAAATTATCTATTATAAGAGATGTGGCAAATGAGGCAGAAAAAGAGATTTCTAGGTTTCACTGACTTGTTAACCTTGCCTAACCAGCCAAATTCTAAGCCAGAGAGAGAAAGAGACCCTATCTCATAAAACAGGGCAGATGGTATCCCGAGGAGTGACACCTGAGTTTGAGCTCTGAACTCTTTCTCTCACACACACCTGCATGCTGCACCCCCATGTACATTCAACCTGTGTATTGCAACCCTCATACACACAACACCTGTGTATCATACCCTGCCCAACAAGCACAAGTCCACATGCAAATGTTTGTAATAAACATTAAAAAAAAAAGAATTCAATCATAGAATGTTCTGCTAGCCTATGCTGAGAGTGTCATGAAGTATGTGACATATACTGTGCCAGGTTCCCCAGAGCTTTGCCAGGCTTTATGATTTCATGGTAGAGCAGTAGAGTCAAAATTGATTATAGAAAACCATCAGAGTTGCTAGAGAGATAGCTTAATCTATAAAAGGCCTGCTGTACAAGCATGATGGCCTACATTTGGTTCCTCATTACCCCTGCAAAAAGCTGGGCCCAGCAACACATGTTTGTATCCCAGTATTGGAAGTTGGGGCAGGCTGGTTTTAACCAAATCGGTAAGCTCCAGGTTCATGAAACTATCTGTCCTGTCTTCAAGAAATGAGGTGAAAAGTTACTGAGGAATACATCAAAGTCAACCTCTGGCCTGTGTGTGTGTGTGTGTGTGTGTGTGTGTACATTCTCATACATGTATACATATACACATACAAATCAGAAAGGATAAGGCACAGATGTAAAGGCAGACAACAGTCAGCTTGAGTCTCTAGCAGGTCAAGGTCGCTGTTGAGAAGCTGGGGAGATGGGTGTTGCAGCTCATCTGTATGTATGCTCTACCTGGCAAATACAAAAAACCTAACCTAGAAGAAAGAAGGCTGGACACAAGCCACACTGTTGGTGCCAGCTGGTGTAACCCAAGTCCCACAGTGCCAGTGACCAGCCAGTCTTGTGGTCACTTTTCCAGCCTTCTTGATTAGGAAGTAATCAGGCTGGAGGTTAACTAGCCAGCACCTTGGGGCCTTTCTAAGAAGTCAAAGGTCAAATTTTCATAGCTTACCTGGTTCTCAAGAGTTTGGATAATGCTTTAGGTAATGTAAGAATATGCTTTAACTGTGTATTCTTCTTGGGAAGCTCCAACACTGAAAACTCTTGAGGCCTCATCTTCGAGTGAAAGGAATAAATGATTGACACCATTCTTGCTTGATAGGGTCTGCCTGAAGTATGTAATTCACATTAGATTAAGTGAGTGCCAGGGCTGTCTTTTGTTTGCTGAGTAATTAATTGTCACCTGTCTCTCTTTAGAGCCTGGGCCCTTCTGTGCTGGCTGGGGTGGCTGTGATGATCTTAATGGTGCCCTTCAATGCTGTGATGGCCATGAAGACCAAGACCTACCAGGTAGGATGTCCATGTCCATGAGACTTCATTCTGAACCCTGGCCTGGGTCTTTCCAGGTGATGATCACCCAGCTTCCTGATGCTCAGGCCTGGGATGGACAGCCTGATCTATAATACAGGGACACTGCTTCCCTGAGTGGCCCGACATTCAAGTTTCTGCAAGTTTGGAACTCAGCGCCCTAGAGTTGGTCTGAGCAGGAAGGCAGAGTCTCTATCGTAGTAGCTGAGAACCAACCAACTTCCCTCCCTCCCTCCCTCCCTCTGCCCCTCCCTCCCCCCCTCCCTCCTTTCCTCCCTCCCTCTGTCCTTTCCATCCTTCCTTCCTTTTCATCTTGTAACCTATACTGGACTCACTTTTAGTCTTCCTGCCCCAAACTATGAGGATTACAGGCTTGCACAACCATGCCTGGCTTCACCTCTAGAACTTTTGACATATAATTTTTAGCTCTAACTAACTGTATAATTACGGGTTTTTGTTTTTTTAAGTTTTAAAAGTTCTTTTTCTCTCTTTCATTAAAAGTAGATTTTTTTCCCCTCACATAATACATCCTGATATGATTTTTCCTCCCTCTACTTCCAGTTCCTTCATACCTCCTTTCCCATCAGATCCACTCTCTGTCTCTCATTAGAAAATAAACAGGCAGCCAGGCAATGGTGGCGCATGCCTTTAATCCCAGCACTTGGGAGGCAGAGACAGGCAGATTTCTGAGTTCGAGGCCAGCCTGGTCTACAGAGTGAGTTCCAGGACAGCCAGGGCCCCACAGAAAAACCCTTTTTTAAAAAACCAAAAAAAAAAAAAAAAAAAAAAGAAAGAAAATAAACAGGCTTCTAAGGGAATATAATGTATTATAACAATGAAAGATAAAACAAAAACTAGCATATTGAAATCAGAAAAAATAAATAGAAGGAAAGGAGCCAGAAACAGAGACCTGCGTGTTCACATGCGCAGGGATCCCATAAAAACAGTCAAGTGGTGAGATCTTTTATTCTGTGTTTTTATCCAGTGGGTGTCTTTTCCTGTATGGATCATGGGCTCTTCCCTTCCCTCATTCTTCATCTTCCATGTCTCTCTGCCCTATTGTTGGGTGTCTGCTATCCTTGGCTGCACTGATGGGCCCGGGTGGTCTATGATGGGGTGAGGTGGGGATGGGGATGACTGTGTAGGCTGATGTCATGGAGCAGGCCAGCCAACAGGTTTGGGATATGAAGTAGGCTTCCCTGAGTGGTTTATCTCCAAAAATGTCCTTATCTGTTTTGTTTTCAGGCTTAGTTTCTTGTAACCCAGGACTGATGAAGCCACTGACCTGCCTGAGCAGGGATGGTGGTGTATGAAATGCTTAGAAAGTTACCTGCCAAGGGTGATGTGCCAGATGTTTTTTTAAAGTATTTAACAACTGTATGTCTTTGTCATGGCTGGTCAGGACCAGTGCCAGCGGGTTGTTTTAATGACCAGGGAGCGGCTAGAAATCAGTTGTGAAAAAAAGAAAACTAGCATATGTGATGGTGTACTCTTGTCGGTCTCACGCTTAGGAAGCTGAGGCATGAGGATAGGGGTTCAAGGGCAGCCTGGACTTACAGAGTAAAACCCTGTGATGAAGAGAGAGCGAGAAGCAGGAAGGATCAGGAGCGAGGAAGGGAGTAAAGAAGGAAGGAGAAGAAAAAGGAAGGGAGGAATAATGTATTTTTTCCCTGTTTGGGTCATCCCGTCTCTGAATGCCTGCAAGGCTTGTCTCACCCCCATCCCTCGGCTTTGAGTTGGTCTCTCGGTTGTGACCAACCTGATTTGAAGCATTTTCAACTTTTATGATGGCTGAGTCTCTTGCCGTGGTCCGGGAACTGGCAGTATGGCTCATGGGGTCCAGGACCAGCTTTCCTATCTTCTGGGAGGAGCCATTTCTGTTTGAAGAAGCCCTAGGGTTCTGGATGCTGATCTCTCCTCCCTCTCTAGGTGGCACACATGAAGAGCAAAGACAACCGAATCAAGCTGATGAATGAAATCCTCAATGGGATCAAAGTACTCAAGTTGTACGCCTGGGAGCTGGCTTTCAAGGACAAAGTTATGAGCATCCGGCAGGAGGAGCTGAAGGTGCTGAAGAAATCTGCTTACTTGGCGGCTGTGGGCACATTCACGTGGGTTTGCACACCTTTCCTGGTGAGTGTGGCAATGGCGAATAGTTCTAATGTCTTCTTGTGTTTTTAACCTAAATATTTGTAAAATTTTAAAAATCAAACGTCTTTATTTTTTGCCTGAGTGTAGGGGATATGAGTGCTTCAGCACACATACAGAGGGTAGAGGGTAAGCAGGATTCCCTCCTTCCACATGTGGGCTCTAGGGCTTGAACTCTGCTTGTCAGTCTTGGCAACAAGTGTCTTTGCCATTGAGCCAGCACCTAACCTTTTTCCAAAGACTGCTAGTTCAGGGCTGGGGTTTAGCTCAGGAGCACACTATTTGCTAAGGTATGATGTCCTGAGTTCCGTCTGTCACCATGAAGCTAACCAGACAAAAGATTGTCATTTGAGCAAGGGCTTCTCCATCACCCCTCTCCAAGGCTGATGCCCTCATCCCACTTTAATTGTACCCTTGGCCACTTCACGTGGCTGGTCCAGCCAGCCATCTGTTATAGAATGCAAACCTGTGCTGTCAGTTTTCTTCATTGAGAAAGTCTTACAAGAGAGCATGCTAGGACTGGGGTGATGACTCTGTAGTGAAGGATTTGACTTACAAGAACGAAGACCTAGGTTTGATCTCCAGCACCCATGTTCAACAATAGAGCCAGGAGTGGTAGTGAGGTAGAGCCGGGCAAATTCCTGGCCTCTCTGGCCAGAGTCTAGCCTACGTGCTGAGTTCCATGCCAGCGACAGTGCCTGTTTCAAGAAACCAAGGTGGACAGTGCCTAAAAATGACAGCTGAAGTTGTCTGCTGGCCTCTACATGTACTCACATACACATGCACATAAACGTATCTAAACACACACAGTGTTATCTGAACTAAACTATTTAGTACCATAACTGACAAGACTCCAGGGGACCGGTGACTTCTTCTTACTAACTGACTGCAAGCTATGGTTTGTCAGTAGTCTAAGACCATGTGTCCAGTGGCACTACCAGACATGTTCTAAAATAGTTTTGTTTATTGCCCATGTCTGAAGTGTCAGCTCTGGGAGGGAGTCTGTGGACAGCCTGTCCCTGTTCCTCATAGGGCCCAAGGCTGTCACTTAGTACCCTGCTGTTCATAGTAACAACCAGATCACATAGGAAGTTCTAAAGTGTAGATGCATGCTGGCCCCAACATCTCTGCTATGACAGGTCTCTTGCTTCAGTGAGAGTGTTTTGTGCATCTTTGGAAAACAGGGTCTAAGGATGTACATACTTAAAAATACCTTTATGAGGGTTGGAGAGATGACTCCGTGTTCTTCCAGAGGACTGAATTCAGTTCCTAGTACCCAAAGCAAACTGTTGGCAGCCACCTGGAGCTCCAGATCTAGGGCATCTGATGTCCTCTCTAGCCCTGTGGCTACTCATACGTGTGCCACATACACAGAGATACACACAGATAAATAAAAATAAGACAAATCGCAGGGTGGTGGTGGCACACGCCTTTAATCCCAGCACTTGGGAGGCAGAGACAGGCAGATTTCTGAGTTCGAGGTCAGCCTGGTCTACAAAGTGAGTTCCAGGACAACCAGGGCTACACAGAGAAACCCTGTCTCAAAACAACAACAACAACAACAACAACAACAAAAGATAAATCTTTCAAATAGTTTTATGTATTCTAGTAGAATTGTACTATATGTAGCTTGGCATGCTCAAGACTCTGGGTTTGATTACAACTCTGAAAAAAAAGTGTCATCCGACATGGGCAAGTCACTCATCCTTCCTCAGCCTGTCAGCTGGTCTTCTGCAGGGTCCGTACCTCTCCTGGACACAAAGTCATCTTGCATTTCATTCCCTTTACTTTGACATAGTAATTGGAGGCACTCCAGAAGTCTTCATTGTTGAGAACTAGGTGTGTGGTGGATGGGGGTGGGTGACAAGGTTTACCTGAGCAGTGTTCCACACTTTAGAACTTCCTATGTGATCTGGTTGTTACTGTGAACAGCAGGGTACTAAGTGACAGCCTTGGATCCTCTGAGGAACAGGGACAGGCTGTCCACAGACTCCCTCCAAGAGCTGACATTTCAGACATAGGCAATAAACAAAACTAATTTTAGAACCTATTTGGCAATGCCACTGGACACATGGTCTTAGGCCACTGAAGATGGGCCTGAAACACTTTTTAATAGAGCGTTCTAGGCTGTGACTGAAAATGCTGGCAAAAAGATTCAAAGATCTTTTTTCCTTATCTCCATCCCAAAGCCAGAAAGTACTGGAGAGAAGGAATCTGGACCTCCAAACTTCTCCCTCGGTTTCTGAGTGAGTTGGGTATATGTTACTTTTTTAATTAGTGTGACAGAAATCTCTGACGGGTAACTTACTGGAGGAGGCCTTGGCTTTGGTTGCAGATATCAGTCCACTGTGGTTCCGAGGATCGTGTTGCTTGTGCAGTACATTGAGAGCTTTCAACATGGCTTTCTTCCATTCTGGTGGATCAGGAAGCAAGGCCAAGCTATAACCTGGAAGGCTTACCCTGGAAGCCAGTATCTGCTAGCTAAGCCTGGTGTCCCAAAGGTTCCATGTCCACATGTTACCAGTTGGAAAGCAGGGGTCCCAACACATGAGCCTGTGGAGGGGTTTCATCCTGAAACCACAGGAGCAGGAAACGCTGAAAATGCTAGGCCCCTAGGATAGTCTGCTAAGCCTTTTGGCAAGAAACGGTTGGAGCCAGTTGTCAGCGGGGAAGTGGGAACTGCCAAGGTGCCCAGCCTCTGCCTATATTAGGAGAAAATATGTGGTCTGTGCTGCCTTTCCTGTGGAACCTTCTGCTGGCAGGTTCCTGGCTTCAAGGATGGGTGATATTCACCTACAGTGATAGAAGACAGGTGTGGCATACAGAGATGCTTTGCCTCTTGTTCTGGGGTCAGAGCCTAGTGTCTGTCACTTGGTGCCATTTTCTAAGCCATCGTTTTGCATACTCTTTGGTGATCTGTAAGCTGCTTGCGTGTTATTTGGCCTGGACTCCTCTGTAATTTTCACCCTCTGGGGTAATGACTGCTATGTGGCACTCTACCTATCAGAGTTTGGCATGCTCTGTTGGACTCCAGAGAAGAGGGACTTTAGCATAATGATACTTACGTGGTACCTACGTATAGGTGGGTGGATGAGTGACTGAAGTTGTATTCCTTCAGTTCTATCATGCTGACAGAATCTGACTCCATCTGGGATCTGAGGACCTGAAAGGATGGGGTGGAGTATAGTCTAGTGTAGACAACCTTACTTCAGTTTCAGTGTGCTTTTTTATACAGGAATATAACACAGAGTGAACCAAGGACAGTTGCTTGAGTTCAGAAACACATGATCAGAAAAACATGTAAATAAACACCAGTAAGCACATGCTAAATATTATCAGACAGGGCAGCCCTTTCCCAGAGCTTTCTCAGAACAGACCAATCTAAACAGTTGCCTGGCACATACTGTAGATTATGTCTGGGAAACAAAAGCAAGGCAGAAGGCCATATCCAGACTCATGGTACACTGGCCAGATTGGGTTCTATAGCTATGTTCCGACATCCAACAGGAATAAACCTGTCTTATAAATCGAAGGTGAATGTTTGTCACAGGAGGCACAGAATCATGTCCACAAGCAATCCAGGGGATAAACTGAGGTAAAGGCCCTCTGCCATTTTCCCCTGGAGCTTCTCTTACAGTTCCCCAAGGCATTGTTCTCTATGGGTCATCCTGTTGACAATGATCCAACAGCCTTTGGCACCCAAAACCTAGTAGTTCAGCTAACAAGTGGTTGTTGTGTGACCACTTCTTGGAGAACATAGGACTCAGAGCCTGACAGGGGACTGAGAGTAAACATGACTGGAAAAAGGGTTAGACTGGTGACAGAGAACAACTTCTGTAATCCAGTGGGCCATGGACTGGCCAAGACTGTGGCTTTTATACTAGAGCACGTTGACTTTAGATAGTTTTATTATTATTATCTGTGTGTGTGTGTGTGTGTGTGTGTGTGTGTGTGAGAGAGAGAGAGAGAGAGAGAGAGAGAGAAAGAGAGCACGCGCGAGAGCGCACACAATGGTGCGTGTGTGGAGGTCAGAGGATAGCCTGTGGGAGTATGTTCTGTGCTTTCACATGTATTTTCAGGGATGGAACCATGAAACTATGGATTTTAGGCTTAGTGGAAAGTGCCTTTGCCTTTGCCTGCTGAACCCCGTTGTGGGCTCCTTTTCCCTCTGCATGCTTTTTCATAGTTGAGATAAAGCTCCACATGAGCATGTAGCTTCTCAGTGTCTCCAGTAGGTTTGCGCATGCTCAGTAACTTGTCATTACCCAGTAGGAGACCTTATACATGGTACACGTTACCTCTGTTCGCTCAGTCCCACTAATGCTGGTACCCGTCAGTGTACTTCCTGCCTGGAGATAAGTCTGTTCAGTCCCACTAATGCTGGTACCCGTCGGTGTACTTCCTGCCTGGAGATAAGTCTGTTCAGTCCCACTAATGCTGGTACCCGTCAGTGTACTTCCTGCCTGGAGATAAGTCTGTTCAGTCCCACTAATGCTGGTACCCGTTGGTGTACTTCCTGCCTGGAGATAAGTCTGCTGGGAACATTCATTGTAAACAAAATAAAAAAAAAGATGTTGGCCTTTTGTTTCTGTCACTTGCAGCACTTTTTATTTCATTCAGGTAATAGCGTGTATAAGAATGTCATTCTTTTTTACAGTGGATAATTAATATTCTATTGTGTGGAATATTTTTAGAGGATTTTGAGCAAACACTTTGGCGTGAGGAAAATAGATGGAAGCTTAATGTCAGCGGAAAAACCAGATACTTCTGGTCCATTTGGAAAAGCTAGAACAAGAGAATTTATTTGTACTGTAATGGAGAGAGAAATGATGGAGGGACGGTGTGGGGCCTGAGTTCATGTGTCAGTGCATCACACAGCACATCATTAATCTGTACAGGTTTTAACGTGTGAATTAAGAAATAAATTTTAATCAGGTATACTGGCACACACCTCAGCACTCAGGAGGCAGAGGCTAGCCCGGTCTATACAGTGATTTCCAGGATAGCCAGGGCTACATAGTAGGCACGTGTCTCAAAAAAGTTTAAAAAAAAAAAAAAAGAATTAAAGAGCAATCCCTGAGGCTACTCGGAAGATCTCTCATCTGGGACTGCTCACACCATAGGGTGTTGATGGCCTTTGGAGTACTGCCTTCCTCCTTGGGCACAGATTCTGAACAGTTCTTCTCAAAGTCTCCTTGGGTCTGCTGGCTTGTTAGTGACAGGTAGAGCAGAAAGCAGGTCTCCTTGCTGGTTGCATTAGACCCAGGCTTTCAGGAGGATGTAATCCTTGGCAGCATCACTCAAAGGACCTGGCCAAGTGTGTAAGGTGGAATAAACTCAGCCTCTTGGATGATGCGGTAGGATTTGCACCCAGCACTTGGGTTGGTTGTATTTCATATGGGGAGCAGAGCCCATACCTGGCCACAGAATTGATGTGCTCTGGGTGATCTGGTTTCATAGCCCACTGCCTTCTAGGGGTGATTGAAATGGTGTGGATGTGTATAACTGCTCCTGCTCTGGTTTTGTCCAGGGGAAAGCCTTTGGTGGATCCAGGACCAGGGCTGGTCATTTGTCCTTCTGGTTTTGTCCAGGGGAAAGCCTTTGGTGGATCCAGGACCAGGGCTGGTCATTTGTCCTATATATATTTTTCTGGATTGCTTATTCCACTTGTGTCCCAGAGGACCCCCCCACCCCCCAGGGATCCTCTGGTTGCCCACTAGATTGCACCAGGGAGGCTCCCATCTGAGAAGTAGAAGAGTGATGTTCAGACCCAGATTCACCAGGTACCAACCTGTCATGTGCCATCCTTTCTGTGGTGACCTTCTGGCTTTTGTTTTGTTTTTGAGACTGGGTCTTTCATAGCTCAGACTGGTCTTGAATTCCCTCTGTAGCCAGGGAAGACTTGGCATTTCTGATCCTCCTGGTTCCTCCTCTCCAGTGTTGGTACTACAGACGTACACCACCGTACCTGGTTCATGCACTATTGGGGGGTGAGCTCAGAGCTTCATACATGCTAGGAGAGGCCTCTACCAATAGAGCTGTATTTTGTACGTTTGGGAATGAACCCCAGCATCACCTGCATACCAAGAATACTTACACAGTGGCCAGGTGTTTGAAAAGATGATCACCCATTTTTCTGGTCCGTTGTTGATGGTGCAGGAGTGCTGCTTCTGCATCCTCCCCTTTCCCACCTCCCTTGGGCTTTTGCCATTTTAAACCCTGTGGAGAGGTCTGTCTTGACTGAATCCTCATCCTTCCAGCTGTGAAAGGGTGGCTCCTCTACCATTCAACACTTTGCTCTGTTTGCAGGTGGCTCTGTCAACCTTTGCTGTCTTCGTGACTGTAGATGAGAGAAATATCTTAGATGCAAAGAAGGCCTTCGTGTCCCTAGCCCTGTTCAATATCCTGCGCTTCCCACTCAACATCCTGCCCATGGTCATCAGCAGCATTGTGCAGGTGTGTATCAGACAGGGGGCCGGGAGGGTGACATGGGGGTTCCAAGAATCCTACCATGGTCAGCAGTAGCAGCCTGCAGATGTGTGGGGGACAGTGGGAACCAGAAGTGGGCACGGGAGCTGTCATCATTTTCTCATGGTCATTAGCAACATTGTATAGGCATGTGGGTGGCAAGGAAGTAGGAGGGGACATGTGCACTCCAACCCGTGGAATCCACAGATTCCTCAGTGCCATTTGGAGCCAAGCTGCCCCCCTGTGTGCAGCCTTGACTACGCTTTTCCACATTGCTCATGCTGCTGTGTCATAGAGGACTCAGTAGAGCCCTGTGCGTGGATCCACTTACTATCCCAGCATGGCTCCTCAGCAGTAAGGGGCTACTTGATTCTACTCCGAGGAAGAAACACATTTTCCTCTTTATCACAGAGTATCTGGTTTTATAGCCTAGGTCGCCCTAAAACTCCAGCCCAGATGGGAGGTATGGACTTCATAGCAATACTTCCCTTTTAATCTCAAAGAATCTTTCTGGAATAGTCTATATTCTTCTGGCCTCTCTAAGCTGGTGTTTTAAAAAACACAGGTCTCAGCCTGTTTCTCAATTTCATGTTTTGCTGATGAGTCCTGATGTGCTTGTTGAAAACTCTGAGGACCTCTCTTTCTGTTTCCATCCCTCCTTCCTGCTTTCATTCTTTCTGTACTGAAGGATTTTTAAGCAAACCTAGACCCTTTGTCCATATGCACTGCTGCATGTGTTGTCTTTCTGTAACTAGGACCCAGAACCCAGTAATGTGTTGAGGTCAAACTCAGTCTACCAGTGCAGAGGTGGCTACCTTCTAAATCCCATTGCACAAGGAAGCCCCTGCCCTTCATGTAGTGCTTTCTGTGGGCATCAAGTTTTATTCTAAGGCTGCACCAGGCTCAGGGTGGCAGGTGTCCCAGATGCTATCAAGGTGACACACCCTGTGTTTCTTCCTCAGGCCAGTGTGTCTCTCAAGCGTCTCAGGATCTTTCTGTCTCATGAGGAGCTGGAGCCAGACAGCATTGAGCGGTGGTCGATGAAGGATGGTAGGTGCCTGTCTTCTGCCTACTTTGGCTCCTTATCCTGGCCTTCCCAGGGCCTGACTCTGCCCAGCTTGCCTACAAGACCCAGGGTCCCACTTCTGTAGAGGGACAGAAAGGGGCTTCCCTGTTTATGTTGTCACCCCATGCTCCTGCAGTGTGAGTGACATTTTGGGCTTTTCAGCCCAGGGCTTGGTTCTGTCCTGGGCGAGGGATCACCCAGTTTCTGTTTCTGCCTAACTCTGTGTACTCAGAGTTTCTTTTTCCTCATCTGGATCTTGGGAGTAAAAGTGCTTTTCATTGAATGTTTTTAATTGATTGATTAATTTACTGTTGAGAATTGAACACAGGAGTTCACCTAGGCTAGGTGAGTGCTCTACCACTGAGCTGCAGCCTCAGCTCACTTTTGACTTTTGAGACATGGTCTATGTTGCTCAGGCTAGCCAAGCTTGGGATCTTTAGCCTCCTAAATAGCTGGGAGTCCAGGGCTATGCCACCAGGCCTAGGCAGTCATCCCAGATTTTTATCACTAGGTTTATTTCTTAGACTAGTTGATCCTTCTGACTGGCCCCTGAGCTGAGGTCTTGTTTGGGAGTCTCTCGGCAGTTTGCTGTCACTGTTAATGGTACCAGGAGAGGTGAGCCTTTTCTGACGTGGATGTTTAGTTAAAATATACCCTGTATCAAGGCCCTTGGAGCAGGAGCCGGGGTCAGGAAAGTTGCCTGAGGCCTCCAGAAGGGAAGTCCTTGGCTGAGGGGAGTCCCTGTCAGCCTTTGTTCTCAGGCCTCTCTGTGCATGTGCTTCCTACTGTAGGGGTCCAGTGTGGTGCCTCTAGCACAGCCCTGGCTCGCAGGAGGAAAGAGATCCACAGACACTGTCCAGCTAGGTAGTGGTAGCACTGGGGCTCAAACCTACACCTTCTGGCTCAGAGCCCCCAAAAACAGAATTGATGATAGTACCTGGGTATTGGTGATGAGGTGCAGATGTATGTTGTGCCAGGAGTCTCCTGTACCATTGTAGGATATTAGCAGTGATACGCAAGTCACAGCTCTGCTGTTCTGTGAGGGTAGTAGCTCCTCTCTGCTGCCCTTAGCAGGTTATCACACTGGGGGCCCCTTGGGGTTCACACTTCTTGTTGAGGACAGCCTTATGTCTGTGGATGGTGAGTAGTGCCCCTGGCATCTACCTACTATGTCTCATAGTCATCCCAGTGTGACAGCAAAAATGATCTTCAGGACCTTCCAAGTGTACCCTAGGAGGACAGCTGTTCCTTTTTGAGAACTACAGCCCAAGCAAATGCTGGAACTGTCTTCCACGTTTGTTTTGTTGTTGTTGTTGTTGTTGTTATTGTTCTCCTGAGGCTCTCTGGGTATGAGACCAGCAAAATAGACTCCAGAACCAAGGCAGCCACCCAGAGCTCCTAAAGCCAAGCTGTGCACAGTTCTCTGCAAGTGCCACTGAGCCGGAACCAGTGCTTTAATCACCTTGCAGCCCTGCGTGTCACGGTCTACTAACGCTCAGTTCGCTGGTGTACCTTGACTGCCACAGCTTCTGGCCAGTTCTTTGGAGTGACGTACCTAGCTTCCTCTTTTGTGAGGACACAGACTCAGCTTAGCATGCACCTTGATTTGAACCTTACCGCAGTGAGAAACAAGCGTTTTCTTCTTGGGGGAAGCTGTGCTTAATTTCATTTAGCTACAAACCTCTTTGCTATGGATTTAAAAATTAGAGACAGAAACAAAAGTAAAGCCAGGGGAAAGAAATGGAGTAGGGTAGGAGTCTCAGGAGTTTGGACCTTATCATGTGGGCATTGGCCAAATTCCTGTCCTCGTCCCCTTCCTGCAGCATGTCCTGTTTCCTAGCAGCCTTCCAGTGGATGCTGGCTTTGGTTGATTGTCACTGACACTATAGACACATTGATCTGCTGGGAGGTAGGCAGGGTAGAATGGCTATAGGAAGGGAGCAGAGAGGGAAGATGTCTTAGGATCCAAGAGTTGAGGGAAAAGACCCTAGTTTTAGACTAGAGGACAGTGTGAGGAGGGTGTGATGGTACTTACCCTGGTGGACAGGGGTTTATATGGGGCTGCAACTTTTTCTCTTTGACCTTGGTTCATGCTCAGCTTTCCCAGCCTGAGAAATGTGAGGATGTCCCCAAGCACTGAGTAACCAGTTAGGTTCTTCAGCCTCGACAGAGAACCAGGATAGGGCATCTGCATGTGCACCTGTTGACTCCTGACATGTTGTCCCTAATGTTTTCCAGGTGGAAGAATGAATAGCATCACTGTGAAGAATGCGACCTTCACTTGGGCCAGGGGTGAACCTCCCACACTGAATGGGTAAGCCTGGGAGGTGGGTACACTGACACTGGTTCTAAATACTCTTCACCTCTGTGACCCCACCCTTTGCCTTTTAGAGCCTCAGTTTACCCATCTGGAATAAGGTCTAATCACAACTGCTGAGGTAGAAGCTGCTTGGTATAGATGTCCCTTCTGATTGCGACAGGAAGTCATGCTCCTGGGCCACGAGGGGGTTTGGGTTTGGGGCATTGAGAAGGTCTGTTTTCAGGTAAAGCATGATCCAGGGTCTCTGCAGGAGCTCTGCTGTCACTATGATCCAGTCTCCTTAGGAAATCCAAAACACAAGGCCAGTGGAACCTGGTTTTTGGAACCAGATTTGTCATTTGTACCCCTAAGCAATTATTCCCTGACATGGCAGCTTGCCTGTTGTATTTTATCAAGCACAGTACAGACTCTTCAGAGAAAGGGGTCTCTCCCTTTCTGCTTCCACTCACTACTCTGAGTGTAAAGGTCTTTCTTAGGCTAACTTAAATCCTGCCTCCTTTATCTGTAACTCCTTTCTCTTTCCTGTGCCAACACTCCGCTGCCCACATCCTTCTGTCATGCAGGGTTCCTGGTCTTTTGACCTGCCACTTGGAATCTCCAGTTCTTTCTATTTAACCTTTGACTTCCCTTAGCCTGTTAGACTATCCTGGTCTCCCCTAGAAGAAGGGAAGAACTGCTTCCCTGGATGTTCTGCCCAGGGTGGTACCTCACAAGGGCAGCACAAAAGACTCAACAGCAGTGAGTGTTTCAGGGACTAGGGAGGAGATTCAATAAGTAAAGATCTGAATGTGAACCCTGTGACAAGAGCTAAGCACAGTGACACTGCGTAATCCCAGCACTGGGGAAGCAGAAATAGGAAGATTCTTGTGGCTCAATAGCCTGTTTGGTGAGTTCTCGGCCAGTGACAGATGCGTCTTTAAAAAAACAAGGTGGATGGTACCTGAGAAATGACACCTGAGTTTGCCCTTTACCTTGCACTCATATGTGCATACACAGAAGAATCAAACAGTTGATCCATGTAGTTAGCCAGCTTTGAAACCAGTATCCAGGGAAGGGACCCTGCTTAGGGTCCTGGGATGCCTGTGTGGCTGATTTGGGCACTGAGACCAGTGTGTTGAGCTGTCAGCTGCAGGAACAGCAGTGCCATACATGGTAACAAACTACTGTGGTTGTAGAGCCTACAGCTCTGTTTTCTCCTCCTCTTCTTCCTCCTCCTCTTCCTCCTCCTCCTCCTCCTCTTCTTCCTCCTCCTCTTCCTCCTCCTCCTTCTTTCTTTTTTTGAGACAAAGTCTTACTATGTTGTCTGGACTAGCTTGTAACTCGTACAGACCATGCTGGCCTGAAACTTACATAGATTCACTAGCTTCTGTCTCCTGTCTCCTGAGTGGTGGAATTAAAGTTGTGTACCACCACTTCTATTTGTTAGCAGGCCATTTCAAAGTTGAGTATGGTGGTGTACACCTGTAATCTCAGCACTTGGGAGGCAGAGGCAGGGGAACAGGAATGGTGGTAGATCAACCTTGCTTACATAGTGAGTTGGCAGCCAGCCTGGGCTATGTGAAACCTTACTTGGGGTTGGGGTGGAAGGTTCTGGGGAGATGGCTTAGTCAATAAAGTGCTTGCTGTGCGAGATGAGGACCTGGATGTAGCAGTTTGTACTTGATCCCTGGAACTTACTGCCTAACCATCCTGGTATATTTGAAATCCTCCAAGCTAGTGATAGACCTTTACTCAAAAAAGTACAAGATAGACAGAGCCTGAGGAATAGTGTTGACCTCTGGCCAACATAAGTATACACACATGCACACACAAACATAAAGACCACAGTTGGTAAGATCATTCTGGAACTCAGCTCTGGTCTCTTTGTGCAGCCCCTCAGTCTCTTGAATCTTTTTCCAGACCTGGCCTGTTACCCTGGTCTTCTATCTTCTGGACTTTCTAAGCCAGTTCCAGGTACCTGAGAACTTGAGTTGACCTGGAGGTGGCTTGTCATTGGGGACAAAGTGTTATGGAACCAGAGAGGTGAATATTTTCTATCAGTCCTCTTGGGTGACATGTTAACCCCTGGGCTCTATGCTGGCCAGGCTTGTGATGCATTTACATTGGGCCCCTGAGGCCATGGCCACCCCTTGGGCCCACAGCCTTGAAGGTCTTCAGGCACTGACTAGCACAGCCAGAGGCCATGGGCCACTCTCAGCAGGGAGGGTATAGGACATCGTGCCATCTCAGGCTTCTCATTGTGTCCTTGCAGCATCACCTTCTCCATTCCTGAAGGAGCTCTTGTGGCCGTGGTGGGCCAGGTAGGCTGCGGGAAGTCATCTCTGCTGTCAGCCCTGCTGGCTGAGATGGACAAGGTGGAAGGACATGTGACTCTCAAGGTAGGATGGAGGCCAGGATGGGGAGAGATGGCCTGGGAGGAAGGCTCAGCCCAGTGTCTCTCACAAACTGTCAAAAGAAGCAGCCCCTCCCTTCTGCCATCCCCGGTCTCTCTCTGCTCGTCTAGGAAGGCAGCGTTTCAGTGACAGCCCCTTCTTTCTTTGCCCAGTGCTTTGGCTACTGTGATAGCTGCTCAGTAAACAGGCTGTGAATGTGTAGATGGACTGCCAAGGAGTGGTCATTCATGCCCCTGCCTTCCTTCTGAATGTGGCTTACTGCACTTCACATGATGTCCAGTCCCAGTCACTTTCTGGCTGTGCGTGTGCGTGTGATGAAAGCAGAAAGGGCTATTTGAGGGAGGAAGAAACCAAGAAAGGGAGGGGCACAGTTGTGAACATGACCAAAATACAATGATCTATCTGCCTGAAAATGTAGGAACAGAAGGAAGGAGTGGTGAAGTCTCTGGAGGATATTCCAGCCCCGCCTCAAGGGGGACCTTCCAATCCCCAGTCTCACTTCATCCTTAGTCTCTATGGATAGAGCCTCTGGCTTCTTCTTTCTCTTGAATCTTGTAAACAGGGAATAACTTCAGTACTGATTTATGTGGCTGGAATCATCTAATCTCAGAACCTGGTATAAGAAACACGTTTTAAATCCTTACCATTACTTGAATTCTTAATACCAGCCTAGAGGGAAAGTGTGTGGATTTAGCAATTCAAGGTCCAGGATGCTCTGAGCTGAGCTAAACTTTCTGTGAGTAGAAGGCTGTTGTGAAAAATCAGTCCCTTGGGGCTTTTCTCTATGTACTCTATTCCCTCGGAAGCCTTTGCCTGCTATGTAAATAAACTCCAAAGTGTCCCCAGCAGCCTCTGGAGCAGCTGGAGATAAAAACAGCAAAACAAAACCCCAACTATTTTACTTCAGCCAGCTTGTGCCAAGTGTGTGTACCTGGACCTGCCTGTCAGAAGTAAGTGGACAGCATCTGGATCCAGGCAAATGCCTGTTGCTTCAGGATGTGTCCCTTTATTTCTTCCAAGCAGTGGGTGGACAACCTGCCCAAGGTTGACAAAGGGAAATTGCTTGCCATTAGATCCATGCTGTAGTCTGTTTCACAGTTCCTGGCTTCCTACCATCCCAGGCACTCGTGTTCTGTGTCCGAGAACTGTTTATAGCTGGTGATTTCAGAAAGTACATTGAAAACGTTAGTTTTCCCCAGTGTCTTGGTAGACTGGTCTGTGGCTGAATATCTTGTGAGCCTTACAATTGAGGTGTCCTGACATTTGAGGCTAATAGAAACTGGAATGTTTAAGTAGCAATTGAGTCTTTTTCCTGAGATTTTAGATACAAAGCTAACTGATTTCTATTTCCTTAGTTTAGAATCCTTTGTAGCTTTCTGTCACCTTTTTTTGATAAAGGTGGGCATGACACTAGCCGAGTGTGAACTGGTCCATGATACTTGCTTTCCTGCCTGTCCTACCCTTCCATGAGTTGCCCTTGTACAGTCAAGCTGGCCTTTCTGTCCCTTGAAGGACACTTGAACAACACTTGTCTGTGTTGTTCCAGTCGATCAGTGACCTTCTCTGTTCTTGTCCTGGCTGTGTATTTTGGGCAGTTAGTTCTTTTCACAGACAGGTGTCTGGTGTTGTCTTGTTTATCAAGTCTGTCTGTCTTTCCTTTCCACTACCTGCCACACAGGGCTCCGTGGCCTATGTGCCTCAGCAGGCCTGGATTCAGAATGACTCTCTCCGAGAGAACATACTGTTTGGGCACCCCCTACAGGAAAATTACTACAAGGCAGTGATGGAAGCCTGTGCCCTTATTCCAGATTTGGAAATCCTGCCCAGCGGGGACCGCACAGAGATTGGTGAGAAGGTGAGTGTGGCATGGGTACAGCAGCAGTAACTGCTACTGCTGTGTAACAAACAGGTGTACACTTTGTCAGGGCCTTTCCCACAACTGACCTTCTGTAAGTGGATTGTCAGGGATCTGCTGTTTATAACCTGTGGCTATGCTCCTTTTGTCAAGCTGGACGGTTGGTGAGGGTCTATACCATATGTCTCTTGGTGCTGTGGTCTTAGTTGAGGTGTCAGTGGTGATCTAAGTGGGAGCCTCTCACATGGTGATGTAGAATCTAAGAGAATAAAAACCAAAGGTCTGCTGTGCTTTGCCACATACTGTGCCACTCACTGGACAAGACAGCAGAAGTGACCTCCCTTGTCAGTCTTACAGTGTACCCAGGGGATGTGTGTGCGAGCGATGATGGAGGCAGCTCTAGACTAGCTGGCACCCGCGTCTTCACTCTGCTGCCATACTAACACTTTTAACCTAAGTCTAATGGCACTAGGTGCCATTCATGAGAGGGGTTTACTTTGATCCCTAATGCATCACTAAGGAAAGGGAAGCTCAGGGAGGCTAGAGGACTTGCCTGATGTAAAGTCACGTGGGAAAGAGACTCTCAAGGCCCTCCCGTTACCTGTTCCACTGCCACTTTTGAAGAGGGCCTTCTATGTGCCTCTCAGCCCATTTGCTCCAGTGCAAGTGATTGTCTTGTGTGTGTGCTGGAAGTGCAACCACCCACAGTGACAGGGACCTCTTGGGAGAGCTGAGTTTGTCTGACCCTTGTCTGTAGCCAAGGATCCTCTCAGTAACTTGCTTTTTGATGCATGGTGTCTTTTACTTGGCATGGACCTGGAGATGCTTTGGGTTGGCTAGGACCCTTGTTTATACAGGTTGGAGATGCCAAACAAACTGAAGGGTCTAAGTATTATGTGGGATCCCAGGCAAGAGTGCCAGGGTCTTCAGAACAGGCTGGGGTGGTTGGCAGCCTGCTTGTCAACCCTATCTTGTGTTTTTAATGCTGGGATCTAGTACTTGTAGGTCCTTTCAAGTCTCAGTATCAGAGTTTGGAGGGAGTCAAAGATTGGCTGGTTTCATGTACTGCATCTACTCCAGGTTAATAAGCTGGGACCAAAGGGACCTTTTTTTTTTTTTAGCTGGGCCTATCATCCCAGAATGCAGGAAGCTGAGGCAAGAGAATCATGAGTTTGAGGCAACCTTGAAAGCTTAGGCCACCTATAAGATCCCATCTCAAAATAAAATACTAAAAATGGATAGCAGTGTGGCTTAGTGGCAGAATACTTGTTTAATATGGGCAAAGGCCCTGAGCCCCATCCCTAGCAGTCCCAAATATGTGTGTGTGTGTGTGTATGTGTGTGTGTGTATGGGAGCTGGCTACTAGGGTCAGCCTTGGCACAGATTGGGACCGTTTACTCAATAGGTGTCATTGGGCATTTGAGCTGTTACATGACCACAATGTTGGTCACTTGTTGTTGGGAGTGGGTTGCTGTTACTCAGTGCTGAACCCTACTTCTGTGAGTGAAGTGTCCTAGGTGCCACTAGCTTTACTATGTGACTTTAATAGGAATGGTAGCTCAGAGTGAAGCTCACCACAGAACACTAACAACAACAGTAGCTATGTCAGCTATAGCTTAATAATATAATAGGTATACAAATAATAATATATCTGCCATCCATACTGTGTCTTCTATAGACTCTTCTATAGGCTGATGAATGTCAAGATCATCAGCTGCCACCTCCTCCTCTTTCTTGTGGCACTATAGACCTCGGTATAGGCTGGGCACATGTTCTGTAACTGAGCTGCTCCCCCAGCCATCCTTTTACTTTTCAGTTGAGATGTCACTCAGGCTGACTTTGAACTTGCCATCTTCCTGCCTCTCAGCCTCTGAGCAGCTGGGCTGATAGACGTGCCAGCAGGCCTGACTGTCTACTTCCCTTCCCTGAATACTTGCTGGGGGTCAGGTGCTCCAGTCAGCAGCTCTTCTGTCCCCGTTCTTGTTTTGTATGGTTCTAGAGTCCTGAGGATCCCAAGAAACCCATTCTCCCCACTGTCTTCCTAGGGTGTGAACCTGTCAGGGGGCCAGAAGCAGCGTGTGAGCCTGGCCCGGGCTGTGTACTGTAACTCTGACATCTACCTCTTTGACGACCCCCTCTCGGCTGTGGATGCGCATGTTGGGAAGCACATCTTTGAGAAGGTGGTTGGTCCCATGGGCCTACTGAAGAACAAGGTATTCTCCCAGGGCCAGATTGGCAGTGTGGCCTTGGACAAGTCTTTGATTCTTGGGCTTGCTTTCATGCTTCGTGTGTGTGTGTGTGTGTGTGTGTGTGTGTGTACGCACAGTATGTATATACTAGTGTGCATATACATATATGTAAGTATACAGGTAGAAGGCAGAAGTCAATCATGGGTGTCCTTACTCTTACTCATGGTACCATCATCTTGTTCTTTGAGACAAGATCTCTTCCTGAACCTAGGACTCATTGATTAAAACTCTGCTGACCCTCCTGTCTCTTGCCTCCCTGGCAGCAGCATTATAGGGGTGTGCCACCATGTCTGATTTTTTTCACATGGGTTCTGGGGATCAAACTTAGATCCTTGTATGGCAAGCATTTTATGAACTGAGCCATCTGCCAGCTCCCCAAAGATGAGTATCTTACCAAGTCTTTATAAAGTGAGTTGTTGGTTCCATATGAATTGATTGCCTCGCTGGTTAAAGGACATTTCTTCTTCATGAGGCCACCCAGACCTTCAGTAAGGCTGTTGTTCCTCCTCCATGATAGGCAGGGCTGAGGCTAAGGGTAGAGCCTGGGATAGGAAGATGGCTCAGCCAGCCTTAGCCAGGGACGAAACAGGCTGTGGTCCTGGGATTTGTTTTGTTTTTTAGAGTGGTAGAGGAACATACTGGCTCTTGTCTCCTAATTATAAAGTAGCAGCCATGTGTGTGTGTAAGAAGGAATGCTATGGTTTAAAAAAAAAACCCAACAAACGCAAAGCAAGTATTCCTACCCTTTCCCTTAGAGATGGTATACTGTGTGTATCAACTTTTAAACCATGACCATACCACCTAGCTCTTCAAGAAGAGATTGGTTGTCATCTGTTGATAGTCTGATGGTTTTGCTTAGCATGGCAAACAAGCAGAACTGTGCAGCATAGACCAGTTTTGTGGTCTGTTTGAGCTGGAAGGATAGGGGAAGTTCCTGTCTAAAACATAAGCATCAGCGTTAGGCATGGCGATGTGTACTCGTTAGCCCAGCACTGAAGAGGCTGAGATGGAAAAGTTAGGCTAGCCTGGCCTATACAGCAAGAACTTACCTAAAAAGACAAGGGCTAGGGATGTAGCCTTGTGGTAGTTTGCCTCCCTAGTGTGCAGAGGCTTTGATTTTAGTCCCCAGTACTGCAAACACACAGTGGGCTGTGTAATAGAGGTAGTGTGGTGGCTTCACTATCCCCTCATACACACTCTTGGTAGTTTCTATCTCCCTCTTAGAGTTTCCTTCCTAAATAGTCTTCCCAACTCACCATAACCATTCCCTCTGCATTGCCCTTCCCTTCCCCTGATACTGCTTCTATGCCTGTGGTTCATTTTGTCTCTATCCCTTGAGACCAGGCAGGGCTCTTTGTCCCCTGCTGCTCCTACCTGATACAGGGTGGGTCCTGCTGAGAGAGAGAGAGAGAGAGAGAGAGAGAGAGAGAGAGAGAGAGAGAGAGAGAGAGAGAGAATGAATGAATATATGAATGAGTGTGTTCACAGCCTTTGGACCTGAGCCATGCCCTGAGATACTCGTAATCTCAGTAGGGCTGTGACAGTGTCTCCTCCATGGTGCTGATGGGGCCAGGTCTATGTTTTACCCATAGACACGGATCCTGGTCACCCACGGTATCAGCTACCTGCCCCAAGTGGATGTCATCATTGTCATGAGTGGCGGCAAGATCTCAGAGATGGGTTCTTATCAGGAGCTGCTAGACCGGGATGGGGCCTTCGCTGAGTTCCTGCGCACCTATGCCAACGCTGAGCAGGACCTGGCCTCGCAGGATGACAGTAAGAATGGTAGGGAACTTACAGGAGCTGGCCCTGATCATCATAGCTGCTTATGGGAGGGTCTTACCTGCGCTCTAGGAGTGCAGTTCATGAGGGTATTGGATGATAAGGACATCTGGCTTTTGGAGACCAATAGGTAGGTCAACTTAACCTTGCAGATCAAGTAGAGAGGGTTCTCAGCACTTGACACCCAAGTACCACAAGGTCAGGTTTTGGTTTTGTGACTTTAAGATGAGTCTCCATTCTTCCTCCTGTGAGCTTTCAGTTCTTCAATGGCTAAAACGGGGACAATAATATATTTTCTCTATTCCTAAGGGGGCTGAGTACTAGTGACAGCCATGGTGTAGCTTAGGATGCTGAGGCTTATAGAACATGGCTTAATTCGGACAGTGAACACTCATGGTGGCCATATTCCTCAGAGCTTTGTGGCCTGGAGCCCTTCCTTGAGACTGTCTGACCTGTGTCTGTCTCCACCCTCACCCCTACCAGCAAAGAACAATGTGACATCAGGGACAGCCTGGCATGTGGTGGTGATTAGTGTGATCTTGGGCATCTGAGATGTTCTGAGTGCTTGATAGCCATAGCTGTACTGTTCCTCTGACACAGAACACCACAGACCAGACCTCACCTACTGCCTTACCTACTGTCCTGGGGTTCTGCTGTTGGCTTGAATTTTAGATACTAGTTGAATCTGTCCCTGCACACCTTGTTGCTGGGGGACTTAAGAAGCAAATGCCAGGCTCCAGTAGCCTGGGTCCCTCAATCAGTGGCTGGTGAGTCGGGAACTATTCTGCAGCCTTCTCAGGTAGCCTCTTTTTCTATTAGTCACATAAGCTCTCCTCAGAGGACCCCTCTGGTTACCTGCATCTTGGGAGCAGTGGCTTCAGTTGACATGTACAGAGATGAATCCAGGCAGCATCTGCTTTGCAGCCCACAGGGACACCCCTTTGGTCTGGGCATCCTGCTTTAGTTACAGCTATTGTAAAATGTCTGAAACTTGTTTGACAGCTTCCCACCTAGCTATAGCCTCTCTGGGACCTGTCTGTTATCCAACATGTCCCCAGACAGATCTCAGGTAGATGGCCCTCAGATGGAGCTACAAGGCCACTCCCATTACACAGTCCCAGAAGTAAAACTCTCATCAAAGTCAGTGAATGGAGACCCTGCAAGTGGCCGCCTACAGTCTCAAGGATTGGCCTGTGAGCTTGGTGTCACTAAAAAAAAAAAAAGCTGTTTGCTGTCCACTTACCTGGGCATTTGAGCATTTATGAAGCACCTGCTGTATATGAAGTACTTACGCTTTCTTAGCCCATATTGTATCCTCTCTACTGAAAGCAATTCCTGTGTCAGAGCTTTGAGGGTGGGAGTTGGCTGTAGAGTGCGGACTGTGCTGTGCTCAGGCCTCTCTGTTTATCTTCATGTCCTTCACTTTTCCATCCACCCGATCCTCCTGCCAATGCTGGGATTACAGGCATGCACCACCATGCCTGGCTCACAGCCACCTCTTTGTGAAGAAAACAGTGAAGTGGAAGTTGGGTCACCTGACTGCAGGGATTAATAATCTTTCTGAAGATTCTGGCTCAAGACAGTGTAACAGTCTCTGGGGGTGAGGTCTTCATTATGGCGTTCATTATAAGGGGACACATACAGTTTAGGTTTGGCGACAAAAATAACATGAAAATCCCCCTCCTAGTGGACCTTAAAAATATAGAAAATGTAGAAGTAGAAGACAGATTCATCAGACCAGGGATTCAGCATAGGCATTAGGAGCCTGAGTCGATGCTAGGCATGGGGAGGAGGCAGCCCAGTGACTATGTAGGCATATGCAAAGGCCTCAGGACCAACTTGTTGTAAGAAATGAATAGGAGGCTACAGTGGTCAGGTCAGGCTAGCCATTGAATCAGGGTAGGAGATAGGAAATGAGACAGTGAGGTGGTCACCCAGAAGGAGTCAGTTTGAATTTCAGTCTAAATTTAGTAGGGAACTCTTACTATTTTTTTTTGTTTGTTTTAAGAGTATGTGTATGTGTGTGAATATGAGTACACTGTGTGCAGGTGCCTTCGGAGACCAGAGGGAGTCAGTTCTCTGGAACTGGAGTAATAGACAGTCGTGAGCTGCCTTGTAGGTGCTGAGAATCAAACCCTGGTCCTCTGCAAGATTATCAAGTACTCTTAACTGCCACACCACCTCTCCTGGCCAAGTGGGGAAACCCTTGAATGTCAGAGAAGAGACATCTGTCCAAGGGCACAGAGTGGCTGGCAGTAGGGCAGGTCTCACGTTTGGTCTCATGTTGGGATTGGGGCCCATTTCCGTGTCAGCTTTAGGGTGTTACCAGTGGCTCCTAGAGGCCTTTTTTCCCCCAGTAGGGGACAGGACTGCTTGAGGTTGCAAAAGGGTCTCACTCTGTAGTCTTGGATGACTTTCTCTGTAAATCAGGTGGGCCTTAAATTCAAAAAGACCCACCTTCAAAGTGGTAGGATTAAAGACATGTTCCACTATACCCAGCTTATCGTTTTAATAGAGGTCTTATTAAGATGCCAGGATCATAGGCACCTCTAATCACAGCACTTGGGAGGCTAAGGCAGGTAGATCACTAGGAGTTTGAGACAAAAGTTTTATTGAGCTGGAATTCAAATACCAACTTTATGTCCATTGGATTTGTGTCAACTGGTGTTTGTTAACATACTGTCTTGTAGCCACAATGATTAACTTTAGAACACTGGTCACTTCAAAGGAAAACCAAGAGTCCCCATCCCTTTGTAGGCACTCCTGTAATCCAGTCTGTTCTGAGCTTTTCGTGCCTGCAGTGTGATGTTTTCTGGCTGAGCCAAGCCTCACGTTCTCAAGGCTTGTCTGCATTGTAGCCATAGCTCCTCCCATGGCTGCATAATTTTCCATTGTGCTGCACTGTATTATAGACTTCGAGCTTGCTCACCCATGGTGGTGGGGACACAGATTGCTTCTGCTTGTTGGCTGTTGCTGATTAGTCTTCTGCTCTCTAACGTTCTGAAAGAAAAGCTACAGTACTGCAATCCCAGCAGCTTGGAGGCTGAGGGAGGACTCTGAGTTTGAGGTTAGTGTGTGCTGGAGTAAGGCTGTGTCTTGAGGAGGAGGAGGAGCTGTGTCTTATTTTTTGCCTGTGTGACAGCCAGCATTCTTGTTAGCTTTCCTATCTGATTGGAATGAGTTTTTCCCACTTGTTCATGGCCTTATCATTACAGAGGTCCTTCTCTAAGTCTGGCCTATTTGTTCTCAGGCAGAACTATCCTTCTCTCTTAGTTCAAGTGATGAATTGTGGGAATCTTCTCTGATACTGTATTTCACCGCACCATTTCTAACTCAATGGGTAAGGGTATTCTTGAAACCCTGTTAGTGAAGGAAGTCTGTCTGTCTCTCTTCTTGCCTCCAAAGGCCCTTTGTATACAATATGGAGGACTGTGTGTCTTTTAGTTGCCTTTTTTATATTAAAAAATAGTTCTTGTTTATTCATTGTGTGTGTGTGTGCGCGCGTGCGTGTGTGCGTGTGTGACACTCAGAGAACAACTTGTAGGGATTCAAACTCAGATCTTCAGGCTTGGCAGCAAGCACTTTTTTTTCACTAAACCCCCCTCCTTAACCCCAGTTGCTTATTTTCTATGCATGTCACTTTATTCGGCAGTGAAAATACCTCCTTCTCAGCCCAGTGGTGGGTTCATTTCCCCTAGATCAGCCACCCAGTCTCCTGCCAGGTGTGATGTGGACTTGTCTCACCCAGCCCAGGCAGGAGGATCACAGGTTTGAAGACAGCCTAGGCCTTCTGTTTCTTGTCCTGGGAAACCCAGAAGCTCCCCACTTCCTGGCCATCATCTTAAGCAGCAGATGCAGAGAGCTCCTCCTGCAAGGCACAGTTCCCTCAGCAGCTGCCTGTCTTCCGCACCCCTGGAGATGCTGGGAATGATGCTGGAGGTGCTGAAATCATACAGCTCTGTTTGGGGGCAAAACCAGTGAGGGATCCACTAAGAGGGAGTGGAGTGGTCCCCTCAAAGGAGGCTAGCTCACGGAACCCAGGAGGACTCCTGGAGCCTTCGTGAATACAGGAACTATTGGTGACTGTTTGGTGCCTGCTTGAGGGCGGCAGGTGAGCACAGCCAGGCAGTGCATCTGCGGTGTGGGGAGGGGACAGTGCCTGGCTTGTAGAGTCAGTAACAATGACTTAGTGTGCTAGGAGAGACTCCAGGGATATTCTGTGACTTTCATGTGTTAATGTGTTCATTTTTAAAGTACTGGTAAAGGACTGGGGCTGTAGTTGAGTGGGCAAGCGTGTTTGCTTTGATGAGATCTGAGTTAGACTCCACATCACCACTTGTGCGTCTGTCAGAGATCCCTTTACGAATAGAGCTATAAAAACATGTGACTAGAAGAGCCACGCTTGTTTGCCCATCTCTCTCAGGCTTTGTGGCAAACATTGTACATAGACTCTGAGGGCAAGATGTGGCTACTGTAGCCCCTAGAGGCATTGGACAGTCAGTTCCACCTCGTCGCTGGTGGTCACTTGTCAGTCATCTCCATCTCTCGTCAGAGGTGTGCGAAGTGTCAGCTATATTGAATAGTTCCCCTTTCCTGTGTTGTCCTGGTATATGTGGTGCACCAGGAGCTGGGAGTAGAATGGCAGGTAAAACCTAGTGTGTGTTCTAGACTCTGTTTGGAGAGACAGATTACCAAGAATGTCATGGTGCTACCTGCATCAGTGACAGAGACTGAGGGACAAGGAACAGCATTCCAGAGAAAAGGTCCCACATTGCCCTGAAGAAGTGTCCAGGACAAATCTGAGCTGAGTGGCCTTGTCTCACCTTTGTGTTGATCCTCATGCAGCTGGCCCAGTGGTAGGGTTTGTGGGTGAAGGATTCACCCACCTCCTACTGTCACTCCTTCCTGAGTCTGTAGTCTGTCATCCTTCCCCAACTGTAGCTTTTTCCAGGCTCATCCCCACAACAGTGTGGGGATGGAACTCGGAGATTTGCTCGCGCCAAGCCAATGCTCTGAGAGCTACACCAACCCTCCTTTTTCTTCTTTATTGCCCATGCTGGAGACCAAATCCAGACCCTGGTGCAGGTTGGGCAAAACCTGTAACTGAGCTGTATCCCCAGCCCTCTTTTTCCTTTTCATGTTGAGATGTTGCCCAGGCTGGCTTTGAACTTGCTATCCTCTTGACTCAGTCTTAAGAGTAGTTGGAACTGTAGGTCTATGCACCTTGCTTGGCTTTGCTGCTTTCTTGATGAGTAAGCATAATTGGAGCTTTTGGAGAAAGGTTTTAGTCAGGGCTCCACTCAGCCCAGATGGGGTGGGGAACCTGAAACCCAGTGTACTTCTCCAGTCTCCCGGGTGAGGTAAGTAGAAGCACAGAGAAGGCATTGCCTATGGCTCTCAACATTTTCCCAGATCTCATGACTTCCAGGCAGTGAAGTGGTAGCTGAGGAAGGTCATTAGCATCTGGCTGTGGTGCTGGGCTGTAGGCATCTTGAGACAGTCACTGTTGCTGGATGCTTGGTGGGAATCTGGGATGCACTAATTTCGTTTTGAGGCTTTGTGGGTGACTCTGGGATGTATTCCCAGATCCAAGCTTGCTCATCTCCCAGGTCAAGTGACCCTGGACAGCATACTTCTCAGAGGTCATGGTGGGAGATGTTGAGCACATAGGAGAAAGATAGGGAAACGACAGAGTTCAAAAGCTGTTTAATACATCCCTGGGCATGAAGGATGACACAGGTGACTTTGGGAGTGGAGGAGGAGTGTTATGGTTTGTATGTGCTTGGTCCAGGAAGTGGCACTATCAGTAGGTGTGGCCCTGTTGGAGTAGGTGTGTCACTGTGGATGTGGGCAATGAGAACCTCATCCTAGCTGCCTGGAAGGCAAGATTCTGCTAGCAGCCTTCAGATCGTCATGCAGAACTCTCAGTTCCTCCTGAACCATGGCTGCTTGGATGTTGCCATGTTCCCACCTTGATGATAATGGACTGAACCTCTGAACCTGTAAGCCAGCCCCAATTAAATGTTGTCCTTTTAAGGTTTGCCTTGGTCATGGTATCTGTTCACAGCAGTAAAACCCTAACTAAGACATTGAGTATACTGCAGCAAAATCTGATAGCTGTACTGGGGCCCACTCTCTCTTATATGCAACAGTGTGGGGTTGAGGTTCAGATCAGGGGGTCTTAGACAGGCAACAAAACCTACTCAACTGGTTTATTTTAAACAAAGACTTGTATAGCTAACCAGTTAGTCAGAGACCTAGAGATGGAGTGGAACTGAGGCCTCTAGGCAAAGGCTGCTAGGACAGAGGAACGGAGTGATCCTTGGTCTTATGACCACTGACAGTCATAAGGGTCTCAAGAAAGAGATTCTGACAAGCACTGCCTGGACAAGGGAACACCGGGTAACAGAGAGAGGTGAGCAAGATCTCAGATTCCTTCTTGCACAGTTGTGCAGTAAGAAGATCCAGGTGCACCATCAGCCCACGGACACTTGGTAGGTGGAGAAGGAGCCACCACAGAAGTTCCTCTGGAGCCACTGAGGCAGGGGTGGGATGGATAGGGGGTGTATCATGCATGATTGTACGTGCTTATCTGGGAAGTTTTGCTTATTATCCTTCACCCTAATAACATGGCTACTTTGGGGTTTGTGGCTTTCAAAAGACCAAAAAAGCAAGAAGCTTTTGAGTGGGCTGGGCTATGGAGATAAAAGTGAGTCAGGCTCTGCCTTAAAAGCATGAGGACCTGATTCTGATTCCCAGGACCCACGTAAAACATCAGGTATGGAGTGTGCTTATAAACTCAGCACTAGGCAAGCGGAGATAGGCAGATCCTGGGTCTCACTGGCCAGACAGTCTTTCCTAGTCACTGACTTCAGGATGGAGGAGACCCTGTCTCAGAATTCAAGATGCCCAGAACCCGAGAAATAGTGCTGAGATGTTGTAACCTCTGTCCATGTGCATACACACAGAAATGTGTTGATGTATTTTTTAAATTATTTTATTGGGTTCTAATGCCTCTACCTCCCAACCTTTATTTTTATCCTAATTTCTTCCAACCCCTCAACATTAGGTAGGAGAGAAAGAGGGGAAAGAGGGCCTAGACCTCTAAAGGCTACTTCCTGCTGATTGGGAACAAGTTCCATCTTTGTTGTCAGAATATCCAATAGTTTAGCAAACCAGCAATTTAGCAATCTATCAATAGCAAACATAACAGCAGTGGGGCAGGTGTGTGTGTGTGTGTGTGTGTGTGTGTGTGTGTGTGTGAGCTGCGACAGCAGCAACTGCTGCCTCCTTAGGAGCCCCTCTCACCCCTCTTGGGGCTCTAGCATTTATTCCCTTTCCAGAGCCCCTATCTGCAGCTGACAAAAATTATGCCCCTCCTAGAGCACAAGACAGTCATTGTTAATGGCTGTGGACAAACTGAAGCAGCCCCATATCTTACACCTGGGATTAAAACAAAGTATTCATAGAACGTAACAAGGTTTTTAAAGAAGCCAAAACTCTTAATACAGACATGTATGCTCACAAGATAACATACTAAAATACAGACACTGATGTACAGGCATGTGTACTTAGAAGATGACATAACAGAATAGACATAGACATTGATGTTCGAGGCCATGTTTAAAGCCGTGAGTCTCATCCTAGCCAGGCCCAGAATTACCTGGAATACATTTACACATGTTCATACAAGCAGAACCTTGTGATGTCGCCTCGGCTTCATATGAGGGCCAGCTGCATTCCCATTTAGAGGCTTTTGCGTTTCCCCAGGGCACACAGCTAAGTGAAAGCTCAGTCCCACAGTCCTGGGTTCCTGACTGCTGGAACTGAGTTCCTGTCGGGATCCAGGTAGGATCCTGCTGTATCTGCTCATTTACAGAGCCACTCCCACCTCAGAATGATTCTTTGTTAGCTCAGACTAAGTTAGATTGAAGCCCTACCCCAGCCCAAGATCTATCCTGGGCCCCTCATCCCTCTAGCCTACCTGTAGCTCACAGGACTGTCGTGAGGGAGCCTAGCTCTGCATTTTGTGTTGGTCTGTGAGTCCTTCTTTTGAGTCCCCAGCTGTTATTTGTGAGCAGCCTTTGTCTCTGTCTTCTGTTAGTATGAAAAAAGTGGAGGAGGCAGTGTAGGGTGGGAATCCTGATTAGTGGCTGTTGAGTGGGAGGCACAGTGGTGCCCCTAATCACTATCAAGTGTCACTGAGTTCTGATCTTGTTGACACCTGGTAGAGCCTTCTGGGATTAGGGCAGGCATCTAGAAGCTGACCCCTGTGCGGTCTCACCAGTTGTTCAAACATCAAAACCCTCTTCCTAGAGACATGGGTATTGTATCAGGCCTGCCTTCCCAGGCTCTGGGCATCTCCTGTGTAATTGGACCACACAGGGTGTGAGCTCTGGCACTAAGGGCCTCTGGGCCTTTGCCTATGTGGATGCCATTGTCACAATGGATACATTTATTTATTTTTGAGACAGGGTCTCAACATGTAGCCCAGGCTTAGTCCTCTCTTCTCAGATGACAGCCTGACCTCACAGGGGTGCAGACTATGTGTTAAGCAGTGACCCCCTACTGGGTGCTTACGGTTCAGTACACTCTCCCTGTCTCCTCTCCCTGTCTTGGTTCCAGCATCTCCCCAGTAACCTGAACTTGACTGTGATTATATTTCACCCATGGCTCCTGGTGCCACCTGCCCCCAGTCAGTCGTAGAGCCTTGCACCTCCTTGGGGTCCTGAGATTTGGATGGATCTCAGCACAATGCAACTTTGTCTTTTCAAGCTCCCTGGTAGCCAGAGTTGCAGTTGTCTCTTCTAGAAGTGCCTGGGTCCCTAGCCTTTTGTTTGTCCTTGCCCAGCTCTTGATGCCATATTCTCCCCTCTGCCTGTCTTCTGCTAGGTGTCAGTGGTTCAGGGAAGGAGTCAAAGCCAGTGGAAAATGGGATGCTGGTGACAGACACAGTAGGGAAGCACCTGCAGAGGTAAGTACTTGTGTCTGTGTGCATGTATGTGTGGGGTACCCACCCCTGAGTTTCTCCTGCCCCAGTATCTGCCTGTGGGATCCAAGAAGAGACAGGTAGCCCTTCACCCTACCCACCACAGTTCCCAGGAATTTGGAATTCCTGTACATCCTGCCTGCCTCACTCACCATCCTTCAAGAGCCTTCCTAGGAAGGACCAGCACTGACCTGTAACTCATACAAGCCTGCCCTTCAGTTGTTTGTTCCTACTTCTGAAACTTGTCCCCCATCCCCACATGATTTGTGTCTTTCTTCAGGTAGCTGATAGAGGCAGGTTCTGACTTGTTGGGTTTTGTGAGCCAGCATATGATCACAGTCAGTCACACTAATGGTAATACTGCTTTGGGAACTAGGCATATTTGTTGGCCTACAGTCAGTCTCCTGGGCTCTAGCTCGCAGCTAGCCTGTTATGATTCACATCAAACAGACAGAAGCTTACCAGTTCTGCAACTCTAGGGATGCCCAGCTCAGATTTCAGCCAGTGCCCAGAGGCTGTGAGCCAGTGACCCTAAGCTCTTATCTATGCTGCTTTCAGAAGACTGCTTTGATTTAGTTTGAGATTTTTTTTTTTTTTTTAAGGCAGGGTCTTTTGTATCTCAAGCTAGCCTTGGACTGGATAGAAAGCTAAGGATGAATTTGAATGCCCGATCCTCTTGCTTCTACATCCTTGATGCTGGGATTACAGGTGTGGTGTGCCACTCTGCCTACTTTATCCAGTGCTAGAGTTTGAAAGCTTCATGTGTTCTACCAACTCAGCTCCAGCTCCCAAATAATTTCTTTACATGAAAGATTGTTCCCACATACTTTCTGCCCATACTCTTCACATGCACCACAGCAGCCCCCGTTCGTGACATGCACGTCCCTTTTCCTGGAAACTTGTCCCTGGAAACACAGGAGCACAACAAGTATGTGTGTCCTTGCACTCCCTAAGGTTCTTTGACTGACACCCTACTCTCTTTGGTAACAGGCATCTCAGCAACTCTTCTTCCCATAGTGGGGATACTAGCCAGCAGCACAGCAGCACAGCCGAACTGCAGAAGGCTGGGGCTAAGGAGGAGACTTGGAAGCTGATGGAAGCAGACAAGGCCCAGACAGGGCAGGTGAGTGAGGCACAGTGCACAATGATTTGCTTGGTATGTGTATCTCACAGCAAGCCTCTCAGGGCCCAGGGTCACAGACACTGAGTGACTTGCTGGAGTTGGGATCTGAACTGCTGAATCCATGTTGATAATTTAGTCTCATGACTACCTGACTTTGAGCAGCCTGGTCTATTGAATGAGACCATCCAGGTCACGGGGCAGCTGCAACCACTTCTGCATTTTTGTCACTTATCCAAATGTGTTGCGCTCTCTCACACGTCAGGGCCTTTACACCTGGAAGGTCACCCCTTCCCTGCCTGTTTCCCATTCACAGTTGGTAAACTCTTAAACATCACTTCCTCAGGGAAAGGCACTTGCATGGGGTTCCGTGCCTCTTACGGACCTTCTGTGCTTCCTGTTTCATTGGGTGATTGATGACAGAGCGTTGGCCTGATCAGGTGCCTGACTGGAAGCTCTGTGGGAGGCAGAAAGCCTGGCTTTGCCACTTCTGGCTGATATTGACTAATGGAGTGGTAGGGCCTCGAGCGTCTGGGAACAGGAGGGTGGGCTGGGCTGTGAGGAGTCACGCAGGAAAAGCTAACCTTATGCTAATACTCTGTGGGTCCCAGGTGAAGCTGTCAGTGTACTGGAACTACATGAAGGCCATCGGCCTCTTCATCTCCTTCTTGAGTATCTTCCTTTTCCTGTGCAACCATGTATCTGCACTGGCCTCTAACTATTGGCTGAGCCTCTGGACAGATGACCATCCTGTTGTCAATGGGACTCAGGAGAACAGGAATTTTCGACTGAGTGTCTATGGGGCCTTGGGCATCTTACAAGGTAAGGCTGAGATTGCTTCGTTCGTAATTTCATAACTGAGTCTCCAAGTCCTTAGGGAATTTATATCCCCAAACCAAGCCAGACCAGATGGATAGAACCTGTCACAAGGTAGACCCTGAAATGTTTACTGAGTTCATGCCCACCCTCTTTCCCTCCCAGTCCTTTCTTCAAAGGGTGCCACAGCTCAAGCCACATGGCCAATTGCTGGTTGAGCTGGCATTAAATGAAGCAGCCCAGAGTGTGTGGTCTAGATGTAGGTCTGTGTGCTCATAAAACTGCTTTGTCCACACGACCTTTTCCTATCCTTGATTCACTTATGTGGGCAGTGAGTGAGTCTTCTCACTTTGTGTGCTTTTCCTGTATCCAGGCATGCTGCTGGGAAAGCACTTAGCACTGGCTGTGGCTCGGAGCTGAGTGTCACTGTCCCCATTTTACAGATGAGGTGACTCAATTTTACAGATGAGGTAACATGGGAGGGCCAGCTGACAAGATTAGCAGTACCAGCTCCAGAGCTCCCCTTTCCCTTGTTCCTAGTCAAAGAGACTCAGATAGAAGTCCCAGAAAGAATTCTGTGGACTGTGGAATGTGGGCTGTTTGGAGGGACCACAGATGTTGCCTGGTCTCTGAGATAGCTTGGGAACAAGCCCTCAGAAGATCAGGTCTGATGCCTTGAGTTTCTCTATCTCTAACACCTCCATTTCCTACAGAGCTAGGAACTGCTGCAGCCTTTATATTATATTTGAGAAAAAGCAAAGAACAAATAGGATATGGCATTTTCCCAGGTTCACACAGCATCAGCATCTGCTATTAGAGCTATGTTGCCTGGTATAGTAACTGCCAGACATGGGAGATGATTTGAATTTTAGTTTATTAAAATTAAAGGAAAATTCAGTTTTTCAGAAACCCCAGCACAGCGTGTACTACACAGTGAGGACCACTGGCACTGGCTTGCTGAGACACCTCAGGCCAGCCTGCAGATCACTCTCCTATATCTCACACTTACATCTCTATTGCTGTCCTAGGTGTGGCAGTATTTGGCTACTCCATGGCTGTGTCCATTGGGGGCATCTTTGCCTCCCGTCGGCTGCATCTGGACCTGCTACACAATGTTCTGCGATCGCCCATGAGTTTCTTTGAGCGTACACCCAGTGGGAACCTAGTGAACCGATTCTCCAAGGAGCTGGACACGGTAGACTCCATGATCCCACAGGTCATCAAGATGTTCATGGGTTCACTCTTCAGTGTCACTGGAGCTGTCATCATCATCCTACTGGCCACGCCCATTGCTGCAGTCATCATCCCACCCTTGGGTCTGGTTTACTTCTTTGTGCAGGTGAGCCTCAGGTGCTCCCTTGTCTGCCTGTCTTCTGGAGGGCTGGTGGGAATGTGACCATGGCACCTAGCTCTTCTGTCTGTTGTGAATACTTAAGTGGGCTGCTTTTAGCTTGCAGTAGCTAGGTGTGCTCTCTTCCATTGGTGTCACTCTTTTGAGCTGTGTATTAGAGGGAAAGCTCACAGCTATCAAGGCAGTTGTTACTAGACGGAAATACTAACGTCTACAGTGGAGGCATGAAAAACAGCACCCTCATCGGGACGGTGGATGTTCATGCTCACAGCAGGTTAGGATGCAGCTCGTTTTGAGACTGGTGTAGTCCTATGGGTCAGTCAACACCCCAGTTAATGGCACCCCTTGCTGCCATTAACACCTTCCTTTTTGTTTAGATCTGCTTTGCTGTCTTCACATAAATCTTCAGTCTTTTGGTCTCATGGTCCAAAATGCTTCTCACATCTGTTATGTGTGTAGCTAAGATCCTGAGATTAACAGAAGGGAATAGAAAAGGGACCTATGACCACTGGGTCAGAATTTAAGCCATCCAGTCATCAAGCTCAGCTATTTGCAAGGGAGGGCAGGGAACATTTTGGTTTTCAGCTACCAGTTTCTACCGGGAGATGGGCAGCTGTTCTAGTTCATGCCTTGTCTCCTCTGTAGAAACCACTTTTTCTTTGCATTTGTGTATTTTATTGGGTCATGTCTGTGTAGGTTACATATTCAGGCAACAGATCAATGGGTAGAGACTCAGCTGGCAGAGCCAAGAGTGGGACCCTGGGTGTGTGATTTTGAGGTGTGTGCTCAGAGCTTTAGCTGAAGCATAGTCATTCATAAGGTTGAGTGTTGAGATTGTTGGGGAATGATGGTAATGTAAACACCTTCTGGCACCTGTTTGTCTTCCCAGCACTCAGGGAGCTGAGGCAGGAGGATGGAGAGTTCAAAGCTATATAGCAAGACACTGTTTCAAAGCAAAACAAAAAATTAAAATGACCGAATAGTGGGTTTTTGTCACATAGGGTCTGGGGACCTTGGTACTGCCATCCCATACCTGGGCCCCATCACACTGCAGGTTAATGATGTTACCATAAAGAAAGATCACATTGCAGGGGAAAAGTCATTTCCTGAATCTCTCGGGTAGCTTCTTTAAATCATTGCCAGTTGTTTACTAGAATATCTTGACTGCATTTACCAAAATGTGGTAAATGGCCTCATGGCTGCCTGGAAAGTTTCCTGAAGGCTCTAGTTCAGAACAGGCACAGTGTAGCACTAGAAACTAGAAGTGGTGTGACCTCAGGGCCCCATGGAGGAGTAATGTGCTTACCTTGCAAGTATGAAGACCTGAGTTTGATTCCTAGAAAAAGCCAAGCCTAGGCCATCAAGATGCTGCCAAGCCCAATGTCTAAGCAGGGCTCACATGGTAGGAAATGAGAACTGGCTTCCCTAAATTGCCTCTGACCTCCATGCATGCTGTATAGTATGAATGCACCCTGCTCTGCCCTCCAAAATAAGATAGTGTAAATTAAAAATTAAAGAAAGTCAGGTAAAATGTGTTCATAATCCCAGTGCTGGAGAGGCAGAGACAGAAAGATCCCTGGGATTCATGAGGCAGACAGTCTAGCAAATCAGTGAGTTCAAGGTTCAGTGGGAGAGCCTGCATCAGAAACCAAGGTGGAAAAGAGATGAAGGAAGATACACTGATTCCTGGCCTCTACACACAGTAATGCAGACACAGAAATACACAGCTTGTGGTACAGTTGTGGATGTCAAAGAACAACATTGGCAGTCAGTTCTCTTTCCATCTGGGATGTGATTTGAGAATGAGGTTTATGTAGCAAGAGCTGAGCAGTCCCTTCCTGTTGAACAATCTCGTTAGCTCTGTTTTTAAAATTACAATACAAAAAAAAAAAAGTATACTGACTGGCAGTTTGAATGAGAATGTGCCCCATAGGCTCAAGTGTTTGAACAGTTGCTTCCCAGTTGGTGGTGCTATGTGGTTAAGGTTAGGAGGTATGGCCTCGCTGGAAGAAGGTGCAAGACTTGAGGTTTTAAATGCCACATGTGCCTTTCCCAGTTTGTTCTCATGTTTCATGCTTAGGGTTCAAGATATGAGTTCTCAGCTGGTCTTGTCACCAAGGTTGGTACTTATCATGATTTCCTAATGTGATGAGGCACAGGGAGACAAGAGTTGGCCAATCTCTGAACATGCAAAATGGGGTAGAAAAAGCCTACAAGGCCTCAACCCTTATATACTATATAGGCATACTGGATAGTTTTATGTCAGCTTGAAACAGGGTGAAGTCATCTGAGAGGAGGAAACCTACATTGAGAAAATGCCTTCTTAAGACTGAGCTGTATGCAAGACTATAGGGCATTTTCTTACATAGTGGTTGTTGGGGGAGGGCTTATCCCATTATTGGTGGTGCCATCCCTGGGTTAGTGGTTCTGGGTTCTAAAAGAAAGCAAGCTGTGGAAGCCATGGGAAGAAGCTAGAAAGCAGCACCCTCTATGGCCTCTGCATCAGCTCCTGCCTCCAGGTTCCTGCTCTACTGGAGTTCTTGTCTTCACTGCTCCTCACCCCCTATGCCACACAGGGTTTCTCTGTACAGCTCTGGCTGTCCTGGAATTCACTCTGTAGACCAGAGATCAGTCTGCCTCTGCCTCCTGAGTGCTGGGATTAAAGGCATATGCCACTATTGCCCGGTGTGCCCTCACTACTTTTAATGATGAACTGTTATATAGAACTGTGAGTGAAATAAACCCTTTCCTCCCCAAGTTGGTTTTTGTCATAGTGGGTGTTTTATCACATCAGTTAAGTTACCCTAGTTAAGACAATAGGCAACTGAGTAAAGCTAGGAACAGGAGAAATAGCCTTCCCCCCCACCCCCCAAGGAAGAACACACCATTCAGTTGTCCAGTGCCAAAGGGTCAGCCCTCAAAATATGCATACAGGTAGCATTATTTATACTCAAATCAATTATATTTAGGAATATGTGTGTGTGTGTGTGTATGCGTGCATGCACATACATACACTTGTATACATGCAATAATAATTAGTGAAAGAGGCCATGATTTTGAAGGAGAACAGGGATGGGCCAAGTGTATGGAGTTGCCATCATGTGAGGCTTCTGACACAGGCAGTTGCTCCTTCTGGTTTAGTGGAGTTCATGGGTTTCATGCTTGTTGACATGTATGTGTGTGTGACATGTGCCATGTGTATACATGAAAACAGTGGGACTCACGCTGAAGAACCCATGGCTCTTATTTGTTTTCCTCACAGCCCACTGTGCAGAATGATTTTAGTGTTGCTACAGTACAGAAGAAATAAAAGCTAAGACAGTACAGTGACGTAGCCAGGTTTCTGTGTTAGTAGTAAAAGGATGTTAAAAAGGTCTGGTGGTTACAAAGCCTGTTTCTAAACCTGTCCTGTTGGGAGAGCAAAGCCCCAAGCATTTAGAGGACTTCTGAGAGGCCAGCCAGTCTGGAGGTTAGTACAGGTCCATCCTGCTGCTTCTTAGCTATGGACCCAAAGAGGTCACTTAGTCTGGTCTCCAGCTAAATGCAAGAAAGAGCATTGCCTGGGTTTATAAGTGGCAGATGGGACACACTAGTGTCATGGACATTAGTGTCCTGCAGATCACCAGGTAAGCAGTGTATCTTCAGAGGTTTGCTCCCTGGAGGTTATGAGCCATGTCTAGTTTCTCTCAATATATCCCAGGAGGATAGAATAAGGGAACAGCGCTGACTATGTCTCTCTCCCACAGAGGTTCTATGTGGCTTCCTCACGCCAGCTGAAGCGCCTGGAGTCTGTCAGCCGTTCCCCTGTGTACTCACACTTCAATGAGACCTTGCTGGGGGTCAGTGTCATCCGTGCCTTTGAGGAGCAGGAGCGCTTCATTCGCCAGAGTGACCTGAAAGTCGATGAGAACCAGAAGGCTTACTACCCCAGCATTGTGGCCAACAGGTGGGTGGAGTGCTCAGTCGAAGAGAAACTAGCTGAACAGGGAGTGCCCAGTCCCTCAGCTTCCTTTTTTCTGTGAGAGAAATGGAAACATAAGGGTCATCAAAGTATCATGGTGACACACGCCTGCAGAAAGATTACCATGAGTTTGAAGTGGCCTTCATTGCCTAGCAAATTACAGGCCAGCTAGGCTATAAGATGAGACCTTGTCTCCCAAAGTAAAGCAATGTAGGATCTGGAAAGATGGCTTGGTGACTAAAATTGCTTACTGTGCAAGTATGAGAACCCACATTTGTGTCACCATCTAACCTTGACATTGTGGGGTGCAGGTGGGAGTGGTCTCAAGCTCAATGTCCAACCTTGGAATTAGCACCTCGTTTCTTCTTCATGTTGAGGTCCATCTCTTGCCAAGGGACTGATTTTATTTATTTATCATTATTTATTTATTTATTTGTTTATTTATTTATCATTATTGTTAATATTATTTTGTGGTGGTTACTCTCAAAGCTAGAGCCTTGTACATGTCAGGCCAGTGATCCACCATTGAGCTCTGCCCCGTCTCAAGACATTTGTTTGCAAATAGCAGCGCCTCCTACAGTTCATGACATCTTAGGAATCTTCAGGGAATCATTTTTTTGATATTAATGATTTCTTAAGAAGAAGTTAATCTTCCTAAAGAAAAATGTGAGGTTCCAGGATGAAGATTATTTCTGGAGAATTCTATTTTAGTCCTTGGGCAAGCCAGACTCATGAAGAGTTGTTGGCTTCAAATCCCATGGTCCTTTGGTGTGATCTCTTGCCCCGTCCAGTTCTCACATCCTGGATTCATGGAACCTACAAGGTCTTTCTCTAGAAGTGCTGGGGACTTAGCTCAGCTAGCAGAAGGGCCCAGCTCTGCCTATGAGCTTGAATCTGGGCGCCTGGCTGTCTAACACATTCCTATATATCTCCTTTATGTGTCTCCTTATAGGTGGCTTGCTATACGCCTCGAGTGTGTGGGCAACTGCATTGTGCTGTTTGCTGCTCTGTTTGCAGTCATCTCCCGGCACAGCCTCAGTGCTGGCTTGGTCGGCCTCTCTGTGTCTTACTCACTGCAGGTAAATGACTCTTTCTTGGGCTGAATGGTCTCCTCATGGCACCCAGATTCTGAGTTCCTGGACCTTGGCTTTGGGGGTGGGGGTATCTGCAGGATGAGGAAAAGAGAGAGCGTGAGTGGAGTATAAAGGCATAAAGCCTGGTGACTACAGCATGGGGATTCTGACACGTGGCCTCCAGTTTTCATCTGTCAAAAGACGCTCAGTGAGTTGATGCTTTCAAAGCTATGAATTTCCCTCTGAGTACTGTGTTAGTTGCATCTTATGATGTTAGCATAATTCTCCTGATTCAGTCTCTGGAGCACTGGGGTTAATTATGGACATTAACTATCACATGAAAATCACCTGGTTCCAAAATATTTTCATTTTCTTTCTTTCTTTTTTTTTTTTTTTTTTGGTTTTTCGAGACAGGGTTTCTCTGTGTAGTCCCGGCTGTCCTGGAACTCATTCTGTAGACCAGGCTGGCCTTGAACTCAGAAATCCATCTGCCTCTGCCTCCCAAGTGCTGGGATTAAAGGCGTGCGCCACTACCGCCCGGCTATATTTTCATTTTCTATATGGCTCTTTAGTCTACCATTCCCTTCCTTTCTCTTCCCTCCCTCCCTTCCTTCCAGGAGGGTGTGCCACAGTGCACATGTGGAGTCCTAGAAGCACTCTGCAGCTCAGTTCTCTTCCTGCACCTTCACTGTTCTGAAGGTAGAACTCAGCTCCCCTGGCTTGCTCAGCAAGTACTTTGCCCACAGAGTTATCTCATAGCTCCTGACTTCTTTCTGATAACTTGATCCCTAAGGGGTGCATAGTGTCCACTCGGGGTGATGGCTCTGTGTGGGCTACTCATTTCTGTGTTTGTTTGAGTGATATCATGAAACATAATTAATGAAAATGAAGCCACACTTTCCCTAAGAGACCCCACATGGCCCTTTTCACTGGCAGATAACTGCATACTTGAACTGGCTGGTTCGAATGTCCTCTGAGATGGAGACCAACATTGTGGCAGTGGAGAGACTGAAGGAGTATTCTGAAACAGAAAAGGAGGTAAGACAGGACCCCAGCCTGGTCCCTTGGTCTTGACCTTTCAGACACCTCATGGGTGCCCTCTACCTACTTGGAGGGTGAGCTGGGTGCCTTCTGGGCCCTCTTGGGATTGTTGTGTTTTAACACTTGCTTAGAAACTTCCTTGTTTAGAGGAAGAAAATTGTCCACATGTCCTGTTTTCCCCAAGATACCAAGTGTCCATATATGAGATCCCAAGGTGCTGTCAGGGCCTGTGGGCTGTTTCACTTAATAAGGAACCTTTCCCTTCTCATTCTTTTCTTCAGTGATGTCACAGAGAAAGTCCTAATGCTGATTGTTGCTTGAGGCTCCTGACCTTCTTATTAATTAAGATGTTTTCCCCACAACTGCCAAGTAAACTGCAACATTCTGTCTCACAGCCTTCAGCAGGCAGCCTCTTCCTGCCAAAGCTGTCTACTGTTTGTTCTGGAGGTTTACAGGGGCTCTTGTTATGGGTAATTAAACTGTAATTAAATTCCATCTGTGTAGAAATTTTCCTCATAGATTGAAGAATTAAATGGGTAAATGTATGAGGACTGAGTTTGGATCCCCAGAGTTTAGGATGGCAGCTTGCATTTGCTGATCCTTATTCCTCTTGTGATCCAGGCTCCTTGGCAAATCCAGGAGACAGCTCCACCCAGCACCTGGCCCCAGTCAGGCCGGGTAGAGTTCCGGGACTACTGCCTGAGGTATCGAGAAGACTTGGACTTGGTTCTCAAGCACATAAATGTCACCATCGAGGGTGGAGAAAAGGTGGGTGTGTACCGTCCCCCATCCTCACCAACTCAGAGGTGTGTACCGTCCCCCATCCTCACCAACTCAGAG
>NW_021604753.1:173912-186927 GCF_004785775.1 Grammomys surdaster | reverse complement strand
CACCAACTCAGAGGTGTGTACCGTCCCCCATCCTCACCAACTCAGAGTCAATGGACTAAAAATAAAAGGTGGCTGGGTGCCATCCTTCATCATGAACCCTCATGATTTACTCACAACTCCTGTATATAGCCATGTCTAGATGATGTACTACCCAGTGCCAAGAAAATGCTGGGAATATAGCAGTGCCTCCCTTATTGATAAAAGTCTTTGTATGGTGCTACATGTAGATGCTAAACCTGAAAAACAAAACACAAAAACCAAACCAAAACAACAACGAAAAACTAGTCATGGGCTCCATGACTAAAGATACATCCCACTGAGCTTGATGGCTTGATTCTGAAGCTTGAGGGCCTGAATTTGATTCTCAGAATCCTGTCATTAGTCGCAGCTCATACTATGAGATCGAGGGACTTTTACTGGGTGGAATTATGGAAATAAAAGAAGCTGAGTGTGTGTTTCTGGTTGGATAGGAGGGTATCCTGGGACTCAGAAGCCCAGGAGCCGTACAGCTCCTAGGGGAGAAGGTATCCCAGTGGGCGGGCATCATAAGACATGGGGGCCAGGAACCACACGGCTCTGAGGTGGGGCAGTGTCCCAGTGGAATGGTGTCATGAGACACAGGGGCCAGGACCCACACAGCTCTGAGGTGGGGCAGTGTCCCAGTAGAATAGTGTCATGAGACACAGGGGCCAGGACCCACACAGCTCTAGAGGAAGCCTCCTCAGTGGAGCATTGCAGCTTCCAGGGGAGGGTCTCCCCAGCTGAGCTGAGCTCATGAACCTCAGACCTGCTCCTCTTGGCTTCTTCTCTTCATTGCTTCTTTTTTTCTTTGCTTCTGATGAGAGAGTCACACCAGACAGAAAATGTCATGAAACAGATTTATCAGAGGGTCCACGGTGTAGAGTGACAAATCTAGGGATGGCTGTTGTCTGCTCCCAGGAGTAGATGGCAGGGAATCGGACAAAGGAACAGTGTTTATATATTTATATAAGATTTCTGAGGGGGTGGCGCTTCTCAGGGCAGAGATTTCCAATTTCCAGAGTGAGGATTGGTGGGATTTCAAGTCCTGAGCGGGGGAGTGGGGCTATATCAGGGAATTGTGTTTCCTGCTCAGGGATTGGTGGGTTTTGTGGGAAGCTCAAGGATTAGTGGCTTTTTGTCACCCCCCTTCCCCCCTGCATGGGTTAGGAAGGGAAGTCCTTCCTGGCTGCAGCTTGCTTTTGCTGAGGTGCCATCTCTGGGGGGCTGCTGGGGTGAGGGGTGCTGGAGAGGAGGTGTTACCACTGTGGATAGCTCCTGCAGTGGTGTTGGTGTTTTATTAAAGCAGTAGGAGAGGCAGGAAAGAAGGTGTCTCCATCATGGACAGTTCTTGAGGGGCAGTTCTAGCTAAGGTGGAAAAGGAGGTGTGCCACTGTGTTCAGCTCCTGCAGATCATGTGTCCTGTAGGCCAAGGAGATGTTGTGATGCTGCCATTGTGACAGCTGCCATTTTGGACAGCTTCTGTGGGACATTTTACTGCTGTGGCCCTTAGCTTGGGCAGGAAGGAGGGGCTTGCCACTACTTTGATAGCTTTTGTAGCACAGTGATTTTTGTGGTGTGCTGCTCAGGGACTATAGAGTGTATTCAACAGGTGGCACCATGGACTGCTGAAGGACAAGGCCCATAAATCTGCAGATATGTTTTGGGGAAACATTTGCAGGAACTGTAAATGCTAAAATGTCCATATTTCATATAATAGTCCCTCTGCTTTTCCTGGACAGTTAGAACATGTAGACCCAGGTTTCTTCTCACAGACACCCTCCAGTTCATCCCAGTTTGTCCTATGTGGTCCATGTGCCTTTTAAGGCATTGTAGTTTGCAAAACTCTAGAGTAGTAAGGTGATGTCACCATCACCAGGGTGGGTGGACATAGGGACATAAGAAATTGTTGGGATTTTAGGACCTTATGATTCCAAGCTATTCCTGAAAGGTATTTCAGACTATGACCCATAAAGTTTTCTCAGAAACTTGGTCAGGGATCACCCTAGCCATTTGTATTGTGTACATATTGATTTGTTAGACTGTCCATCCACATGGGTCAGAGTATTCTGTTCCCATGAGATAGTCTCTGAGTCTTTATGCATTGTGGGAATTCATGCATAGGACTAGGATAACTGTTAGAAGGGGAGGGAGCCTATTTCAAGTCCTGATGTAAAGTGTAGGAGAAAGAACTGTCACTGAAGTTTGGGAATTGTAGTACCAAGGTTATATCAAAGAAATTCAAGAGCTTTGCTTGAATCTGAGGGGTTATCGTGGTTCAGTCTTATCAGAGGAAAGGGGAACTGTGTGAGAAACACCTCATTATTTTCTGACTATTGTAACTGAATATAACATAATTCATAAACATTCCTCTGTCTGTACCCCATCCCTTTGGGCATTTTTACTGACTTATAAAAAGTCTTTATAGCCTTTAGAAGCTTGCAAAGCAAAGGAAAGTGTTTTCCAACTTTTTGTTCAAATTCGCTCCTGAAGGTGGGTCCCGGAGAAGGTGGTAGTTGGATCAACCAGATAACCGCATAGCTGTGACCCAGACACCTGCTGGGGGAAGACTGAGTCCACAGCACTCTTACCTCACCACAGCCCCTCTCTGTATTGCAGGTTGGTATTGTGGGTCGTACGGGAGCCGGGAAGTCATCGCTCACCCTGGGTTTGTTCCGGATCAATGAGTCTGCAGAAGGGGAGATCATCATTGACGGGGTAAACATCGCCAAGATTGGCCTGCACAACCTGCGCTTCAAGATCACCATCATTCCCCAGGTGAGGGGGCTGGCAGGTCTGCACACCGGAGCCTGAGTAGGGCTGGCGGGCCTGCACACCGGAGCCCGACTGGGGCTGGCGGGCCTGCACACCGGAGCCCGACTGGGGCTGGCGGGCCTGCACACCGGAGCCCGACTGGGGCTGGCGGGCCTGCACACCGGAGCCTGACTGGGGCTGGCGGGCCTGCACACCAGAGCCAGTCGTGCGCTGCAGCCATAGACTCAGCCAGCTGGAGGTGGGGATGGTGTTCTTACATTCATGTACTTACTGAGAGGAAGGGAACAGAGCATGTGTGTGAAGGTCAGGACTGTTAGCAGGAGTTGTTTCTCTCCTTTTACATGTGGATTCTGAGAATGAAATTCAGGCCATCAAGCTTGGTGGGATATACCTTTAGTCATGGAGACCATAGCTAGGTTTTTTGGTGTTTTTTTTCTTTTTTCTTTCTTTTTCTTTTTTCTTCTTCAGGTTTAGCATCTGCATGTAATGCCATTCATAGACTTTCATCACTAAAGGATACACAGCTATTTTCCCAGCATTTTCCCGGCATTAGGTAGTATGTCATCTTGACATGGCTGTGTACAGGAGCTGTGAGTAGGTTATGTGAAAGTACTGTACCATTTCATACAAAGATCCAGAGCATCTGTGGATTTTGGTGGTGGTAGGGGCTTAGGAAGACACAGTCTTCTGCTTGTGTGTTAATCTCTGACACTTCTGGAGCTAAGCTACAGATAATTTTCTAAGCCAGTCCCTGTGGGGATCAGTTCCCTAGCGCCTTGCTTGTGCTTACGATTTTTCCTTGAGTTTCTCTGAGAATCATTCCTGTAGGTGGGTTGAGTGACTGATTAGCCCCTTTTCTGTTGCTCTGACAAAATACTACCACTAAAAGCAAGATAGAGGATTTGCATATTGAAAGTTTGGAGAAATTTTGTAAAAAATACTAATTTTAGTCTGATTAACCCAGGGGGCTTCAGACATTTTCTGTTACAGAAATCCCCCAGAGTTCATGCTTTGGAGGGACCGCTTTCTGTTCTGGTGTATACATCTCGTGCCTTGCGTCTCTGAGCTTCCCTTACTCGGTGTGGTGTGGTTGCCATCTGCCCTTAGTCCCTTTTCTGATTGCTGTAACAAAAAACAAGAGGTTTATTTTGGTTCATAGTGTCACAGGATGGCTGTCTATCTTAGTGGGGCAAGCATGGTCATGCAGTAGGGTATATGTGGTGATGGCTTCTCCATGTCAAGAAACCATGAAGTAGGGCCCAGCCAGACTCAAATCCTTAGCAACCTACTTCTTCCATCCAGCCTCCACCTCCTTGCATCCCAAAATAACCTCACCAACTGGGGAGCAAGTGCTCAGAGCATCAGTGTGTGGGGACCTCTGGATCTAAACTCTCATACGTCCATCCACTGCTCTTGATAGGATCCTGTTTTGTTCTCGGGTTCCCTCCGCATGAACCTGGACCCTTTCAGTAAGTATTCTGATGAAGAAGTCTGGATGGCTCTGGAGCTTGCTCACCTGAAGGGCTTTGTGTCAGCCTTGCCTGACAAGCTGAACCATGAGTGTGCAGAAGGTGGAGAGAACCTGAGGTAAGTGGGCAAGCATGAACTGTGTGTGGAAAGATTCTACCCACTTGCCTCTGTGCTAACTTCAGTTACCCTCATCAGGGAAACCAGCTCTCACATCCTGCTTCAGTGCTAGGGTGGTCAGCCAGTGGCTGTGTTGCTGGTCTTGGCTGGGGCAGGGTTGGGGGTGCAGCTGACCATTGGCTGATCTATTCGTCCTCAGTGGGATCAATGCATATGCTTTTTATCCTCTAACAGACTGGCCCAAGCATGTTGTCACGGTGATGGCAGATGTGTAAGAATGAACATTCTCAGTGTCCAATCCCATGTCAAGCTTCTACTGGCCATTCATTGGCCAACATCCCTTTGGCTAAGGCCAGGCACATAGCTGATTCCAGCCGGTGCTAAGGCCTCTGCAGCTCAGTGAGATGGTAGATACCGAGTCCCCTTTGCTGTCTTTGTCACCCACACTGAACTGGGCTGATACTTTGAATGTCACTTTTGAGCCTTTTGTTGGGAATGATCCTAAGCCCGTTTCCTGCTCACCAGGAAATAACCAGGTATAGCATGATTGATCAGTAATATCTATCATATGTATGGATATGGGGCGTGGCCTTGCTCTTCTGCCCAAAGCCAACCCTGAGACTGTCTGCTAGCCTTCTCCCCCATCCCCGGAGCCTGGTTCAGGATCAGGTTAGTTTGAACCGCTCTCTGGGTTTGTCTCTCCTCCTAGCGTGGGGCAGCGACAGCTTGTGTGCCTGGCCCGTGCTCTGCTGAGGAAAACAAAGATTTTAGTGTTGGACGAGGCTACAGCAGCTGTGGACCTCGAGACCGATGACCTCATTCAGTCCACCATCCGGACGCAGTTTGAAGACTGTACTGTGCTTACTATTGCTCACCGGCTTAATACCATAATGGACTATACGAGGTGAGGCCCAGAGTGGACCTGTGTGGGCCTGCAGGGTTAATCCTGTTCACATTCATTCATTAATTTATCCATCCATCCATCACCGTTCTTAGGCTCAGGAGCAGCCTCAATGGGTGGGACTCTTCTGCCATGGGAAAAGCAGGCTATCAAATGTATTTATATGCATGAGGTACCAGATATGTGCTTGATATTATTCTGGACTCTCGGGTCTCCTGTCAAACAAGGCATAGGGACCATCTTAAGGACCAGGACACTTAAGAGAGAGGGACAATGATCACAGCAACAAATACTGATTTCAGAGGGAGACATGTGTTAGGTACAAGTGATAACAAAGAGGCGGGAGGGAAAGCAGGTACCAGGCTGACCCCATCTCTCCAGCCCCTAGAGTTTATAATACTTCTTGCAACCCACAGCTAGTCAGGTGCATCTCCTTGCATAATGCTAACATCTGCATCCCTCCCCATACAGGGTGATTGTCCTGGACAAAGGAGAAGTTCGGGAGTGTGGTGCACCCTCTGAGCTCCTGCAGCAAAGAGGCATCTTCTATAGCATGGCCAAGGATGCTGGCTTGGTGTGAGCTGGTCTCTGGCATATCCAATGAGGACTGCAGGGCCAGGATCCCAGGATCCAGGCATGAGCCAGCAACCCTGGAAACCTATGCTTCCCAGACAAAAACCAAAAATTAAAAAGAAAGCCAAACTAAAAGGAAGCAAAACACATAAAGCATCAGTCACCATTTGGCCCCGTCCTGGATCTGACCTTGAAGAAGCCGGAAGACAGATGCACCCCACTTCAGATACACATCTGGCCTCTGGCGCCACTTGTGAGGCTCCCTGAAAGTCCACCCATGCTCCTGCTGTATCCCACAGCAAGGCCATGGGCAGCTAAACATACTCATGACCAAACACAAGCCACTGCCTCATGTCTCTTCACCCATATCCATGGATGCCAAGTCTTGTAGCCTCTCCTGGCCCTGACAGCTCTTCTGTCACCTACAGTCCTGTTGGTTACATAAGAGTGCATCTTGCCTTCAGGTCTTGCAGTTGAAAGCATGGGAACCAAAATGAACAAACAAAAAAGAGAGAAAGAAAACAAAAAAATCCTGTCCTTGTTACGTCAGTGACGTCCTTCCTGCCACCGTCTGGTCTTCACACGCTTTAGACAGCACAACCTGTGAAGGGATCTAGCCAGACAGGCATGGAAGGCAGCACTCTCTTCACAAGGACTTTACCCTGCCCTTGCTTTCTGTTTCTTTCTGTCCATAGCTGGAGAGGGCTCACTCCTCATATAGGATCCATGAATAGTTATAAGCAGCAAAAGTCAAAAGCAGGAGGGATGGTGCCCACAGGCAAGAATCTGGTATCAAAAACAGCCAGAGTCCCCTATAGGACAAGCAGAGAACTACTCACAAATATCAGTGATTGTCCCACCCCCATAACTTTTGAACATCATTTCTGGAAGAACGATAGTCCCAAGAATTTGATGTCTAGGGAGGAGATACTAGATTCAGGGAGCAGCCACGCCCAGCTGTACACTTGATCCTCAGTCTGAATACTTCAAAGTGGTTCTCTGCGTGTGGGGGCTACAGACCAAAGAGAGACCCCCATGGTTAGCAAGAACTTGATGCCAGCTGCAGTTCATACTTGCTATGAATTTTGGCTCTGATTTCAGTCCCAGAGAAGCATCCTTTTTCTTTAGGTGGCAATGTATGTATTTATTTTTTGTAAGTTAATACCATTATTTCACTTTAAAAGACCCAGATTTCTCCTGAGAGTCTTTTTGTAATGACACTGGAAATGTGACTATTTGAAAATAATTTGCAGTAAAGAAAAATATTTCATTTCTTTCTAAAAAACCACGTTGTTTTCTTTTGGGCACAAAGGTCTCCAGTCTCTACTGTGGAAGAACCAGGCTAGGACAGCTATGATACCTCGGCCATCAATAGTGGCAGTGCAGCAGTTAGTGCTTGCTCCTCTTAGAGGACTAAAGTTCAGTTCCTAGCACCTGCATTCAGTGTCTTACAACTGCTTATATCTCTAGCTCCAAGTGTCCAGTGCCCCTTTCTGGGCAAATTAAAAATAAAAAAGAGATGGGGGAGGCCAAGGTTAAGAGCTGCCTGGTGTCTGTCTGGCAGTGAGTCAGAATGGCAAAGTACAGAGATACCTGGGCTTGAGTCCTACTGTCATTTTTTGGACATGTGACCCTGGACAAAGCTATGTGCCTCAGTCACAAGTGTCTCAAATACTTTTTTGTAGTGGGTGGGGCTGATCTGTACTGACACTGCTTAAGATCTCGGGAAATGGGGCTGGTGAGATGGCTCAGTTGGTAAAGTGCTTGCCGTCTGTGCAGGGAAACCTGCATTCCAATCCTCAACATAAAAGCCAGGTAGCGTACAAGTCCCCGCACTGGAGAGGAAGCAGGAGCAACTTGGGGTTCTCTAGACAACCAGCCTAGCCAAGTCACTTATGCTCCAGTAAGAGCATACAGTAGGAGCTAGAGCAATGGCTCAGTGGTTAGGAATCCATGATGTACCTGGAGAGGACCCAGGTTCAGTCCCTTGCACTATTATTGGACAGCTCAGAATTATCTGTAACTTGAGTTTCTGGCCTCTAAGGTTACCTGCACTCATGTGCATATAAACAAACTTACATACACAAAACAAAATGAATCTTAAAAAAAAAGATAGGCTGAAGAGATGACTCAGTGGTTACAGTACTAGCTGTTCTTCCAGAGGACATGGGTTAAATTCCCAGCACCTACATAGCATACCTCCGAGGTAGCTCACAATTCATAAACATCTGTAACTCCAGTTTCTTCTGGTCTCTGCTAGCATCAGGTTGAACATTGGGCACAGACTCATGCAGACAAAATACACATAATTTTTTTTAAAGGTAGAGAAAAATACCAAGCTACAGGTGCACACAAAATGGACATAGCCTTGACAGTCTCCAAAGAGTTGGGCTCCTCTCCAGAGGAAAAACCAAACTCATCGTGTCCTTGCCACTGGGCCTCATTGTGGAAGATCAGAGAATGGATGACAAGCAGCCTCTCTTCCATTTCTAAAACTGGACGGGTCACTTGTGTCCCCTCACAGTCCATTGTCAAAGGAGGCAGGGGAGCATGCTGCTCAAAGGAAGTTTTCTCCATGTCCTCATCCTACTGCTCGAAGGTTTGCAGAGTGGGGAAGTGAGATTGGGTGCTGGCTTTCTGAGTTGGTCGAGGTGAGTATGGGTAGTAAAGAATGTCCCCCAGAGGGAGAAGTGACCTGTGTGGACCACACCCACACATGTATACTGCCATTGTTGTCCCTCACTGAAACCATCAGTCTGCCTTGGACAAAGTAGTGGGGTTAAGGATCCCTGACCTTAAGACTCAGCACCATCTGGGCCCTGTTGACCTGACCTGAACCTTACATGCAGGATGTGCTTCTGAGCCTCAATCCCAGGCCAGATCTTCAACAGTCTTCAGTGCTCACTGAGGGAAGAGCTGGGATAGGGCACTGGGTTCTGGGGTCAAGTTTTATCTGCTCAGTGAAGATCTGCTAGAACAATCAAATTCTCAGATCAAGACTTCAGAGCACAGGAAAAAAGGGAGGTCCTGGGCTCTCCCAATGCCTGCCCTTAGCTATCCCACCCAGCCACACTGCCTCCTGCCCAGCATCGATACTGACTCCATGGATACATGAGTCGATGTAATTGCTGTCACATCCTCCTGTGTCCTCTCCCAGGTCCTGTTCAAACTGACTGGTTCACGGGCCTCTACTGTGGTCTTTTCCAGGCCCAGTGTAATCTAGAGCACCTCCTGCAGCTCCCACACAGGCCCATTGCTACTAGGACCTCTTGAATGTGACATATCTAGGAACTGTAGATGCTGCCATGGTGCCATAGAGGTCAGTGCCTGGCCCCTGAGACCACTTACCAGAATGGTTCTATTATCTAATACTTCCTGACTCTGCTTCACCCAGTCAGTATGTATCAAGTGTCTTTGTTTTGCGCTGTGTAAAGTTCTGGAGGCACAGTAAACAAACCTATAATTTCTTAAGCAAATCTCTCAGTTCAAGAAGGAAAGGAAGCTTGCCCCTAGCCTCTGCTTTGAGGATTGAGTCTAGGATGGAAGTCAGGAAGTTGGATTGCTGAAAAGGTGGGCTGCTGGGCAGAGATTGGCATTAAAATTCTCTGGCCTCAGTTTTCTGTCAAAGGGATTTGGTGACTGTCAGTATATCCTTAGAGAAGTTGGAAGGAAGGGATGGTGCCTGCCTTGGGCTGAGTTGCCTGAATGGCTATGTTCCCTGCATTTACATTCAGGCCTGGCACACAGCTGTAGCTGTAGTGAGGAAGACAACTGTGGTGTAGCTGAGCCATCTTCAGTGCCAATCCAGGATGGGTGCCGTTCCCAGCACCACAGAAAAGAAAAAGGCATACAATGACATCTAGAGGCTGTGGCCTCCTGGGGCTGATTCCTGTTCCTGCCACCAGCTGAGCCCTGTAGCAGAAGAGCTTGGTTTGAGGGAATTAATGGCTAGTCACCTACTGACTTACCTGGGTTTCCCATGTGCCAGCCACTCTATGGCCCAGGCTGTATTCCTAGACCAATGTGAGGCTGGACTTACAGACATAGCAGCCTCTGCCTGAGTCGAAGCATTGGAGTGGTAGGCTGAGTACTGTGGTGCCCCATCTCTGCTGCTTCCAGAGCAGAGTTGACAACAGGATGACTGTACCTGGGTAGTGAGAAGCTCAAGAGCAAGTTTCCCTTGGTCACTGTTCAGTTTCCTCTTCTGCAGAACAAAGGCAGCCATGGTGATGAGGCTGACTCTTTGCCTCTGAATGAGCTCTTGACCTTACTCGCAAGAGGATCAGTCTGGGCTGAAGGGAAGCCCTAGAACCCTGTATCAGGGTGGGCCATCAGAGAAACCTCAGGATGGGTGGGGTAAAGCAGGTCCTGTGTCCTAGCAGCAGGTAGGAGTCCTTTCCTGATCCCAACATAGTAATTGCCCATGTATCACTGAGCAATGGATAGTACTAGGGCATATTAGACCAGTGACTGGATCCAGGGGATCATGGATGTATGTGGGAATTGCTTTGCCACAGTGACAGAGGTACATCTCTAAGTAGAACCCAGGATACTGCTCAACACACTTAGTATGTGTCTTAGTCAGGGTTTCTATTCCTGCACAAAACATCACGACCAAGAAGCAAGTTGGGGAGGAAAGGGTTTATTCAGCTTACACTTCCATGTTGCTGTTCATCACCAAAGGAAGTCAGGACTGGAACTCAAGCAGGTCAGGAACCAGGGGCTGACACACAGGCCCTGGAGGGATATTATTTACTGGCTTGCTTTCCCTGGCTTGCTCAGCTTGCTTTCTTGTAGAACCCAAGACTACCAGCCCAGGGATGGCACCACCCACAATGGGCCCTCCCCTCTTGATCACTAATTGAGAAAATGCCTTACAGCTGGATCTTGTGGAGGCATTTCCTCAGCTGAAGTGCCTTTCTCTGTGGTAACTCCAGCTTGCGTCAAGTTGACACACAAACCCAGCCAGTACAGTATGTGCAGGACCCCCAACCCTGGCCTACAGCTGACAGTGGCAGTGATGTTGTTAAATAACAGTAATGAATCGAGGTGGGTATAGTGGTACAAGCCTATTACCCCAGCACTCGAGATGCTGAGACAGGAGGAACTTGAGTTTGAGACCAGCCTGGGCAACACAGTGAGAGACTCACAATTTTACAAATTTAAATAGGTATAAAACTGAATCCTGAGCTGGGGATATAATGGAGTTGGTAGAGCCTAGCATGCCTAAAGCTTTGGGTTTGAGCCCCATCAACAAGACGTGGTGAAACAGGCCTGTGATACCTAAGCACTTGGGAGGTGGAGGTAGGAACATCAGAAAGTCAAGGCCATCCTCAACTACAAAGAGAATTTAGGGGCAGCCTGGGCTATGTGAAACCTTGTCTCATGGATTTACACAAGACACACCAGCAATAGAGGGAATGTAAGCATGCTCTGTATCAGTGTGCCACTTGAACTTGTCCTGGAGTTGGTCGTCCCTGAAACAAACATAGCGGAGGGTTGTGGGTTCTCTCTGTGTGGTTTCTTGAAAGTGCATGTGAAATCTACAATAACCTCGTGTATTAGTCTCAGAATTTATGGATAGTTTCTATGTAGTAAGGGAATTTGTTTATGATTTAGTTTGTAGTCCAACTCCCCAACAATGGTCAGCAGCAGCTGTGAATGGAAGTTCAAGGATCTAGCAGTTGCTCAGTCCCACAAGGCAAGCAGGCAAAGAGAGAGCCTTCTTTCTTCCAATGTCCTTATGTAGGTCTCCAGCAGAAGGTGTGGCCCAGATTAAGGGTGTGTACCAACACTCCTGTATCTGAGACTTGTTTTGTCCCAGGTGACTTTGAACTCAGAGATCTCATGGCCTTAGTCTCCTGGGATTATGGGCGTGTACTACCTTGCCTGGGCCTATGCTTTTCATAGCCACTGTGCCTCAAGATCAGGATCACACGTGAGCCTTCCAATTCTGGATTGTAGTTCATTCCAGATATAGTCAAGTTGACAGCCAGGAACAATCACCACACCTCAAAATAAGGGAGCTGATGAATGTGCACACCATTCAGGCTGAGTTCAGGGCATACAGCCTGATTGGCTTGGGGTGAGTGTGGACTGGAAGTAGACAGCTAGGGCTGAAAGTCACAGTTCACTTTGGTTGTAGGGTGAGCATGGTTTTGCAGGTCATGCTCAGGCCAATCTGGACATGCTGGGTCTTTCCAGGTTTGGTATTTCAATAATCTTTCACTTGGTCTGTCATCTTCCTCCCATAGAGGAATCTAGATTGGGCACCCTGTGACACACCAAAGGCCCTTGGCTCTCTGTCGTCTATGGCCACTGCAGGATCTATGGCTGGCTCCAAGAGGGCTGTCAAAGAGTCTCAACTCAGGTCAGTCCTGATTCCTGGGTTAGTCTGTAAAACAGACCTTTCTGGGCCAGAAGCTGAGCTGGATGCTACTTTCTGTCACCTGCTCCTAGTCTCTGACCAACACCCTGCAAAGAAGAGGGGTGTGGAACAGTTCTTGGGATAGAAACTGAGGGCTTTATCAGCTGAGAACTCAGTTCTGCTCCAAATTTGCTCCCTCAATTTCCTGAACAGCTTTCTGACTCCTAGCTTCCTGCAAGCACAGGTTTTAGGCCACATTCCTTCCCCTGGGGCCTTGTTTATACCCCCTGCACAGTGGTCACTTTCATCCTAGGGCACTTTCAGATGAACAAATATATGCCATGGCCCTGTGCATCACTGTCAGGCAGAACACCTTACCTGGCACAGTCTGTCCCAGAGCAAAGGCATTACTATGCACTTAAATGGGTGCCCAAAGGCTTCCTCCATCTGCAGCTCTGTCCATGGGTCTATGAGGCAGTGGCCTCATCCTGTATAAAGACCTGGGTTTTCCAGAGAAGGTCACATACCAGGCATAAAAGTTGCATCTGACCCATGCTTTGAATAAACTGCATGGTTAGGTCAGGTAGGCGTCATCAGTTAGATTAGTCTTTTCTACAAGCAGACTCTGGGGACAGCTACTGATGGTGTCTGTGTGTGTTGTCACCACTATGAGGACCAAAGTCCCCAGGGCTTGGGAAATTCTATTTCTGTTGCTTTGCTGTAGGTTGCTTGTGGGCAAGTTATTCACATCGGTGCATTGATTACCCAACCTGTAATGTCTGTCCCTCCCTCCC
>NW_021604753.1:159537-168912 GCF_004785775.1 Grammomys surdaster | reverse complement strand
CTACTGATCAAGATACACACACTTTAGGAAAAGAACACACACTATATTACTTAGCTGCAACAAATGTAAATTTAGTGTTAAATATCAAGCATGGTATTTGTGTTTTTGTAGCCAAAACCAAAGTGGGCTAAAGAGTCTAGACTGGCTTTTGCCACAGGAAAAGGAACATGGCAAAGAGATTCTATGGCTTGGGCTGTAGTGAAGGTTTAGGACCTGGACTGGAGGAAGCGGGGTGAGAATACTCTGGAGTCTGCTCAGAGCGCAGAAATGTCTCTGCCCTTTCCCACTTCCTGCTGGCCATTCTACTGGTGAATGTCCATATTTTAGGTAATCTTCCTGGCCAATACATTTGTATAGCAGCTGGCCTGATAGTCTTGCTATGAAGCCCTTGGGCTGTACTGTTTCCAAGGCTATACCCAATTGTCTTAGTTTGTGCTCCTGAAACAGGACCAGAGTCACTCATAGAGAACCTGGGGACAGGACAGGGTTCTGGCAGAGGGGATTCTGAGTCAGAACAGGCCATGCCATAACTCTCACCTTCACTTCCTCATCTCCACAATGCCAGGCCTCACCTGAAGGACGATGGTGATTAAGGCCCACAGCATGGTGCAGTTCCACATGGGTGATAGAGACCCAATTGATCTAGAGTCCTCAGTTGCCAACTGAAGCTGCAGCAGGTCCCCAGCCAAGGAGGACATCTTGGCCCCTGTCTTTCCCACAATGTCTTCCTGCCAGATAATAGGAGGGTAAAAGGCCCACACCAAGCAGGTCTGCCTCAGTCTCTGGAGTTCATAGATATAAAAGGTTTCTTCTTTTTTTTCTGCATGAGACTCATTCCTCTTCGCACCGTTCTTTTAGCCTGCTCCCTTCAACACAACCGTCCATCAGTCTACCCGTCTTCTATCTGGGCGTTCTCTAGCTTTCCCTCCTCCAGGCATTTTTGCCTCTTGCCTTTGCTCTGTGCTCTAGCCTCCTCAACCATTCCCCATTCTTCTAGGCATACTCTGTAATTACCTCACACCCCATCCAATTTGTGACTCTTCCTTCCAGCTCTTATGCTGTCTTGTACTCATCCATCAGTTCATCAGTTTTCCTCCATGGACTCCGAATCTTTCTTTCTAATCATTCCACACCATATCCACTCATCTCATTCTTTCCTGTGCCCCATCCTTCCTCAGTTCCTTATATTCTATGCAGCCTAATATGCCCTTATTAGGAGGCATCAAGGTAAACGAAGCCCAGTTAGAGGAAGCCACCCACAGAGCAGATGTGGGCGGGAGAGAAGCCCTGTCAGGAAGTGCTAGACAGGAAGCTAAGAAACCTAGGTAAGCGCCTCAGTTTGGAGTCTGGTGCTCACAAGGATGTACTGGGAAGAACACTCACCTTCCTTCCTTTGTGTATCTTTAGGCATAGCCAGTGGCAATTCTGGTGAGTGCCCCAACCCAAAGTCCTGGAACTAGATTTCTCTCCCATAAGGCTATGGAGGCTGGGCTATATAGATGGACTACCTCTACGGGACCTGGGGTAGGGTGGGCATGGATAAGAGGAACTGCCCCCTCCTAAGTTCCTCAACAGTGTCTTGCCTCTCAGAGTCTCAAGCTTCTGAAATATACTGATAGAGCAAAACAGTGTACAGGGATGTATTAGTACAAAGCACGCCTGCCGAATCTTTATACAAGATTAGTACAACGTGCACATGGATTTACTTGTGCAGAGTGCACACAGATGCAATCATGGAGCACTACTCACTGAGTTACTACTACAGAAGGGCACACACGATTGAACCAGTACATTGTACTAGTACAGCAATGTTCATGGATGTACTAATAAGAAAGCATGCATGCGTTTACTAGTAGAGAAGTGCTTTATGGATGTAGTTGTACGACTTTATTCATGGATATACTGTCATACCCAAACACACAGGTGTATTATTACAAAACTACATAGTGATATATTACCATACTAGGACATACGGGTGAGCTAGTAAACCAACACCCAAGGAAGTCTTAGACAGGAGTTTGCATGGATATATGCCTAGAGAACTGCACATGGAAGCATTAGTGTAGCAGCACACGCATATCTCTTACTAAAGCACTGCACATCAGTGTCTTAGCAAAACTAGAGTGCTACTGCCATTATAGAAGTACACAGTAACATCAGCGTAGAGCACTCTGCATCCGCACTAATGCATCTATGTTTAAAACTGGACAAAGACACCCATGTGCGGTGCTGTAAGTATATTTAGGACTGCTGCTTTCTAGTACATTTCTGTGCCTCCCACAGTACATGCATGCACAATGAATGCTGGGTCATATGTGTGACTCATCCACAGTACATGAATGATGAATGCTGGGTTATAGGTGTGAGAGCCCAAAGTACATGTAACATGAGTGCTGGAGCACAGGCATGACTCTCCTAAACTACATGTACAATGGGTGCTAAGTTACCGGTGTGAGTTTCTCACAATGTATACACTGTAAGTTCTGGGCTGCAGGTGTCAACCTGTCATAGTACATGCACTCTGAGTGATGGGTTACAGGTGTGAGTCTCCCATTGTACATTCATGAATGCAGGGTTACTAACATGAGTTTTTCTCAGTATATGTACTATGAGCACTGAATTACAGGTGTGAGTGTCCCAAAGTACATTCATCCTGAGTTCTGGTTTACAGGAATGATTCTCCAAGGTACATTCACCCTGCATGTTGTGCTATAGGCCTGAACTTCACACAGTAACAGCACTATGAGTGCTGCATTGCAGGCATGCATCTACAAGCATGAGCCTCTTGCAGTACATGCACCATGAGTGTTGTGTTTACAGGCACGAGCCTCCCACAGTTCATGCTCATGAATTCAGAGTGAGTGAATGAGGCTTGCAGAATTTGCATCATGAGTGCTGTGATTTTGGCAAAAGTGGATATACTGCTACTGAAGAATCTGTTGTGCATTTATCACAGAACAGCCATATTTACTTATTTAGTTAGAAGTTGTTTGAACCAGATCAGCAATGTATACATGTTTGTTGAGGCTTTGTCTTTTGATGTTTATTGTAATGCTAAGTGCTGGCCCCCAAGATCTGGAGTCCCCATGTAGCTGGTGGGAACCCGCCCCCAGTTAATTCTGATTGGTAAGTAAAGGTATCAGCAGTCAGTAGCTGGGGAGAAGAAGATAGGTGGGGTTTAGGTTTTCAAGGCTAGAGACCACCAGGAAGGAGCAGGGGAGAGAGAAGGCACCGTGGAATAGTAAGAACGTGCAGGAGAGAGGTAGAGATAGAGGTAGAGGTAGAGGTAGAGGTAGAGGTAGAGGTAGAGGTAGAGGTAGAGATAAAAGGAGAGGGAGAGGGAGAGGGAGAGGGAGAGGGAGAGATAAAGGGAGAGGGAGAGGGAGAGGGAGAGGGAGAGGGAGAGGGAGAGGGAGACGGAGACGGAGAGGGAGAGGGAGAGGGAGAGGGAGAGGGAGAGGGAGAGGGAGAGGGAGAGGGACAGGGATAGATAGACAGACTTAGAGATAGACTTAGAGATAGAGATATTGAAAGAGAGCCAGAGCCACTATGGGATAGAGAAGCAAGGAGAGCACCCTGGGATCTGGGTCACGAGAATGTGGCCCCGAGGGCTGACTAATCGGAATTAAGAGCAGCCCAGATGAATCCCAGTAAGGAATAACGGAGTTACAGATTGAAGGTAGATGCTAATGGCATGGAGGGTAGGCAGCTGCCCAGCTATTGTGCCTCTTAAGGCTTATTAAAATACAAAGGCTGTGTGTGTGGTTTTCTTCTGGGAACTTACATGGTCAAAAGTGGGAAGGAATCCCACACCAGGGTTTATTGAAATAGCCATACAACACATGTTTAAGAGTAGACTTGTGCACTAAGATGGATAAGCACATGGATAACTCCGTAACATGAGGATATGTACAAATGCACTGTAACAGAAGTGGTGATAAGTTTATGGAAAGCAGAACTATGAGATTGCTACAGCAGTTCACCTGGACACTTATTTAACATAAATGGAGTAGGAGAGTAAGACATATGCATCAATAACTCAAACAGTAAAACCCAACAAAATCTTTGAAGAACACTTGCACACATGACTAAACACTGTGCAATGCTCACTTTACAAAAAAGAATTTAGCATTATTGAAGAATCTAATTACAACAGAGCAGGCAGGTTTAATCACACCATTTGGTTGCCTGGATTAGAGCAGCAGCTCACAATTTAGTAAGCACACAAGGATTGATAAGCACACAGTGGAAATAGTAGTACTATTACAACAGCAAGAACTTTGTTATCCTGATGTACCATACACAGATGTACTATAACAGAAGTGGTTATCGAGTCACTGAAAAGTAGAGTACATGTGATTATTTTTATAGGACTGAACTTAGACACTGGACATGAGTGGAACAGTAGAACACCACTAATGAATGACATATTCACAAAATACATGCACATACGACTAAAACATTGCACAGTGGTGTTCTACAACAAGTCAGTCAGCATAATCTAACGCACATTAACAACAAAGTAGATGGGTATATTCACACAGCTCTGAAGTTGCTTGAATTATAACTGCAGCAATGTGTTCCTAAGTGCACCATGGTAATAAACACACAGTGCAAATGGTAGTATTGTTTCAACAGCAAGAACTTTGTAATACCAATGTACAGCACAAAGATAAAGTGTAAGAAGTAGCAATAAATTTACTGGAAATCAGAGCACTTGAGATTATTATTATGGTAGTGCATCTGAACAATGGTTATACATGAATGAAGTACTGCATACACATCTCTAACCCCAGCACTACACAACAGAATCTTTACAACGCACACACACATATGACTAAAACACTGCACAATGGTTTGTTGGCAAAACAAATGTAAAAACTACTGCAGTGTAATCTGATGTGCATTTAAAATAAAACAAAAGAATTTACTAGTACACTTCTGAAGATGCCTCCACAAAAACAGCAGCACATATGTTCCTAAAAATAGCCAAGTGCACTGGGATGGAGAAGTTCACCATGAAAATGGTAGCAATATCACAACAGCAAAATTATGGTAATAATGACATACTGTACACAGAAATCTAGTAATAGGGTTATTACTAGACTTACTAGCAAAAAGTATACATGAGAATAATATTATTGTAGTCTACCTGAACATTGAAATATTAGTGGAGGAGTGGAAATTGCACCATGATTGAGAAACAGATAGTGCAAATGGTAGTACTATTACAATAGCAAGAACATTGTAATAGCAATATACTACACAAAAATGTACTGTAAAAGAAATGGTGACTGATTGGAAAGCAGAGCACATGAGATAGTTATTAAACAATACACCCAGATACTGATTGAATATGAATGGGTTAGGAGAGCATCTCATATGCATCAATAATTCACATAACACACAATAGCAGCTTTGCAAAACATTGACATGTATGCCTAAAATACTGCACAATGGTGTATTTGCAAAAACAGTGTACTGCTAGTATAACATAATCTAATATGAATTTAAAACAAACCATATGGGTTTACAAGTATAGCTCTGAAGTTGTCTGCGTAAGAACAGCAATGCACACAGTCCTAAGCACATAGTGCAAATGGTAGTACTATCACTACAGCAAGTACTATTTAATATCAATCTACCACCCACAGATGTAGTATAGGAGAAATGTTGACGGTTTTACTTGTAAAGCTGTAGGGGGTGGGGAGAGCGGATACATCAATAAAGACATCAGAAGCCAATCACTGGGCAAAGATATAGAGGCAGATTTCTGGGTCCCAAGAGGAAGAGGAGGAGACAAGGTAGAGAGAGGGCTTTTCAGCCAGGCTTTGGAGAGGGGAGGATGGACACCATGTGGGCCTGGGGACTATTAGAACCAGTGGCAGCTTCCACCACCAGAAGAATTCTTATAAAAGATAGCTGATGAATTTAGGACAATCGATTCCACATCCAGCAGTTGTTGTCATCTGGTTGGTTTTAAAATATTAAGGCTGTCTGGTGTTTTCCATCCTCAGTGACTCAGATGGGCAGGAGAAAGGGCCCGTCTTTACTGACATATCAGCTCCCCCACCCCCTACAACTTTACCAGTAAAACCATCAACATTTCTCTTATACTACATCTGTGGGTGGTAGATTGATATTAAATAGTACTTGCTACTAAAGGTTAGGCAGAGCGAGCCGAGGGGGTGGATGGCCGATGTAGATCAGCTTTCTGCGTTTATGGGAAAAGTGTTAGCTAGCCGTGGGTCTGAGTAGACAGCCGGCGGGTGGCTGCTGATCCCGAGACCTAGCTGGAGCAAGCATGTTTATTAAATTACATGCAACATAATGCAGAACAAATGAGATTATTGTTATAGCAGTGCACCTGGACACTCATTGAACATTAATAGAATAGAAGAACAATGCATATGAGCCTATGAACTAAAGAACTACACATTGGCAGTTTTGCAAAACACTCACACACATGCATATATGCACAAAATGTTGAAAAATGTTGTATTTGGCTGTATTAGTTAGGGTTCTGTAGAACCACAGAAGTGTGGGAAAAATCTCCCTATTATCTCTATCTCTCTCTCTCATATATATGTATATGTATATGTATATGTATATGTATATGTATATATATATATATATATATATATTACATTTTGTTGGAAAACAGAAGAAACAAATGTATATACATTTTATATACATATACCACACACACACACATATAAATATATATACATATATATATTCATATATATACATATATATACATGTATATTCATATATATACATATATATTCATATATATGAATAATTTATAGGCTTAAAGGCTGCAGTCAGTCTAGCTAATCTAACAATGACTAGAAGTGCATGGAAAGTCCAAGAATCTCCAAGTTGCTCAGTCCCACAAAGCTGGGTGTCTCAGCTGGTCTTCTGCATATGCTATAATTCTCAAGAAATATGCCCCAATAACAGTGAAGAAATGAAAGTGCTAGCAAGGCAAGGACAAGCAAAGAGCAAAAGCTTCCTTCTTTTATGTACTTTCTGCAGAAGGAATCGAATAGCTGATACTAAAGGTGTGTCTTCCTGCCTTAAAATTTGGGTTAAAGGCTGTCTTAGGGTTTCCATTGATGTAAAGAGACACCATGACCAAGGCAACTCTTGTAAAGGACATTTAATTGGGGCTGGCTTACTAGTTCTGACGTTCAATCCATTATCATTATGGCAGAAAGCATTGCAGCATCCAGTCAGGCATGGCACTGGAAGAACTGAGAGTTTTGCATCTTGTTCCAAAGGGAAACAAGAGAAGACTCACTTCTGGGCAGCTAGAAGGTTTCAAAGCTTACCCCCACAGGCCATAGCTACTCAAATAAGGCAATACATCCTAATTAGTGCCACTCACTCCTTGGGCGAAACATATCCAAACCACCACAAAGGTATATGATTTCCTTCTTCAGCATTCAAATTAAAGGCCTTTGTCTTCCAGTCTTAATATCTGAATCAAAGGAATATGTCTTCTTGCCTCAAGATCTGTATCAAATATAAACATATGTGTCTTCCTACCTCAAAGGTCTGGACTAGATGTGGATTTATCCGCTTCAAGCCCAGCAGAAAAATCTCTCATAGGTGTGCCCTCCACGTTTGGATTGTAGGTCATTCCAGATATACTCAAGTTGACAACAAAGAATAGCCATCACATTGGCAGAAACAATATTCTACTAATGCATTATATTCTAATAAACATTTACAGAAAGGAAGACAGGTTGCACAGCTCTGAATTTGCCTGCATTAGAACAGGCAAATATACAGGCCCGTCTGGCCAGGGAAGCAGGTAGGCTAACTGCACATCTTCACCCTTTTCTCTCCCCTCCGGATCCAATTCCTCTGTCTCATTCCCCTCTATGCAGCAGAACGACTTTCCTAGTGAATCCCACAGATCTTCCCTGCCTAGCTCCTTCCTGCATGTCTACCTCACACCCTTACTCCAACAGGCATGCCCCGGGAACCTACAGGCCAGGGAAGCAGGTAGGCTAACTGCATATCTTCCTATCTTCACCTCTCCCTCGGCTTCTCTGAGTCCAGTCCCTCACAGTCTCGTCCCTAGCTCTGTTGCTATGGCCGTCTGTTACTCTCTGTCCAATTCCCAGGGGACTAATTAAAGATATCCTGGTGGAACACCATGCTTCTCTCTCTCTTTTAGCCTCCTCTAGCCCATCCCCAGTCTTAAATGTTAGCTCCCAATACCCAGAAACACATTTTACCTGAAACCCTTAGTGGCCACATCTGTCAGTATCCCAGAATATATATATATATATATATATATATATATATATATATTTTAACCAGACAACATACAGCCACTATACTCTCATAAGAATCAGAGAGTAAACAGAAGGAACAAAACACCAACCAACAATGACAAAATTAGGATTATAATCTTTCCAAACCCATATTTCTAGATGACAGTGTAAAAACACAATCAATAATAGCCAGGAAATATGTCTTTACTATAATCCAGGCCCTGAGTACTGTAACATAGGTAAAGCATAAGTAAAAGACCTTAAAACAGCCTTTATGCATATGATAGAGGTCCTTAGACAGGAAATTAAATAAACCCCATAAAGAAATCTATGAAAACACAAATAGTGGAAGGAAATGAATAAAACTGTTCAAAACCAGAAACTAGAAATGGAATCATTAAAGAACACTGAAACTGAAGGAATTCTGGAAATGAAAAATTTAGGAACTTGAGCAGGACCACAGGGTCAAGCATCACCCACAGAATACAAGAGATGGAAGAAATAATCCTAGGCATTGAAGATACAATAAGAGAAACGGATAAATAATGTATCAAAGAAAATGTTACATCTAAAAATTTCTGACATGAAACATTCAGTAAATTTGGGACACAATAAAATGTCTAAACCCAAGAATAATTGGAATAGAAGAAGGAGAAGAATCCTAGCTCAAAGGCCCAGAAAATATTGTCAAGAAAATTATAGAGGAAAATTTCTCTAACTAAAGGAGTTACCTATGACAGAACAAGAAGCATACAGAACACTAAATAGTCTGGACCAGAAAAGAAAGTCTCCTCAGGACATATAAAAACACTAAAAGTACCAAGCAAGGAAAGAATATGAAAAGCTACAAGAGAAAAAGACCTAGAACATTTAAAGGCAGACAAACCTATCACAATTACATCTGACTTCTCAATGGAGACTCTAAAAGCCTTAAGGGCCTGTACAGATGTGCTGCAGATTTTAAGAGACCATAAATGTCAGCTCAGACTAGTATACTCAGCAAAACTTTCAATCACCATACATAAAAACAAACTAAGCTATCTATCTATCTATCTATCTATCTATCTATCTATCTATCTATCTA
>NW_021604753.1:119777-159527 GCF_004785775.1 Grammomys surdaster | reverse complement strand
CTATCTATCTATCTATCTATCTATCTATCTATCTATCTATCTATCTATCTATATCTATCTACCTAAATCCAGGCCTTACATAAGGTGCTGTGCCAGGGGCCAGCCCTGGCATTTTTTTCTGGTTCTCTCTTGAAGGTAGCCTAGGGGGAAGAGTGTTGGCCCCAGGCAAGACTTGGTCTTGTGAGATATTTAGGGTTGCTATTTAATAATAAAATGTTTACCTGTATTAAGTCTAAGTCACTTTGCTGAGGTAAGTGACCTGCCTGCTTGAGGCCAGAAAATTGCAGTTTCTGGCATTTAGCACCTCATAGTAAAACCACGGGGGATTGAGTAAAGGATTAATTGCTAAGGCCTTTTCCTTCTTGTTTAGAAGCCTCATCTCTCCCCTCTATCTTGTCAGACTGGGGGAGAGGGAAGTTTGGAGCAATATACTTCTATTGAACCTGAGAAGAGAGTCATGCTTGTAGAAGGAGAAACTTACACAAGCAAATATGGATAAACTCACATACATTCATATACAGATGCATGCACACATACTCATACACATTTATACATGCAAAGCAGTTGGGCTCAGCTACATATTTATAATTACATACTTACACACAGACACACACATCCACACTTACATATGCACATGGAGCAAAAGACCAAGCGCCAGTACAGAAAGAACTCACTTATTCTGAATGAAAAATGAGCTCCAATCTTTATTGCATAGAGAGAAAAAGCTTCTACCCTTTCACTGCTAAATGAATTAAACCCAAGTTTGCAAGAAAAAAGCTTTGTCCTCTGTAGTAAGACTAGGCCTGCTGTGTTATTAAGAAAAGACCTTCTCTGTCCCATAGTAAGGAGAAGCCTGCCTGCTCTTTCTACTCTCTTTGCTGCTTCTTCTTTTTTCCTCTTTCCCTCTGTATTTTACACTTGCTCTCTTAATTATTTAACTTGCCTAATAATTTCTAAGTTACTATACTCTGCATTCTCTTCTAATCTTGCTTCCCCTCCTGCTCTGATGTAACAATAATTATGTTCTTTCCCCCAATGCCAATTACTCCCAATTGGCATGTAATGGAATCTTCCCTAGTCTTTTGTACCTTTTCTAGGAGAATAGATCAAATGGTTTTTACAGAAGTTCACTAGAAATTCAAACATAAATTCAAATCACAAATTGAATATAAGAAGTTTACAACAAAGAATGTTTACATGTATATCCATTAAGAGTAATTATCTGGCTAAACATTAATTATCTGTCACTAGCTATACAGGTTCATGAAGAGTTAAAGACCATAAATAAGTTATCATGGAAGTTTTGTGTAGATAAACTCAGTCAATATTTTATCTTCAGTCCTAGCACCTATAGTAAATCATCAGTTCCCTTTTTATGACCTATGGTTAATTGTTTTACAACCTCTTGGAATGTGCTCTAAGTTGCTTTCTATCTCAGAAGCAACTAACTCATGATGCTTGAAGACTGATAGAATTCTCATTGCGATTTTGACATCAGAAAGGACTTAATAGCAGCCCTATTATAAAAGATCTTAATAATTACAATATAATTTTAGGAATTCTTATAAGATCATCATTAAAAATTAAGAAATGATCTATTTGTCTATATAGCATCACTACAAGACAATACATCTTTGTTGCGCTACAGAAATATGCTCAAAAGGATGGGCTAATAGTGATTGTTATATATATTTAATAATAACAACTGGAAAAGCATATTGATGGCAGGAATCTTTCATCAGATGCAATCTCCTTGGCCTTGCCTAAAGAAGAGAAACTGTCGTAGATCTACAGTCCATGGTGGAACTATCTCAGGAAGATCATCTGCTAGTTTTTAGCTTCTCCTTGATGGCTCCTGACAGTGCTAGAAGGAAAACTCCAACCTAAAGAGGGTAACTACAACCAAGAAGACAAAGGGAATAAGTAATCACAGACCAGCAAACTCAAAAGAAGGGAATAACACACATGCACACACACACACACACACACACACACACACTGAAAAAAAAACAGGAATCAACAATCATTGGTTATTAATATTCTTCAAAATCAATAAGGGGTTCAATTCCCCAATAAAAAGGCACAGACTTATAGAATGGATGTGAAAACAAGATCCATCCTTCTGCTGCATCCAAGAAACACACCTTAACATTAAGAATAGATATCACCTCAGGATAAAAGGTTGGGAAGAGATAATTCAAGCAAACGAACCAAAAAGCATGCTGGTGTAGCCGTTTTAGTATCTGATAAAGTAAACTTTAAATCAAAACTAATAAGAAGAGTTGGAAGAACACTACATACTCATCAAAGGAAAAATATACCAAGAGGACATTTCAACTCTTAGTATCTATGCTCTAGGCACAAGGGCACTGTGTCTGGAGCAAATTTGTAAACGAAACACTACTATAGCTTAAATCACATATTGGTTCTTTTACACAGATAGTGAGAGACTTCAATATCTCACTCTTGCTAGTAGGTCTTTCGGACAAAAACTAAATAAAAGCTGGAGCTGATGTTATAAACCAAGTGGACCTAACAGATATTGACAGAACATTTCACCCAAACACAGAAGAATATACCTTCTTTTTAGCACCTCATGGAACTTTCTCCAAAATTGACCATATATCAGACATAAAGCAACTTTCAACAGATAAAATAAAATAGAAATAGCATCCTGCATCTTATCATATCACCATGTATTAAAAATGGATATCAACAACAAAAGGACAGAAACAATGAAAGCAATTAAAGACTTCCTAAAATTGAATGAAAATGAACATACATCATAGCCAACTATGTGACACACAATGAAGGTGGTTCTAAGACGGAAGTTCACAGCACTAATGGGTACATAAATGACTGGGGCAATCTCATACTAGCAACTTAATAGCACAACTAAAGGCTTTAGAACACAAAGAAATAGTAGTCACACCTAAAAAATATGACAAGAAATAAACTCAGTGTGGAAGTCAGCAAAATAGAAATAACAATAACAACAAAACAGTACAAAGAATCAATTAAACAAATAATTGGTTGAAATAATCAATAAGATTGACATACCCATATCCAAATTAACTAAAAGACAGAGAATTTCGTGATTAACAAAATCAGAAATGGGGACACTGAGAAAATCTAGAGAATCATAGAGAAGTTGATCCTATGTATATGTTAGCCACCAACATTGCCTCAAAGAAGGTTGAAAAAAAAAAACCACTTCTGCCAACATTATCGGATAATAAATAAATGACATTGCCCAAATGAACTTCAAGGCTGTGGTTTGTACATGCTACATCCTACCAAATGTGAGTCAGGACTGCACCATGGCCTTCTGTGGGTGTAAGCTACACCTGGACATAAAAAAATGCCCATTCTTTTTCTTTCACTCTTTAAGCCCCAACCAAGGCCTTATGAGAGCCAGAGACTGCTCTTCACCACAGAAGAGTCTCCCCCTCATACCTCTAAGTTGATCCGTAACTGTACTCTATTACACGAATTAAGGTTCAACTTGACCCTAAACATTCTGGAAAATATTTGTCTATGCAGTACAAATACTGGGTTGAAACCTGAAGAACCCATACTGCTCCTTACTAGATTCAGACCAAACAAGACAATAACCTCCATGAAGAGGCTGTTGGTGTTAGTCTTGCACTTTGCTATAAAGGGATTTTGCCTGGATTGCCCTAACTTCAAGATTGTGTCCTGACATCAGAAGTTCCTTAGACTCTCCGTGTTGACCTTGTTCCTCAATCTGATCTTATTAATTAGAAACATCAACTAATCCATTGAGTTATAAATGTGATAAGTTAGTTTTAATGTAAATGTGTGAGGAAAAACCCTGGACTCCTCACTCTAGTGGAATGTTTGCTCACTTGTTTGTTGCCCAGACACAACTGCCTATTTCCTTAAACTCTTACCAGACTCAACCTGGAAGAAGCTAGAACTGTACTCTGACCCCTGTCTTCATTTACACACATAATTTAGTTTTCAATAAGTTTAATGATCTTTGTCTGTGACTACATGTGATTCTGAATGCATATTTTGGCCACTGTACTGTGGCCACTCTGAAAGTGGGTTTTCAAACTTCAGTTTGAACTTCATTCAGCTACTCTCAAGGTAATGGTTTCTCAAAAAGAGTAAATGTGGTCAGGTTGTACATCTTTTTATCATTGCCCAGACTTCATGTGTCCTGCACACATCTTTCTGCTTAGATATCTTCCTGAAGGTCAGTGTACCACTGTTCATGGTCTAAACCATTATTTTTAGTTGGTTTCTACCATGGGAAATGAAAAGAAGGGACCAGGTAGGCAGGAGACTTCACCTAGTCTGGAAATCACAGGGATACATTTTCTAAACTGGAAGGACTCCTAGCAAGCACTTCCAGTTCCAAAATCAGATTAGCACCAATTTTAGAGAGTTTTTGATTAGCCACTGGGAGACAGAGAAAGAATGGAAGTTTCCTAGTGGGTCACAGAGCATCAGGTATCTGTAAAATATTTCCTAGAGAGACTCCACGTGAGGATGAAAACACAGTTGTTGTGTTTTATAAAACAGTGGTATATAGTGTGGTGGGAGAGAGCATCTTGGCAGGCTTATGCGGAGGTACCCACCTGAACAATCAGCCATATGACAGGCCTAGTATAAAAGGAAGTTTATTAGGGGAAGGGACCTGGGAAAGGGATAGAGGCAGAGGAATGGGGAGCAGAGAAGGAGATAGATAGATACATAGATAGATAAGTAGATAGATAGATAGATAGATACATAGATAGATACATAGATAGATAGATAGGTAGGTAGATAGATAGATAGATAGATAGATAGATAGATAGATAGGTAGATAGGTAGGTAGATAGATAGATAGGTAGATAGAGAGGTAGGTAGATAGATATGGAGAGAGGGAGGGGGGAGGAGATGCAAGCTGTTGTCAGGTAGGTGTTGGGAGAGGCTAGTAGAATTGTCTATAAGACAGCATTCCTCTAGTTTTATCTAATTAAAAATGAGGAACTAGACTTATTTATTTCATGTGTATGAGTACACTGTGACACACCAGAAGAAGGCATTGGATCTCATTACAGATGATTTTGAGCTACCATGTGGTTGCTGGGAATTGAACTGGGAAGAGCAGTCAGTGCTCTTAATCACTGAGCCATCTCTCCAGCCCTAAAAATGAGGAACTAAAAAGTGGTGATGGTAGGGCGGGAGTGAGCTCATCATGTTCTTTAAACTACTTTCTGCTGACATTGGAGTGATGGTCCTGTCTTTGGGAAACCTAAGAAAATTGGGATGCTGGTCAAGTATTGGGAGAGCTAGCTGTTTCATTGCTGTCGAGGGTTTGTGGTACCATCTGTGGCTAAGAAAGTGCAGGTCCCAGTAGAAGCGTCTGTAGGGTAGACCTGAGCACCTCTGGGTTGTTTCTCTGGAACTGTCCTGGATGCATATTTCAAGTAAATGCCTGAACTTGGAAAGATGCTGAAACATATATACACATTAGAGGCTGAAAATAAAGTTAAGTTGGTTTGGGAGAAAAACTTTCTCTTAGGGTACATTTCAAACCTTTAGGCCCATGGTGGCTGGGGGAGGGGAGTCCCAAAACCAGGGAAAGGGGGAAGAATCCCACCCTGTGGGTTAGGCAACAAGTGGGGAACTTAGGCTATTGATTGGCAAGGGTACTTATTCTAATGAAGTTCACTTGACCTATGAGAGGTAGATCTGAGTGGGTTTCCTGAAGCTTTTAAGAATCTTTTTGGTCTACAGAGTGAGTTCCAGGACAGCCAGGGCTATACAGAGAGTTAAACAGTCTATGTCTGTTTCTAGTTATCTGCTCTAACTGTAACTAAAGCATGGTGCTAAAGCTTACTATTGTAATTAACTGCATCAGTTCTTAGCATGGCTTTAAATGTATTTCTAAATATATTAGAGGATATGACCATTCATAAGGTTACTGGATATTAACTTGCATTTCTTAATTATAGTAACTTTTATGGGACTAGAGATGTTAGAATAACTTTTGAAACTAAATTCTGTTATGTCTGAGCCTTAAAAATCATGATTTTGAGTTGAAGCTCTTTTAGTATCAAAACTAAACTTTTCAATGTATAAATATGGTCAATAAAGAGATTAGGAACGTTTGATCTTTATATGGTGTATCATTATAAAAATCTGTAGCTTATAAAAATAGGCTAAGCTGGGCGGTGGTAGCGCATGCCTTTAATCCCAGCACTAAGGAGGCAGAGGTAGGTGGATTTCTGAGTTCGAGACCAGCCTGGTCTATAGAGTGAGTTCCAGGACAGCCAGGCTGTACAGAGAAACCCTGTCTCGAAAAAAACAATAAATAAATAAATAAATAAATAAATAAAAATAGGCTAAGCATATCTTTAAGGCAGTGATCTTTAACCTTTTCAATGTTGTAAATCTGTAAGTAATACTAAAATAAACCATCTTTCAAAGAATGAAAACTTAAAGTAATATTGTAAATATTGGCTGTTTGGGCCATTCGAAAATGAAGGACCATGGCAGATGCCTGAGCAGTCTCAGTTTACCTGTTGCCAGGTTTTTGAGAGACAGAGTGAAAGAAACCAGCCTGGTGCAAAGAAAGAAGCCCAGAAAAAGTGCAAACTCACCAACAGGTTGGTGTGTGGAGAAAAGTAGCTGTCAGGATAGCAGGAGAGAGACATCCTGTATGCAGGAAGGCAGAGATAGAATCCTAGGACCCCAGCATGCTTGTGCACCAGGAGAGCCTGTAGAGTCTCAGCACCAATATTATGTTTTATAAAACAGCAATAAAATGCAATGGGAGGTAGCATCTTGGTGGGCCCATGCAAGGTGTTCCCCTGAACAATCAGCCATATGACAAGCCTTGTAGAAAAGAAAGTTTATTGGGGGAAGTGAAGGGGACCTGGAAAAGGGGTAGAGGCAGAGGAAAGGGGGAAAGAAAGAGAGAGAAGAAGAGAGAAAGAGGCTGGCCAGGAACACCTGGGGAAGAGAGAGAGAGAGAAGATGGAGAGAGAGTTTGTTTGGCAACTAGCTCTCCTACCTGGTGGGCGGAGATGCAAGTTGTTGCTAGGTAGCTATTGGACAGAGCCTGGCAGAATTGTCTGTAAGCTAACAACAGTGATATCTCATGCTTGTTACCACAACACAGTGGGAACAAATTTATGTCAAATAGCAAAGGACTCACCTGGAAACACCTGAAGTGACAGCTCAAATCTGTTACAAAATGAATTCTACCTAAACACCAATCCAAAGAACCCAGATAAAAACCTAAAAGAATACACCAGGCAAATCCTGAAATGAAAGTAGCCCAGACAAAGAGACTGAAGGTCTCTAACAAACCCAAACATGGTGCCAGCAGGTCCTGTCCTTCCCTACTTTTTCTGCTGAACTGCTAGATTCCATTATTTGACTACTTCATTTCTGAAGTTGATCACCAAGGTCCAGCTATCATAATTCTGTGTTTGGTTACATTGACCAATTAGAACTAACCAACTCATCCTAGTCTTGATTTACCCCTTTTCTCCTTAAAAACCACTCCTGCTGCTATTTCTGTCCAATCCAGATTCAGCCATTGTGTCTCTGTATCTTGCATAATAATCTTTTTGTGTTGGAAACTGGTATGATCTGGGCAAATGAAGTGGGCTCCCTTCCAGAACAGTAGCCCAGAACAAAAGCTAAACTTCAGGGTTCAGGAATCAAATCCTGTCCACGAATGATCCTGGAATGAACTAATTTCCTAAAGATGGTGATGACATTCCCTGAATTCAAAGGTCCTTTAGCCAATCCCTCAAAGAGGACAACTGTCATAAGAAATCTCCTTCTGAGTTGCTGGCCGAGGGACTCCAGAGACTCCCCAAACAATATAGACTAATTCTATTGCTCATTGTTACTTCCCAGAAGTTCAAGGTAAGGGCCTATTGATGACAACATCAAGCGCCTGAGACACAAAGATTCAGAGAATTGGGCCTGAATATGACCTTAAAGACTCCCCCATATAATCTGAAAGGTTTATAAAAACTGCCAAGCGAGGGAAATAGTAAATTCTAATGCTTATTAACCGCAAAATGAGCAACATGATTTTGGGTTAAGTGGGGTCCCTCGTGTGCCCAGCCATGGGGATAGGGCTGTTTGGGGAGGCAGGATGCAGGAAACTTGACTGCACTTATCCCACACTGGGCAGGAGTCTATGTGAAGCCTCAGGACACCCCTACGGGGATGGGTGAGCATGAGGTCCTGCGGACAGCCAGAGCTGGCTTGGGGGTCCCCAGGCCTGCAACAAGGCCGGGGGTCTATCTGGTTCTCAGGCTCTTGGGCAACCAGGTGCTCCTGGGAGCTGCAGAAGAGCTGAGAATGGAGTGGGGGGCCCATGGGCTGGTGGATCCAGCCCATGGCCAAAGGGGAGAGGGGAAGAGCGCTCCAGCTGCGTCCCGCAGGAGTGGTTGTGGCTGAGAGTGCTGAGAGGCCTTCTTCCAGAGATTAGACGTGGCTCTATAAGTGAAAGCCTTCTCCATTGCTCCTCACGATAGATACTGATGAACAGGAGGCAGTCCATGGTTTTAAGGCTTTTATTGTCATGGTGGAAAGTGGATGAGAAAAAAATCATACCCAGTTTTCTCAGGGCAGGCCTGAGGTTAAATACCTTTTGCAAGGAGGAGTGTCTGGGAAGGAAAGCTTAGTTGGCTAAGCCCTTCAGGCCTTTAGGTACCTCATTAAAATGGTTATCTGTCTTGAGGCTATGTGACCACAGGTCATGTCCTCTACCTGTGGAGGGGCTTGGGGCATTGCCCTTACATGAGTGATAGTCACACATCTGTGGAGAGCTGTGGCCTCGTGTCAGGAGCCTAGTGTTGGGAGTGTGGCAAAACGCCTGATGTTTCTCAGAGTCACTCAGAGTCACTGGGGTTTCCAGCCTGTGCTTGTCCAGGCACCAGGCTGCCTTTCACGGTCCTACAACACAATAGGCTATAACTAAAGGTATAATAATGACACTCATATTGGTAGTAACTATGACCTCTAGTTCTTAAGATCTTTCTGCCTCTTCTTCCAGAATGGTCCCTGTGACAGCTTGTATATGCTTGGCCCAGGGAGTATTAGAGGGTGTGGCCTTGTTGGAGTAGGTGTGTCATTGTGGCTTTAAGACCCTCATCCTAGCTTCCAGGAAGCCAGTATTCTGCTAGCAGCCTTCAGATGAAGATGTAGAACTCTCAGCTCCTCCTGCACCATGCCTGCCTGGATGTTGCCATGTTCCATCTTGATAATAATGGACTGAACCTCTAAACCTGTAAGCCAGTCCCAATCAAATGTTGTCCTTATAAGAGTTACCTTGGTCATAGTATCTGTTCATAGCAATAAGACCCTAACTAAGACAGTTCCTGAGACATATAGGAAGGTACAATATATCACATGTATGCCCAAGAACTCCATAGAAAGCCCCTTCATTTTTATCAGTCTTTAGTTCCTGTGTTCAGCACAGGTCCTTGTACTAAGAAACTTTAATGATGAAGTCTATGAGCATTACCTAGAGATTCTAATTTATAGGACTATTTGAGATTATGGCCATTTAATAGAATAACGACGCAATAGTGGTTCACCATAGAAACCTGTGAATTTGCCATCCACAGTTCTTCTCTAGATTTATACTATGAAGCATGCTTTTCTTCCTCTTGTTCAGGTTTTAAATTCCAATCATAAAATTCCAATCATGGTTGATTATTGTGGTGTTTTGAATGAGAACGGACTCCATAGACTCACAGGATTGAACACTCAGGCCACAGTTAAAGGAACTGTTTGGGAAGTATTAGGAGGATATATCTCTATGTCTATATTTATATCTACATCTGTCTATCTATCTATCTATCTATCTATCTATCTATCTATCTATCTATCATCTATCTGTCATCTATCAATCTTCTGTCAGAGACCACACACTGAAACATGAAGACTAGCTTTAACAGTACTATGAAGTTCTATGTAAGCTGCCAAACATATGGAGAGGCAAAGAATACCTTACCCAGGTATCATTTCTATGACCCATGATGACCAGCATAGCAAGATATTCCTAAAGGTGTAATAATGGCACTCATATCTTGGCAGTAACCAAAACTCTCTGACTAAACTTAAGGGCAACAGAACAGCAGAGAAGTCATGCCTGTTACTAGAAACATAACCAACCACCTGAGGCTAGTTAGGTCATGGGTCTTAGAGGAGAATCTATTGCTCCCACTTTACCAAATCAGGATAGTTTCTTATTACATTCTAAATACTTATCTTTATAGACACAGATAAGTTTCTCTTGTTCCTCAGCAAAGTTTCTCTTTGCAGAGAAATCTATAAATTTGCAGCTGGAGACCATCACAGAAAACCATAGATGACTAAAATACAGAGAACTACTAACTGTGTAGTGTCTAGCTCCAACTGACACAGCTACAACACAACTTTTCCACCTACAGTTAAGGAACATCTTGGAAAAGAGGGTGGAAAGAGCCAGAAGACCTGACCAAATACTTTGTAATCATTGGCCAATGTTATCATTGTATACATGAATGAATGTATCATCTTATCATCAGCATCATAAACATGGTTTAGTATCATATGGCAAGGTAAAAAGAGAAGAAAATCTTGGGTTTCTTATGTGTTCAAACTTATGACTGAAATCATGCATACTGAACTCAAACCACTGCTTATTTAGGTGTTGACTAGTTTAGTATCCTAGTCTTGATTGTCAACTTGATAGGACTGATAGACATTGTGTGGGTTGATAAAGCATACCTCTGGGTGTGTCTTTGAAGATGTTTCTAGGCTCAACTGAATCCTGAGGGCTTCAACCCAATCAACTGATTAATTATTTGTAGATTTAATAATTGAATAGGCTGGATCTGCCATGAGAAGTCTGCTGTCATCTGGACCTCCATTGTCCTGCCATCTCTCTGCCCACTTTTATCAGATCTGCTGATCTGGAACCATACAGGTTACATTCCCTCCCTGAACCCATTCTCCTGACCCTCCAGTCCTCTGAAGTACACCAAGCTGCCCAGAGCTGTGTACTGTCTGCCTCTATTATACTGCCACCTCTCTGCCTACCTCTTCCCAACCCTCAATCTCCTAACCACATATCCCTGATCCCATGTCACCAGTGGCACATCCAACTGCTGGGAGACTTGCATTGCCCACTGAGTTCCATTGGTCAGCCCAAGGATACCCTCCAGAGGCCTGTCACACCATCATTGAGGTTAGGCTCCCTCCTAATGCCTGCTATAACAGGAACATCCAGGGACAACCAGTTGGCTAAAGAATACAATCATCAAAACCCAGGGTAATATGGCATATTCAGAGCACAGCTAACCTACTATAGCAAGCCTTGAATAATAAGCCTGTACAAAAGACACACAACCCAGATATTTTAATTATAAGCCATATGCCTAGATTGGGCAGATCTACTACTATACTAACTTATTCCCCAGCCATAAGACCCCTTGTTATTTGTGTTTTCTCCTGGTCACTTGGTTCTGGTCCATCAAGGTTTCCTCCTCTTCTTCCTCAGTTCTTTCTTTTCTTCTTTTTCTACCTGCCACCCCTCTTGAGTCTCCAGTCCCACCTTTCCCCTCTACTACACAATCACAGGTAGTGATTTACCAGTTAAAATAGGGAGAAAGTTCACATTTGATCATCTGCTTGTCAGGGGCAACTCCTCTTGGGGAACCAGTATTAACAATAGAATACAAATAGCATCAGGCTAACCCACTACATTTCCTCCTTTTTGTCCCCTTAAAAAGTTTTTTCTCTTATAGTAATAAACAATAGATAGTAAGTACTATTTTGAAGTAATTATGAAAACTATTAAGTATGAATTACATTCAAAGGTCTGGCCTGTTTTTATTATGAAACTAGATGAAGTACCTTACCATCTATCTTATCCTAATGAGTTTACAATTCTGTACCTAATCATCTTCTATTTTAATTTGTATTACCATCTTAATGCCATCTTTTCAATCTAGACCATCTTCAATGCTCAATAACTTAAGTTTAATTATGAGACTATAACTATCTAATCTTCAACCCCATCAGAGACTTGAGAAGGAAAATATATTATTTGAATATGCAGGAAGCACAGGAATGCAACTTTCAAAAATTAAAAAAAATGAGAGACAGCTGACTGTACAGTCCCCAACATTTTATTTTTATAATGTCAGAGTATCTATCTTTAGCCTTCCAGCCCAGAACATCTGACAGACCTTAACTGAAGCAGGAATTATGAAGGACCTAACTCACCTTGTCTTGACAGAACTTAGCAATTGACTACCCTGCATCCATTTGTCCTTTTTGGACAACATTTTGTCTGCAGATGTAGTTAGGGCATCTTTTGCCTGTCCCATCCAACAGGGCAGTGAACAGGGTCCTGGGAAATCCCCTGGAAGAGAGAATGGGGGAAACAGGCGAACACAAAGACTCACAGCTTGTCTATAGGCTGATCAAACCACTGATTTTACTTTTTTCACACAGGGGTTATATACACATAAAGGCAGAATGTGGGGAAGGGGATGATGCAGGAGTGTAGGTGTCTTCAGGGGGAGTATAGATATCTTCCAGAACAGGGTATTGGCTGGGTGAAGGTTCAGGGGACAGGTCACTATGACTCTGTATATGAATCACTTGTCCTTATCTAAGCTGGTACTAACCACCAAGGCTACCTATTTACAAGGTCTATGACTATTAGTTCTTATCCAGGCTGGTAAATTTCTAACAAAGCTGCCTGTTTACAATATCATATAGCTATCTGTTTCAGTGTTTTTCCACAAAGATCAAGACTTTGTGTTAGCAGGCTGACTTAGGCCTATTGATGATTTTAGGCCTTCATATATAAGCAAGGCTGCCCCTGCCTGACATTTGCGCAGTGGCTAGCTTGCCACAATCGAATCAACTCAACATGGAGGTAAGTGATGCTCATCGTCATTTTTGAAGTGGAATGGGGTACTATTAGGAGCAGACATGTCTTGTAGTCAAAAGATCTTTTAATAATGAAATAATTTTAAGTGCCATATTCTGTGGATCTCTGACACTTTGGAAGAGCATCTATCTATATATAACCTAACTGAATTATTAAACATTGATTATTTTTATTTATTTACTACTTGAATAACCTTGAAAACATTTTATTATAATTAACTAAATTAGTATCTAATAAGACCATGAATTTGACTATTTGACTGTTAACTTGCATTACTGAATTATTTTAAATAGTTTGTAATAGTAGTGATTAAAAGAACTGGGACTAAGCTTTGTATTCTTAAATGAGTTGGATAGACACAATGCTTATCTAAGAGTAATAAAATAAAATTTAAATTTGATATCAATATACAAAGATTTATACTAATGAAAATCTTAAACTTGAATCAATATACAAAATTCCATATCAGTTTAACAAAATATAACCTCAATTTTGCATCAAAATATAAAGATCTCTAACAATGTAAGAGAAACCTTAAACCTGTATCAATATACAAATTCTGTATCAATGAAACAATATAAACCCAACTGTGCATCAAAATACAAAAATTATGGCTATAAATGCTGTGTTTAATAATAGAATTTTTAGAGTTGTTTATGTGTACATAATCTATTTGTCTGATTTCTTTAATATTACTCTGTCTTCCTTTTTTCTTTCCAATCCCCTTCCCTATACCAAAGAAAGAAAGAATAGAGAAGAGGAAGGGAAAGATAAAAATCCCAGAGTGTAAGCTCTCTATTCAGTTTCCTCCCTGTCCCAAACTATAATTATTTGTAAATTATCCCTTAAATTGACACTATATCTATAACATTATTAACATTAGAATACAAATAGCACTAGACCAATATGCCCTTCCCCCAGCCTTGAGCAGGCCTGAGAGACCTTGTTTACCACAATAGACCAAACAATAGGACTCTGGAGGCATTGCTTGCCTTGGCATTGCTGGCCTTGGCGCCTCCTTGGCTGCTCTGTAGCCTGGTACACAAGCTGAGAAGAATAGAGCTTGCCTTGACATCTCTGGCCCGCGATTAAGTGTGGATTCCTCTCACCTCCATCAGGATGGTTTCCGCTCACCCCCAGCCAGCTGAAGCAAGAAGGAACTCTGGGGGTAGGGGTGGGTTATCCCCTTTAAATTAGAAGCTGAACATTAAAGCATTGAGCCTCGATCAGAAACCATTGTCCTGGCTTCATCTCTTCCTGCCCTCCTGCCATTCCCAGCCTTTCTTTCAGGTGAACCCAGTCAACTGTGGCCGACAGCCCCCAACAGAATGGCGCCCGACCTGGGGCCTGAACACAACAGACCAGCTGAGGAACGCTGTCTTGGGTAGAGCTCTACGGAAAATGGAACAAGAAGCAGAGTATCCCGCACACTTGGTAAGCAGCAAACAATTTTTGATACTAGCGCTAGTTATGGTTATGCTTTGAAGGTTGTGTTTGCAGGAAGTGTGTTTCGGGGGATACAGTCTAAGTGAATGAGGTATTGACCCGGTGCCGATTTTGCCTAGGGGGTGACAGTGAATTATAGGTCAGAAGAATTCTAAACAGGCATTGCCTGCAGTCTAAGAGCTGCTTCAGGTGGGAAGAGCAGGGTTAGAAGGAATTGGAAAACTAAGAAAGCAGGACACTGAGGTGTTACAATAGCTGCCTGCTACATCTCCAAAGAACGAGATGAAAAGTTACATCTTGAATATGAGACAGAGAGAAAGAAAGGGTTTCAGAAAAGCAGTTGTCCTCTCTCTGAGCTGTGTCAGCAAAAAGGAATGAAAAGGTGATTTTAGAGCTCTCCTAGGAACAGAAGAAATTCAGGAGATGTCCTGAATTTCTCTTTAGCTCCTAGATGTCCTTGTTTGTTGTCTGTCCTTGGTGCGCCAATGTCCATGTGTGTCAATTGTTTGCTTTTTGTTTCATTGTCTAAATGTTTGTTCTATGTTTCCTGTTCAAAACGCAAAAATGGTTAAAACTGCTTGATGCAACTCTTGGTCTAGTTTAACTTTGTTTTAAAGACAGTCTTAATGTGAATGGATAGGTTGCCTGTAGCTAAGAGTTGAGCTGAGCTGGAAAAGCCTTTTCAGAAATTGATTGTTTGTATAAACTGATCTTAAAGGGACCAGCAGCATTTTGGATTCTATAAGGAAGCTGAGAGTTGTTTGTCTCAGAAAAATCTCTGTGACAAGGTGTCTTTATCTTGAAATTACAGCTAGAAAGAGCAAGAAATTTTGTTTGGTCTGAATATATAAGATGTGTAGCCACTTCATTGTTGTTTCTGATTGGTTTTAAAAGTATAAATATGTTCTACATGTCTTGGTTATAGATTATTGGCTTTAGTTATTGAGTGTGATTAGAAATTTACAACTTTGGTAACAGAAAGTTGGCATAAAACTAACTCAGGGTTAGAGTCATTCAGAAACCAGATATATAAAAAATAAGATTTTAAAACAATGTCTCTTCAATGAGATATTAAAAGCTGCTTCATGAATTCATATATAAGAATTGGCAGCAAAACTTTGTAACATAAAGGTAATCTACTTGGTGTTGATCTTAGAGAAAATAGATTGTTTACCTTGCTTTTGCTTTTGGTTTTGCTTCTCAAAATTATGGTTATACTCTGTTACAAAAGAAATTTAAAAATTTAGTTAAACTGCCAGTATTCCATTGGCTACAGTTGGCAGGCCTAATCTTGAGTTTGGGATTTTTTGATTTGCCCATGTTTATAGAAAAGAAGAGACAACAGTTAGAGTTAAATAAAGATATTTAAAACAAGTTGTGATACAGTGCTGGCCTGCAGGAAGGTTAATCTTCGCACCAGGCCTCAGAAAACAGGCCGAGATTAAGAACATTTACATTTAAATTAAGACAATGGAGACTGGGCTCTGCAAAAGCTTGGGTGAGACATTCCTTTTGTCTTGGTCTTCATGACCAGCCTCTAGAAAGTGTTTTCTGGAATTTGTTGATTGCCTTGCTTGTTCCTTGTGGGAGAGGCATCAGCCTCAGGCCCAAAATTCACAACAGTTTATGGGCCAGGAGTTGTTATTATGTTGGAGGAATTAAAATTATGCTTGCTTCCCTCCATGACATTGTAACTACTGCCGGCAAAGGAATTCCTCAACTTGTTTTGGGTCCTTCCTTCCAAATTTGTTAAGAGTGATAGAGGACAAAGATGGCTTTGGTTCCTCTGATGTGTATTAGGTCCTATCAGTAGCAAGAGACCTAATCTTAAATTAATAATTGAAAGAAAAAGGTTTTGAAGGATTAATAGATACTGGGGCTATGTAACAATTATTTAGAGGACAAGATTGCCTTCAGCTTGGCTTTTATCTGATACTCTCATTCAGCTAAAAGAATTGATTATTCAATTAATCCAAAACAAAGTTCAAATTTAAGATTTATGAAACTAATGGGGCATTACAGCCTGTCTTGCCTACTTCTGTTGCCATTCTAGTAAATACATATAGAATTATTATAGATTTAAAAGATTGTTTTTATTGTTCCTTTACATCCTGGTAAAGGTGGTGAGGTTTAAATTCAATGAATTTACTAGTGATTTTTTAGAGCCCATGAAGCGATATCATTAAAAAGGTTGCTTCAAAGAATGATTAATGGTCTTATATAAAAATTGTTGCTTAAATACAAAAGTTAAGCATTTAAATCTCTCAGTGTATATTATTCATTGTATATTTTGTTAGCTGATCTCTCTAAAGGAGTTTCTCTGTACGCCTTTGCTCTAATACAATGAGCTTTAAAATTTTAGATTGATTGTCGTTCCAGAAAAGATTCAAAGGCAATATCTTTTCAGTATTTGGGAACTCAGTTATATCTTTAACAGATTGTGGCACGGAAAATTCCAATTAGAATGGATAATTGGGGCTAGAGAGATGGTTTGGCCATTAAAGGCTAGGCTTACAACTAAAAATATTAAGAGTTCAATTCCCAGCAACCACATGGTGGCTCACAACCATTTGTAGTGGGATCTAGTGCCCTCTTCTGGCTTACAGGTGTACATAAAAAAATGGTTTACTTTTAATGATTCTCAAAAGTTGTTAAGAGGTATTAATTGGCTAAAACCTCATCTTAAGCTTACCATAGGAGAACTTGAATCTCTGTTTGATATTCTCAAGGGGGATACAAATCCTAATTCCCCTCAACAGTTAACTGATTAGGATGGCTTTATAGAAAGTATAGAATAAGCTGTTAGTTATCAAAAGATAAATTATATAGACTATGATAAATTGTTGGCTGTTTGTATTATTGCTACTCATGTGCTCACAACAGCTCTTTGGCAAAAGAAATCATTTATGTGGATTCATCCTTCATCTATAAGTAAAATTTGAACATCCTATTGTGAAACTATTACAGTGTTAATATAGGATTGTAAGCTAGAATCCTGAAAGTATTTTGGATGAAATGTTTATTCTTCATTCCAAATAGAAATTAAGTTGGTTATTGGAGAATAATGATATTTGGCCTATTACATGGCAAACTTTTTATACAAAATTGATAGTCATTATCCAAAAGACAAGTTATTAACAGTTTTCCTCTATGCATGCTTTTGTATTTCCTATAGATTTGCATGCAGCTCATAGAAAAAATATTTACTATATTTACAGATGCCTCATCTATTAAGAAGACATTATATGTAATTATATCACATGTTCATTTTCTTGAATTTCCCCCTGCTTCAGCACAAATAATTAAATTATGTGCTGTAGCCACTGTTTGAAATGCTAAAAGTCAAGCTCCCAGTTTGTATGCTCATAGCCAGTATATGGCTTATGGTTTATAATTGCTTGAAATTGTTCCTTTTTTAAAAAATATTCCTAATTCTCAAATTTTACAGTTATTTATAGAAATACAGCTTAATTTAAGAAACATGTACTGTTTCTTAACTTTATAAGACATTCAAGAGCTCATATTGGATTGCCTGGAACCCAGGGCAATGCCAGAGCAGATTTGTATACCAGTCAGATTATAGACCTTATAGAAACAATTGGCCATACAATTTTATTCTTTATATAATCAAAATAATAATAGTTTGAGACAATAATTTGATATTTCTAGAAAGTGTACAAGTTAAATAACAAAAGCTTGTTTTCAGTGTCCTCAATTTTCATAATGGTGTTAAGCCTTGAGGACTTATACGTGATCAATTATGGCAAATAGATGTTACTCATTTTTGATTTTAGAAAATTAAAATATGTACATGTGACTTGATACCCTTTTAGGCTTTTTAGTTGCAACTGCTTTAACAAGAAAAGCAACTAAAAATTATAATTAGTTATTGCCTACATTATTTTTCTATGCTTGGTGTTCCATATCAGATTATAGACAATGGAACTGGCTATTGATAGTCAAACATTTGAGATGTTTTGTTGACAATTTAATATTATTTTTATTATTGAGATTCCTTATCCTCAAGGACAAGGAATTGTGAAAGAGAGATTATGGAACTTTAAAATAATATCTTGATACTCTCTTGAATGTGGGAAGAACAACTATTGATGCTTCTTCCCTGGTTTTACAAGGAACTCTGAAAAATTGGCTTTTAAAAACTAAAAAGGGGAAATTATACCCCCCAGGGTCACCAAAAATACACCTTGCTTTTGTCTTATTTTAAATTTTCTGCAAACTGATGCTAAGGGTCAGTCTGCAGCAGATCGCCACTGGCGTCCGGTTACTTCCAGCTCATTTGCCAGGGTCATGTGGAGAGACCCCTTAACTAATACTTGGTGTGGTCCTGACCATGTTTTAATTTGGGGCTGTGGCTCAGTGTGTATTTTTTCAGAAAAAGAGAATGGAGCTCAATGGCTCCCTGAAAGATTGGTCTGTCAAGTGGACACAGATCTCAAGCCTAATAATTGTGATTCTGATGATGATGGCTCAAAATCCTTATCTGCCACTGATTTAACCTGGCATGTAGTCTCCATCAAACATTTCCGCTTCCAACCTTATTTTCTACATTGCTTGGATAAGTCATGTTGCTTTTAATCTTTTAAACTTTGTGTCTCAAGCAGATAGGTTGCCTTCACACAGGATCACTCTCAGCACGCTCAGCTTTCATCATGGCAGTTATCCATCGCTATGAAGAATTGCATCTAGTGCATACCCACAGGTTCTTTGGTCTGAATGTGGTTTTGGTCTTATGGGAAAGAGTGTGTCACTGATGGCCGGTTAGTCAATGACGGGTAAGAGTGTCTTGAGCCCCTATATACCTAAGACAGAGGCTTACATCAATATGCTATGTATGTTCCTCAAAGACAGGTAATATAGGAGTAATATAGATGCCAACCTAAGCCAGGCACGGTCGCCTGGCCACTCTGTACCCTAGATGGGATGAAATATTGTACCCCATCCAGCTGCTGGCACTGCTCATATCTTATAAAACTAAAAAGGGGGAACTGTGCCCTTCCCCCAGCCTTGAGCGGGCCTGAGGGACCTTGTTTACCACAATAGACCAAATAATAGGACTCCGGAGGCATTGCTTGCCTTGGCATTGCTGGCCTTGGTGCCTCCTTGGCTGCCCTGTAGCCTGGTACACAAACTGAGAAGAATAGACTGCCTGCTGAGCTTGCCTTGACATCTCCGGCCCGCGATTAAGTGTGGATTCCTCTCACCTCCATCAGGATGGTTTCCACTCACCCCCAGCCAGCTGAAGCAAGAAAGAACTCTGGGGGTAGGGGTGGGTTATCCCCTTTAAATTAGAAGCTGAACATTAAAGCATTGAGCCTTGATCAGAAACCTTTGTCCTGGCTTCATCTCTTCCAGCCCTCCTGCCATTCCCAGCCTCTCTTTCAGGTGAACCCGGTCAACTGTGGCCGATGGCCCCCAACAGACCAACCCATTATATGAGGCCACAGTCACACTGATACCTACACTACACAAAGACTCAACAAAGAAAGAGAATTTTAGACCAATTTCACTTATGAACACATGCAAAAATACTCAATAAAATACTTGCAAACCAAATCCAAGAACACATCAAAACTATCATTCACCACAATTGAGTAGGCTTCATTCCAGAGATACAAGAATGATTCAGTATATGAACATCCGTCAATATAATCCAAACTCAAGGGAAAAAATTACATGATCATCTCATTAGATGCTGAAAAAAACCTTTGACAAAATCCAACACTCCTTCATATTAAATGTCTTGGAGAGATCAGGGATATGAGACACATACCTAAACACATAAAAGGCAATCCAACAGCCAACATAAAACTAAATGGCCAGAAACTTAAACCAACCTCACTAAAATCAGGGACAAGACAAGGCTCCCTACTCTCTCCCTATCTATTCAGTATAGTATTTGAAGTTATACAACTAAAGAAGATAAAGATGATACAAATTGGAAAGGAAGAAGTCAAAGAAGCACTATTTGTGGATATATGATTGTATACATAAACAACCCTAAAAATTCTACTAGAGAACTTCAGGTGATAAGAACCTTTAGCAAAGAGACTCAAAGAAATCAGTAGCCCTTCTTTATACAAATAATAAACAGGCTGAGACAGAAATCGGGGAAGAAACATCCTTTACAACAACCACAAGTAATATAAAATATCTTGGTGTAACTCTAAGCAAGTGAAAGACTTGTAGAACAAGATCAAGTTTCTGAACTGATCAGGAGTTTTATGTGCCTTTGTCTCCCTCTAGTGTTTGACTGAGGACATCAAATTTGGTTTATACATACATGGATAAGGTTTTATTGGATACTTGCCAAACCACTAGGTTTTAAAAATCTATTAAGAATACCACAGCTTCTGGTCTGTATCTTCATCCGGGACAGATCTGTATGTCTGCTCTTCTCGAACACCCTATAGTCTGCCTGTCTCTCAGGAGGTCTGCCATAACAAGGGACACAGCCTACCTGTCTCCCAGCAGGTTGGCCATAACCAGCAAGATACAGGCAAGATCCCTGCCCTAATATCCATGCCAGCTAGTACCCTCAAAGAACCCAGCAGACTTGGGATCTATCTTGACCTAAAAATGGAAATAGAAATAATAAAGAAATTACAAATGGAGGCAACCCTGGAGAAGGAAAACCTAGGAAAGAGATCAGAAGCTACAGGTGCAAGCATTGCCAATAGAATACAGGAGATAGAAGAGAGACTCTCAGGCATAGAAGATACCATAGAAAATATTGACAAATCAGTCAAAGAAAATGCAAAGTGTAAAACAAAACATACAAAAACTTCAGGACACAGTGAAAAGAACAAATCTAAGAATAATAGAAGTAGAAGAAGGTGAAGATTCCCAGTTCAAAGGGTCAGAAGACATCTTCAACAAAATCATAAAAGAAAACTTCCCTAACCTAAAGAAAGAGATGGCCATAAATGTACAAGAAGCCCACAGAACACCAAATAGACTAGATCAGAAAAGAAATATCTCCCATCACATAATAATCAAAACACCAAATGCACAGAACAAAAAAAGAATATTAAATGCAGTAAGGGAAAAAGGCCAAGTAACATATAAAGACAGACCTATCAGAATTACATCAGACTTCTCATCAGATACTATAAAAGTGAGAAGATCCTGGACAGATGTCGTACAGACACTAAGAGAACACAAATGCCAGCCCAGGCTACTATACCCAGCAAAACTCTCAATCACCATAGATGGAGAAACTAAGATATTCCATGACAAGACCAAATTTAAACAATATCTTTCTACTAATCGAGCCCTACAGAGGATACTAGAAGAAAAACTCCAACACAAGGAGGGTAACTGCATCCAAAAAACCACAAGAAATTAATCACCTCACAACAACCTAAAAGAAGAGAAACACACAGACACACACACACACAGACACACACACACACACGCAATACCACCCCCAACAACAAAAATAACAGAAACTAACAATCATTGGTCTTTAATATATTTCAACATCAATGGACTCAATTCCCCAATATAAAGATGCCAGTTAATAGACTGGATACATAAGCAGAATCCAGCATTTTGTTGCATACAAGAAACATACCTTAGTCACAAGGGCAGACACTACTTTAGAGTAAAGGGCTAGAAAAACAATTTTCCTAGAAAATGGTCCCAAGAAACAAGGTGAAGTAGCCATTCTAATATCCGATAAAATAGACTTTCAATTAAAAGTTATCAAAAGAGGTAGAGAATGATACTTCATACTCATCAAAGAGAAAATCTACAAAGATGAAGCCACAATTCTGAACATCTAGACTTCGAATGCAAGGGCACCCACATTCATGAAAGAAACTTTATTACAGCTCAAAACACACATTGAACCTCACACAATAATAGTGGAAGATGTCAACACCCTGTTCTCACCAATGGACAGGTCATTGAAACAGAAACTAAACAGAAACACAGTGAAACTGACAGAAGTTATGAAACAAATGAATTTAACAGATATCTACAGAACATTTCACCCCCAAACAAACGAATATACCTTCTTCTCAGCACTTCATAGTACTGTCTCTAAAGTTGAACATATACTGGAACACAAAACAAGCCTCAACAGATACAAAAAGATTGAAATAATCCCGTGCCTTCTACCAGACCACCACAGACTATGTCTTGTAGTAATACATATTTTAATAAATCCCAGAGTGAGATTGCTACCCTGAATGAAAGACATACACAGCTATTATATTTTGATATGTCTCAAGCTGCACAATAGCTGGGCAACTGCCTAACTGCTACACTTTTAGAATCTATCTCCCACAGAAAATTTCAAGTTACGACTTATTAATTTCTATGTTCTATCTTGGCTGCTCTAGACCCAATTGAGCAGGCCTCTGGGCCTCATTCTCTTGGTTCTTTTATATGGTGACTTGCTTCTCTTTCTTGCACACACCTCAGGCATGATATCCCTCCTCCCTGGGAATTCTAAATCTGCTTCTGTCTCTTCTCCCCAGCTATTGGCTGCTGGCATCTTTATTTACCACTCATAACTAACTAGGGTCAGGTTCCCAGAAGCTACATGCAGATCCTTTCATGCAAACTATTTTAGGGGACCCAATTAGCATTAGAATACAAGCAGCCAAAAAGACTAGACTTCAATAACAACAAAAACAAGAGAAAGCCCACATACTCAGGAAACTGAAAAACTCTCTACTCAATGATAACTAGATCAGGAAAGAAATGAAGAAAGAAATTTAAAACTTTCTAAAATTGGATGGAAATGAAGGCACAGTATATGCAAACTTATGGGACACAATGAAAACAGTGCTAAGAGGAAAATTCATAGCACTAAGTGCCTTCATAAAGAAATTGGATCCTACACTAGAAATTTATAGCATACTGTTGGATTCTAAGATCTGTGGGACGTGCTCCCACAGAAACTCATGGACTGGACTCACTGCAATTAACATGAGGTTTGATGATTCCAGTATACTGGGGTTCTCTCACATGCAAGCAAGAAGAGAACCCCAAGTTGGAGCTAAGAATAGTTTTTATACAGTTTAAGGGGTAGAATAGAGAAACAGTGACTAGGCACAATATGATTGGCAGAACAGTGTGACTTTTAAACTGATTGGTCTTTGGGGAATGAGGTGGCAAGGACCTCCCTTGTCTGTTTACTTGCTTTGGGCCTTCCTCACCCGCAGGTGAGTTCCTGCCCCTGTAGTCTGAGGAATGTTAATCAGCCTCTCCCTTCCTTTTCTGAATGTTAGTCAATCCAGCAATTGTCCTCTGACTAAGGAATGTGCCCCTCCCAGGATGTGTCCTGGGACAGTAGGATTCTTTTAATCTTAAAACTCGAAAATCCTACATTTAGACCCAAAAGTCCTACAATATCTGAAAGCTCTAGAACAAAAAGAAGCAAACACACCCAAGAGGAGTAGGAAATAATCAAACTCAGGGCAATTATAAATCAACCAATTAGAAACAAAGAGAACAATAAAAAGAATCAACAAAACCAAGAGCAGGTTACTTGAGAAAAATCAATAGGATAGCTAAACTCCTAGCCAAACTCACTAAAGGGCACAGAGACAATACCCAAATTAACAAAATCAGAAAAGAAAAGGGAGGCAACAACAGAAACTGAGGAAATTTAAAAATCATCAGATATTACTAAAAATGCTTATACTCAATAAGATTGGAAAATCTAGATGAAACGGATGATTTTTCCAGACAGATATCACATACCAAAGCTAAATCAAGATGAAGTAAACTATCTAAACAGTCCAATAAACCATAAGGAAATAGAAACAGTCATTAAGAACTTCCCAACCAAAAATAACCCAGGGCCAGATGGTTTTAGTGCAGAATTCTACCAGACCTTCAAAAAAGAGCTAATACCAACACTCCTCAAACTATTCCACAGGCTAGAAACAGAAGGAACACTACCTAATTCATTTTATGAAGCCATAGTTACTCTGACACCTAAACCACACAAAGACCCAACAAAGAGAGAATTCAGACCAATTTCACTTATGAATATCAATGCAAAAATACGCAATAAAATTCTCACAAACTGAATCCAAGAACATATCAAAACCATCATTCACCACCATCAAGTAGGTTTTATCCCAGGGATTCATGTATGGTTCAACATATGAAAATCCATCAACATAATCCACTACTTACACCAACTGAAAGAAAAAAATTACATGATCATCTCATTAGATGCTGTTAGTATTCTGTTTAAACTCCACCTCCACAGTCACCTGGCAACAGCTAGGTATGCTCCTCTCCACAGTCACCTGGCAACAGCCAGGTAGGCCTGCCCACTGTAAAAGGGGCTGCTTAGCCCCTCCTGTCTCTCTTGGTCCCTTGACCCCGCGCCTGCAGGTTCACTGCCCCCTCTCCCCTCCCTCCTTCCCTTCTTCCTCTCTACACGTGGTCATGGCCAGCTTCTTCTCCTCTACTCCTCTCTGCTCTCTCTCTCTTCTCCCGCTCTCTCTCTCTCTCTCTCTCTCTCTCTTAATAAACCTCCCCTCGTGGAATCGTCTGGTCTGCTGTGATCTGTCCAAATTGTGCGTGAAAATCTTTTCAGATGAGATGCTGAAAAAGCCTTTGACAAAATACAACATGACTTCATGTTAAAATTCTTAGAGGAATCAGGAATTCATGGCACATACTTTTTTGTTTGTTTGTTTTTCGAGACAGGGTTTCTCTGTTTAGCCCTGGCTGTCCTGGAACTCACTCTGTAGACCAGGCTGGCCTTGAACTCAGAAATCCACCTGCCTCTGCCTCCCAAGTGCTGGGATTAAAGGCATGCGCCATCACTGCCCGGCTTCATGGCACTTAAACATAATAAAAACAATATGTAGCAAACCAACAGCCAGCATCAAATTAAATGGGAAGAAACTTGAAGAATCCCACTAAAATCAAGGACAAGACAAGGCTGTCCACTCTAACCTAATCTATTCAATATAGTGCCCCAGTCCGTGGGGATTCGAGGAGACCTTAGGGAAGGGAGCAAAAGAATGAAGGGACAAGAGACACAAGGAATAAGAGCAAGTCTGGATGGAGTTCTGACCAAGCTCTGAAACTTTAATTTTGGGTGCAGGTTATAAATACACAGCAAACCGGGAAGTTTGGGTGAGGGTCATTGCTTAGGGCTATCCCACTGTCATATCCTTATTGGCCTAGACCATCCCACTGTCATATGCTTATTGCCCTAGACCATCCCACTGTCATATGCCTTTTGGCCTAGACCATTCCATTGTCATAACCAGATCCTAGGAAATGCCAGACGTTCTTTAAGTTCTTGGGACCTGAGACTAGGTTTCCCAGAACAGCAGGTAATTTTCTGGGTTTGGCTCCTGGCAATATAGTACTCGAAGTTCTAGCTAGAGCAGTAAGACAACTAAAGAGGATACAAATCAGAAAGGGAAAAGTCAAGATATCATTATTTGTGGATGATATGATAGTATACATAAGCAACCTCAAAATTTCTACCAGAGAACTTCTATAGCTGATGAACAACTTCAGCAAAGTGGATAGATATAAACTTAATTCAAACAAATCAGTAGCCCTCCTTTATACAAATGATAAACAGGCTGAAAACGAAATTAGGGAAACAACATCCTTCACAATAATCACAAATAACATAAAATATCTTGGGGTAACTCTAATTAAACAAGTGAAACATCTGTATGACAAGAACTTCAAGTCTCTCAAGAAAGAAATTGAAGAAGACCTCAGAAAATGTAGAGATTGCCCATTCTTTTGGATTGGTAATATTAACATAGTAAAAATGGTCGTTCTATCAACAGCAATCTACAGGCTCGATCCAATACCCATCAAAATTCCAACAGAATTCTTCAAAGACATGGAAAGAGAAATTCATAATTTCATATGGAAAAACAAAAAACTCAGGATAGCAAAAACAATTCTTAACAATAAAAGAACTTCTGGGGGAATCACGATCCCTGACCGCTAGCTATATTACAGAGTAATAGTGATAAAAACCGCATGACATTGGTACAGAGAGAGAAAGGTTGATCAATGCAATACAACTGAAGACTCAGAAATAAAACCACACACTTATGGACACTTTATCTTTGACAAAGAAGCCAAAAATATACAATGGAGTCTAACTTGCAGTTGGTATGTAGTAAAACGAAAATAGATCCATATTTGTCACCATGCACAAAGCTCAAGTCTAAGTGGATCAAGGACCTCAACATAAAACCAGATACACTTAATCTAATAGAAAAGAAAGTGGGAAAGAGCCTTGAACTCATTAGCAAGGAGGAGTTGTGTGGGTGTGTCGGATTTCCTAAACAGAACTCCAATGGCCCAGGCTCTAATTGATCTAATTGATAAGTGGGACCACATGAAACTGAGAAGCCTCTGTAAAGCAAAGGACACAGTCAATAGCACAGACTGACAACCTGCCAACTGAGAAAAAATCTTCACTAACCCCACATCCGATAGAGGGCTAATATCCAAAATAAAGGACTCAAAAAGTTAACTTCCAAGAAACCAAACAACCCAATCAAAAGATAGGATATAGAGCTAAACAGAGAATTCACAGCAGAGGAATCTCTAATGGCCAAGAAGAACACAAAGAAATATTCAACATCCTTAGTCATCAGGGAAATGAAAATCAAAATGACCCGGAGATTCCACCTTATACCAATCAGAATGGCTAAGATAAAAAACTCAGGTGACAACACTTGTTAAGGATATGGAGAAAGAGGAACACTCCTCCATTGCTGATGGAATTGCAAACTGGTACAAATACTCTAGAAATCAATCTAGAGGTTCCTTAGAAAATTGGAAATAGATCTACCTGAAGACCCAGCTATAACACTCTTGGGCGTATACTCAAAAGATACCCCACCATGCCACAGGGGTATGTGCTCCACTATGTTCATAGCAGCCTTATCTGTGATATCCAGAAGCTGGAAACAACCCAGATGTCCCACAATGGAAGAATGAATACAGAAAATGTGGTTCATTTACACAATGGAATACTATTCCACTATTAAGAATGAGGATATAATGAATTTTGCAGGCAAATGAATGGACCTAGAAAATATCATCCTGAGTGAGGCATCTCAGACCCAAAAGGATATGTATGGTACGTACTCACTAAGTGGATATTAGCCAAAAAGTGCAGAATACCCAAGGTACAATTCACAGAACTCAAGAAGGTTAACAAGCAGATGGACCCAAGTGAAGATGCTTCAATCCCACTTGGGAAGGAGAAGGAAGCAATCACGCCAGGCAGAGGGAGAGAGGGACCTGGGTGAGAGATGGGACAGGGAGAGGAAAGAGGGAACATTATCAGATGGTAAGGAAAGTAAAACAAGAGAGAAGCCCTGAGAGACAGCAGAAAAAATGGACATATGCTATCTCAGGGGTGGAATTTGGTGTGTGTGTGTGTGGGGGGGCTCTAGAATGTACTAGACACCTGGGAGGAAAGAGAGTCTCAGCACTCAAAGGTGAAATGCCCAATAGTGGGGAGAGGGAACTTGTAGAGTCCATCTCCAGTAGAAAGACAGGACACTGAGTGGTGAGATGGGTTTGTAATCCCACAGTGGGAAACTCTGGCCTTGAATTGTTCTTATGTAAAATAAGTGCAGGGATAAAAATGGAGAAGAGACTGAGGGAAAGGAGGTCCAGTGACTGTCCCAACTTGGGATCCATCTCAGGGGGAGACTCAAAATCCTGACACTATTACTGATTCAACTTACAGATAGGCTGTCCTTTTAGAGGCCCAACAAGCAGCTGAGACAGAAGCAAATACTTACATCCAACCAATGGACTGAAGTTGGGGACCCCTGTGGTTGAACTAGGGAAAGGCTGGTAGAAGCTGAGGAGGAGGGTGACCCTATAGGAAGACCAGCAGTCTCAACCAATCTGAGATCTCTCAGACACTGAGCCACCAACCAGGCAGCATATACTAGTTGGTCTGACTCTATTGACACATATCCAACAGAGGACTACCTGGTCTAGCTTCAGTGAGAGAAGATGCACCTAACCCTTGACAGACTTGAGGCTCCAGGGAGGTGCGGGGCTGATGGGGGTGGAATGTGGAGGAGTGGGGACATCCTCTTGGAGGCAGGGGGAGGAGGAATGGGATGAGGAACAGTCGGAAAGTGGACTGGGAGGGGGATAACGACTGGACTGTAAAAAAAGTAAAAGTAATAAACAATCAAAAAAATTGTGACTCTCAGTCGCTCTGCCACAGTGGCGGATGAGGAGGTCTTCAGTCCTTGGTTTAACTGAAGCATCATATGTCCACAGCCTTCCAAGTGTTATAGTAATGCATCGAGGCACAAGGCATAATGTGGCGTGGTGTCTGGTTTAAGAGTGAGTGTTACTGAGTAGAAATGGCTGAGAGAAGTGGGAAGATTGCTGTAGGCCAAGTGTACATTGAGGTGGAGTATGATTATGAGTATGAAGTAAAGGACAGGAAGATTGTGATCAGACAAGGGGAGCTACCTCCTGGTGAAGAAGACCAGTGATGACTGGTAGTCAGACCTGATGTGAACCTCAAAGCATTTTATGTGCCAGCACAGTATGTCAAGGAGGTCATTCGCAAAGCGCTGATGCCACCTGTGAAGCAGGCAACGGGACTGCCAAATAACTCTATGAAGATGATACAGAGTATGCATCTCCAGAAATTGACAGAAAATGTGAACAAAATACCCACACTTTCAAGTTTTGGAACGCCATTACCATCTGTTCAAGGAACAGGTCTTATTTGTGATGCCAATCAGAATTTCGGATCCAATTATAATTCAGGCCAGACTCTCAAGCTAAGCCTGGACTTGCCCCATAATAACGGAAAGTTTAACAGTGATTCACATTCTCCTAAAGTTTCCAGACAGAAAAGAACACGGTTATTTGGTCATTTTCCTGGGCCAGAGTTCTTGGGCATAGAGAAGACTAGCTTCTCGCAGGAACAGTCATGTGACTCAGCTGGAGGAGGCTCTAAAAGAACACACCAGGATTCTGAGTCTGCAGGAAGGCCAGACTGGAGGAAGGCCAGATTCTCCAGTCTATACTCACCTACAGGAACTGAAAATATCACAGTCTGCTCTTCCTCCTCTCCCTGGGAGCCCAGTAATTTAAGTTAACGTGGAATAGAAGACGCACAAAGATAGTTCAGGCCGTTGTTACTACTAGAACCACACAACCCAGGAGCACACCTGGAAACCACGTTGATGGGCTTGGGATATGAGCACAAGCTGAGATTTTCAGAGCCCCGGAGAGCAAGAGTGACTCAAGCATGTTGATGATCGAGGTAGACAGTATTATTATAGTGCAGACAGATCTTGATCAGAATGGGAATTGCCAAAGTATAATGCTTCATCTCAGCAGCAAAGAGAAATAATTAAAAGTTGGACAGGCGGCTGCAAGAACCAATCGTGTTAACTAAATGGAGACACAGCACCATTGTGTTGGACTCCAACGACAAGGGTCAGGAGAAGTATGGATTTTTTTTGTTTGTTTGTTTGTTTTTCGAGACAGGGTTTAGCCCTGGCTGTCCTGGAACTCACTCTGTAGACCAGGCTGGCCTTGAACTCAGAAATCCATCTGCCTCTGCCTTCCAAGTGCTGGGATTAAAGGCGTGGACCACCACTGCCCGGCTTGGATTGTTAAATGTAACAAAAATTACTGAAAATGGGAAAAAGTTTTGAAAGAACTGGTGTCTTCTTGGGCAGTGTTGCAGGGTTCATCTTTACTTTTTAAGAAAACTCAAGGAAGTAGTACAAGCTGGTTTGGGAGTAATCAGTCCAAACCAGAATTCACAGTGGACCTGAAGGGGGCAGTGATTGAAATAGCATCAAAGGACAAACCAAGCAAGAGGAACGTACTTGAGCTGAAAACCCACCAAGGAACAGAACTGCTAATTCAGTCTGATAATGATGCTGCTGTTAATGATTAAAGTTCTGAGTAAAGTTCTATCAGTATCCAGGTAGCAGAGGCCACTGAAGCTGCTGAGAGGAGACACCAGATTCACGGAGCGGGGTGGGTAGAAAAGCAGGATAAAGAAAAGGACCAGAAGGAACTTAAAAAACTTTGCTCAATGAAAGGTCCATCATAGATTCTTCAGAGCAGAAGAAAACTAAGAAAAACTTAAAGAGGTTTCTTACCCGGCACCCCATTTTGCAAGCTGTTTGTGAGAAAGATTATATCAAAGATCAGGTATTTGCTAATCTTGTTAATCCGCGTCAGAGGGAAAATGGGTCAGTGACAAAGTTTGTGAAGTTATTCGTTGAGCACATCCAAGAGCATGGTTACATGGGATGATCATTTACAGAGTGAGTGACAGCCTTGCGGTGATCCAGAAGCTGAGGTTTGCAGTCAGTCATGATGAGGAGTTGGACTGGAATGACAGTAAATGAGAAGACATTCATGTCATCACGGGAGCACTCAAAATGTTCTTTTAAGAATTATCAGAACCTCTTTTTACATTTAATCATTTCAATGATTTTGTTAATGCAATTAAACAAGAATTCAGACAGCATTTCGCTGCAATTAAGGACTTAATCAGACAGTTGCCAAAGCCAAACCAAGATACCATGCAGATTCTGTTTAGACACCTCAAAAGGGTTATAGAAAATGGAGAAAAAACTGAATGACCTATCAGAGCATAATGACTGTTTTTGGCCCCATTCTTTTAAAGCCAGAAAGAGAGACTGGTAATACAGTGGTTCATGCTGTGTACCAAAACCAGATTGTAGAGCTGATTCTCCTGGAATTAAGCACTGTCTTTGGACATTGACTCTCATGAAAGACAGCCTGTGAAATAGATACTGGATTCCAAGATTTCAAGTCTTATACATGGTGTGTTTTGTTTTGGACCAAGTAGTGACTCTGAATTTGCACTTTTTTGAGAGTCAGAGAGGAAAAGGAGAGTGAAGGTGGTGGCTGGGCTCTCATTTGCTGCTTTGTTGCAAGCAAACAGCAAGCTATGACTGTGTAAATTTGGATTTATTTTATCCTGGATGCTTGCATTTCATCTTCCAAATATCAGTAAACATCAAAACTCAGAATTCTAACTAGTCATATACACTGGATAATTTGGTAAGAGCAACCATGTGGGTCCCCTGTGATACTGTCCTTACTGTCTCCAAACTGGGTAATGTAGATTCCTTCTCATGGTCCATAAGCTCTTGACTTGGTACAGTGATAATAATCACTGTCAGTTATTTTAAAAATGCTCTTGGGCATTTAAGACAAATGAAGTTGATCCATTTGAAACCTGTGTACTGCTCTTTTCAGGGTGTTTGCATGAGTGGCAGTCTAAAATGCCAAAGCTCATAACCCAGATAGAATCTCTGGGTGAAGGTTTGCTGTCTAAATTTACTGTCTCACGGCATTCTTGCTAGATACCTTAGTTGTCTGTTGGAGCAGCACGAGTAGGACTTAAAACACGGTGATATACTGGAGTTCTGGTTTGTCTAAGTCAAATCAGGGCATTTGGTACCTGTCTTGCTGTACTGAATTATAGCTAACAATCATTATGTTTAGTGCCATATTGAGTTTTTGGTATGACCCTGTGAAAACAGACATTTGTTTGATGTAAGTATGGGCTAAGGACCTAATATAATTTACCTGTGTATATAACTGTGTTGTATAGGCTCAGAGTACATCTGACTCAGTGTTTCTACTCATGACATTGGTAACTGTTTCCATGAATATTAGAATGGAGCCATTATTTGGGAAAGTTAAACTGTGCACTTTTAGGTTTTAATTACATTTACAGGCAGACCACTGCCATGAGAATGGTACTGGGAAATACTGAATAGACTTGCTAAATAGTAAACACACTACAGCATCAGCTCTTTAGGTTATTTAAAATGTACATAAGACATTAGGAAAATCATTACAGAATTCTAATTATAGCTCTAATAGTGGAAACCTGTAAATCAGATGTTGGATAGAAAATGATACTTGGATATGTTGGATAGAAAATTTGAGTATTTTATTTTACATTACTAATGTAGATTGATTTGTATAATAAAACAGGGTTCGGAAGGTTTTGTTACAGGGAGGCATGGTCTGTTGAAGATTTTTAAATGTATTTTTCTAGATTAACTGCTGTGTATGAAATGTCTAGTCTAATAAAGGAAACTACAATATGCTTAGTTTTTTTCCATTGGAAATGTGCATTTTGGTTCTTAATTTTGTTGTCATTTTGTTTTTATTTAATGGCATACTTTTATACCTCATTTTAGAAAATCAACCAAATCCATATTTCATGTGGCAGATTCTTCTGTACCAACATTTCCCTAACACCACACACTTCCTCATCAGCAGTGTTTGAAAGGAAGTGATTTCTGACCATGATTCTTTTTCCTAGGGTTGTATTTATAATTTCTAGATTGCCTTCCTGGGGAATGATCTGTGTTTGTGTGTGTTTGTGTGTGTTTGTGTGTGTGTGTGATCTGTCCAAAACTTTTCTCCTAAGTCTTGTGGCTAAGATATTGTGTGTGTTGTAATCTTCTCAAATAGGTAACAAACTAAGCTGCTTGACAGCTCACACAGATTGCTTTGGGAGAAATTCTAAACCAGAATGTATAGACCTGAAGATGCCATTAACAACACAGTGTGCTTTAGGGCTCTCGTGTCTTGTCTGTGTACCAGAAAATCAATTAGACTCAATTCTGTGATCTGTGGTGTTCTTTCTCTTGGTGATCATGAACGTGTCAAAGGTTTAAAATTGTCCTGTGAATCTTGTTTCAAAGTACATGTAAGTATGCAAAGTCTTTAATGTTGTATTGGTCTACCACTAATAATTGTATTGTAATAGTGCATGTACAATGAGGGGTCTTCTGTTTTCATCCTTTGTGAATTAAAAATTATTGTTTTTGTAATAACAAAAAATATTGTGCTAGAGATGTAGCAAATAGGAAGAGAGCAACTGCCTAGAATGCCCCCAAAGCATTGAATTCCCAGGAATACTGAATACAAAAGGATTACTTATTTAGAAGTATTGATGAGTTTAACATACGATATTGTGGTACACCATAGACAGCTTATCTTAACACAGGAGATAATTTTTTTATAATTTATTTATTTTTTTCAAATTGTAATTTTTACTTATTCACACAGGGGTTGTAAACACAAAAAGGCAGGACCTGGGGAAGGGGATGACACTGGGGCGTGGGTGTTTAGGGGGAATACAGATATCTTTCAGAACAGAGTATCGGCTGGGTGAAGGTTGAGGGGACAGGTCTCTATGACTCTGCCTATGATTCACTTGTCCTTATCTAAGTTGGTATTATCTGCCAAGGCTACCTATTTACAAGGTCTATGACTACTCAGGCTGGTAAATTTCCACAAAAGCTGCCTGTTTACAATAGCTTATAGACATCTGTTTCAATGTTTTTCCACAGAGACCCAAGACTTGGTGTTAGTATACATGTATGACAGGCCTATTGCTGATTTTAGGCCTATGGCTGACTTTAGGCCTTCAGTGTATAAGCAGGGCTGGCCCTGACATCTCCTCCCTTCTCTAAGTATAGAAGGGCTGTGGCAATTCTAATCTTGTAAAGGTGGGGATAGAGGCCTGACCTCCAGTAATTGAAGGGGACCTTGTAATGGCTCTGGTCCCCCTGTCATTGTCCAGTGAGGCATGAGGGCCTTTTTCAACACAGGAGATAATTAAGGAAAGAGGTAACTGAGTGTGAAAATATTGTCTAAAATAGACTAAATGTAGGAAAGTGTTGGCTACATTATTAAGAATAAAATCAACAATGAAAATGAGTAGTATTTTATCTCTTTGTAGCATAAAACAATTTAGTGATATTGGAGTACATGATATTTGTGTGAAAAATATGATTCATTGTGATAGAACTGAAAGAGAAGTCCATTGTATAGCAAGTGCGATTTGCAAATACAAATGACATATACAAGGCATGAGGTAAACAATCTTTGTCTAATCTGTACAAATGCATCAAATATACCTAGGGACAAAATGAAACTAGCTCAAATTTTTTCAGACAATGTAGTTCCCGATTTGAAATTTCTTAAGTAAGTCAGCATTACAGATATGTTAAGAAAGAAATAGAGAAAGGGTATAGCTAATTTACCCTTGATCTGGCTCATGCCCGTCTTGAGTATAAAACGACGTTCAATCTTTTGTGACTAGGGTGGGAGCGCCTGCAGGAAACACCCATCTAGCATCTCATCAGCAGCACCCCGGACAGACTCTTCAGCTCTTGGTTTTGGCTCTTTTCCAGGTATTGCTTCACTATGAAATATAAAAATCCTTTTAACATTCATATAAAACTCATTTAATAAGTATTCTGAATTCTTATTATGACTTCCTAATGTACCTCACTTCAGAAGATTTTATATATGTTAAACTTGTGTTTCAAGAGTTGATTATGACTGGTCACCGCTTTCCTTACAATGTTTTTGCTATGTTGAAGACATGAAGAGAGATTAACCCCAAATTAAAACAACAACACCCCACCCCAAACACATGCAGACAGAGAAGGAGGGCCATGCTTCTTCCACACGCTTTGTTTTGGTGGCTGCAGTAACTGATGGTGTTTTATTTACATGCTCATGAAGTTAGTGTTCTTATTTTATTCATCCTCCGTGCTCCCAGAGCAACTCAACCCTGGCTCTGTCATGACAGTTTGCTAACATTTCCTTGAGACTAATATTCTTTCCTAAGTAGTGGTAGACCACAAAACTGACCCCTGCCTCTAAGCATCTCTCTCCAGCATGGTCAGAATTTTAAATAACTCATTCATGAATAAATACTGAAGCCAATACCTTGATGGTTTTGTGCTCAACAAGCATTTCTTTGTAACATCGAGTCCTTATAACTTACAACCTATGCCAAAGCTCACAGGAGGACACTTCTTTCCTTCAGCTCCCTGCGTTCCTGACTATGGCTAAGAGTTTCAGACTCCAGGAGCTGTGGTTAGTAAACTCTGAGATAACAGCTTCATTTTCTTCTCTTCCTCTCTGAGTCATCATTGCTGAGGCTCTGGTAAAGTGAGCTTTGAACCTCTTCTTCAGAAACTTGTTCAGTGATGTTTCAGGATATGAAATCAAGGCAGAAATATAATCTATGCCTTATTTCTGTACACTATCACATTTTAAAATACCATTATAAATATCATTCTGCCCCAAAAGAAAAGTTTAGAGGAGAATTTTAGGGCAGAAGTATCACACCCTTCCTATACTGTCTGTGCTTGCAGGATTTTAAAAAGTGTGGACACAGGCAACAGTTGATGAACACAAATTTTTAATTAAGCATTAGAAAAGAATGGAAGCTGAGGAGGAGGGTGACCCTGTAGGAGGACTAGCAGTCTCAATTAACCTAGACCCCCAAGATCTCTCAAACACTGAATCACCAACAGGCAGCATATGTCAGCTGATATGAAGCCCCCAACACATATACAGCAGAGGACTGCCAGGCCTGGGTTCGTTCAGAGAAGATGCACCTAACCCTCAAGAGACTGGAGGGCCGAGGGAGTCTAGAAGTCTGGTTGAGTGGGGGGGTGGATGGTGAGGACATCGTCATGGAGACAGGGGCGTGGGGAGGAGGTATGGGATGCGGAACAGTCAGAGGGTGACTGGGGTGGGCAGGAATAAAATCTGGAGTATAAATAAGTAAATAAATGACAAAAATTAAAAGAAAAGAAAACAAAAGAAAAGAAGAGAAAAGAAAAGAATGGGAACATCAAAACAGGTTTTGGTCAACCTTATCTTTCTAGGCATACAAGCAAATCAAATTTAAAAAGGGACCTCACACACTTTAATTTCAGGGGATAAGAATGACATGAGAGATTGACTGATGGGCAACATCTACAAAATGCTAAAAGATGCCAAGAAAAGAACACAAGTGGTCTGAAAGACAGGTTAGCATCCATCAAGCAAAGAGCCCATTGTAGGTCCAACCACGGCATCAGGAAATGGGATAACTAGGCCTTCTGAGATGGTGATCATAGCAGGGCTGCAAAGGATCTGAACCATCACCCAGCTCCCCTCAGTAATCGGCCTTCGGAGGCCAGAGAGGTAGTCTACTCCAGAGCTCCAATTGACAGGGCTTTGCAGGTAAACTGTGCAAGGTAGGCCAGGTTCCTGTCTCTGGAGTCTGAGGCAGACATGTGTAGCACATAGCTGTGAGCACATGCACTAGCGTGCTGGCATGCTTCCTCGTTGCTAGGCAACAAAAGGGATTCTGCTCAAACTGAACCACTGACCTGCCCTGGCTGGACGCTCCTGTGGCATGGTGGTGATATATATATATTTTTTGTGTGTGTTTTTAAGTTTTAGTGTGGGGTTTGGGAAGAAGTGGGTGGCAAAAGGGAGGAGAAGAGAGGGCAACACGGGGCTAGGTGGCCCTAGGCCTCTGTCATGCCGGAGGACATCGATTATGATGCCCAGACACCGAATGCCTCTGAGCAGCCACACTGGTATTGGCGTTTGTGGACCTGCTGCTTGGGCTATGGGTGCCTTGATTACCAAGTGGATGAATACCTCATCCCATATGAACCTGTGGGACAGTTCCAAAGGGCGGCCAGCATGGGTGATTTGTCTACAGTAGAGCACTTCATCACCTCCCGAAGATACTATGTGGATAAATATGACAGGAGGAACAGGTAAAAGGGCCTCGAAGGGGAGATGAGCAGGAGGGGCAGAGTCTGTTAGGGACAGTCAGGGCCAATCAGGGAGAAGCACCACCTCCCAAGGATTTTCCTAAGAGAGGGGAGAGGGTGAGGTTTGGTTCTGCTTTCGCTGAGCCTGCTGTGTTTTCTGCTGGTCGTAGGCTCCTAAGTATTTGGGATCTGCACACCTTGGAAGGATCTAGCACTTAGGCCTTCTTTTAAGGGAAGAAAAACAAACTTCAGTTAGCTTCTGAGTCCTTTTACATTGCTTCCTTTACAGTAGTTTATTGGACACCTTAAAATAATTTAGGTAATGAGATGGCATGCATTTTCTTTTAAAGTGTGTATTTAAGGAATTTTTAGATTTATGTATACGAGTGTTTTGCTTGCATATAATTTCTATGCACCACATGCATCAGAAGAGGGTATTGGATTCACTGGAGTTATAGATGACTGTAAACTACCATGTGGGTATATAATACTAAATTATATACATTGCAGAAAATTGTATCATGAGAATAATTTTTCCATATAATATCAAGGTTAAGGCTAAAAAGACAAGTCACCAAAGAAAATCCTATGTCAGTGTGACTCGCCTCAGTGTGCATGTTATTTGTGTATGTGTGGGTGGGGTACAGATGTGAAAGTTAGAGGTTGATATTTTCTTTCTCTATTGCTTTTCACTTACTAAAAAAAAAATCTTTGCATGCGTGCTTGCATATGTGTGTGTGTATGTGCGTTTACACACATGCCTATATGCACAATTGTGTTAGTGTATGTTCTACATATGCACAGGTAAGTGCCTGGAGTCAGTGGGCAACTCTATTTGGCAGTTCAGTTCTGCCATATTGTGAGTTCTGCTGATCAAACCCAGGCCATCAGGCCTCCCCGTGGGTCTTTGCTGTGCCACTCTGTGGTCCTTAGATCTCAGTTTTTGAGACAGGTTATTTCACTAACCCATATGCCCATTATATTTGATTTACTGTGTTGGACTTTACTGATTCACCTAAACTTTCAGGTAAGCAAGATCCAGGAATATCCTGTCTCCACAGCCCCCAAACTAGTTTTCCAAGGTGCAGGGGGTTCTGAACACAGGTGCTGAGATTACAGAATGAACACCTTATCAAGTGAGTCATTGCCTCAGCCCCTCTTTTGTTCTTACTTCACACTAGGCAATCAAGGGGTGCCAACGTCACTCGACAGTAGAGAACCCCACAGTCCACATGCTGCTTTAGTCATAAGTTAGATCTGAGGAGTTCCTTAGTCTTCCAAGTTGGATCTTCATACAAATAAAAGATAGAAGAATCAATTAGTTTCAAAAATATTCTTTTGATTTATAACTGCTTTTTAAATACATTGAATTTTCCAACTGTATTTATCCGTCTGTCTATTCTCTACAGGTTACTTAGATATCTACTATACAGCACATACATTCTACTGTCTCTTAATTCTTCCATTCTTAAACCTTTATATTTCACAGCCGAATCAAGAAGTTAAGAAAGTTAAAACTTGCCTTAATTTTAACAGAAACTTTTCTCTCCCTTCCTATGAAAAAGAACAAAAACTGTTTTGAAGGAAGAAGACTATAAAAAATAATTAATCACATAACTATCCTTTAGTAAAATTATATCACATGCTATAAAATTTATCACATAATTTTCAACTTTTTAGTGTGACATTAAATATTAGAAATATTAGGTGTTTTTACATTCTATAAATTTAAATATTAAATAAAATGAGCAGTGCTCACTTGAATCCCTAGTTTTTGTTTTTTGTTTTTTGTTTTTTTTTTGTTTAAAGCTTCTTAAAAGTCAAAGCAAGAGAGCTGTGATGCCATGGATTATGTCCTTTTAGAGAGTTTGGCCAGGTTTTGGTGTGAGTCTATGGATGCATAAATGACTAGGAGGCAACCAACGATGATCTGCTTTACTACCAAGCGGAGTCTAGAGCATCATGAACACTGTGTCTATAACCCAGGGGATAGGCTATGTTCCTGTTGGCTGCAAACACGGAAAGGTTGCCTATAGGCATTAAGAAATGAAAAAATTCTCTTTACCCAAATTCATCTTAAGAGCTAAAATTTATATAGATACAAGACTTTCCATGAATCTATGGATTGCATCATATATCACTTGATGTAAAGTACAATGGACTGACTGCATGATAACCTTGTAGTTTGTGTAATAAATTTAAAAATGTTACCAATTATAGTTGTAAAATGTCATGTGTTATTACGATTATTCCAGAGATGCTAAAATGTGAATAAAGAGTAAGATAGTCACAGTGGTACTGGCCTGCAGACTTACCTACTGGGAGAATGAGTTAGGAGGATTATCAAGTTTAAGGCCAGCCTTGGCAATATAATTTTAAAATATAGTAAACTTATTTGAATAAAAAATTGCAACTGTACAGTAGGTTGAATGTTTTGATTGGTATTCATTGAGATATTGTGTTTGATAACAATAGCAAGAATATTCATCATTATCCACCAGATGCAGAGCTGTCAGGTGCCGGAAATGCTTGTACATGCTTTGTGTAGACTTGAACTGAAATGTTACAGCAGCACCATGTAAGAGATCTACTGTTTGTTCCCATCATATGGATGAGGAAACTGAGTTTTGGAGCTCATAGAAATCCCAAGAAGTAGCTTGGAAGTAACAGATTAGAGAAGGATTCAAATATAAGCTGTGTTCAGTGTACTGGGTGCTGTGTTATTCAGATAGGCTGCTCTGAGCACCA
>NW_021604753.1:101292-119767 GCF_004785775.1 Grammomys surdaster | reverse complement strand
GATAGGCTGCTCTGAGCACCAGTGTACTGGGTGCTGTGTTATTCAGAGAGGCTGCTCTGAGCATCAGTGTACTGGGTGCTGTGTTACTCAGATAGGCTGCTCTGAGCAGGAATGAAGCTTGTGATAGATCCCTTACCTTGAATTGGGCAGCCATGTGCTGTATCCCCAGTAAGACAAATGAACACTTGACAGAAATAAATATACAAATTCCAGTTGAAACTCTTACTTCAGAAGAAAACAAATTACATACTATCTAGTTATTTACAGTTGAATAGTCTTTGTCATAGTATTCCATAATTTCCTAAAATATCCTTTCAATTTGTAGGACTTCGCTACACTATGCTTGTGCTCATAACCACCCAGAAGTGGTGACACTGTTAATCGAAAGCAACTGCAATATTAATGTCCAGGATGATGAAGGCTGCACACCCTTGATTAAGGTAGCTATTGGCCAGCAGTTTTAATGTGAAATGGATAGGACCTTGTCTGTGTCTGCTTTCTGTTGTTGTGATAAAACAATGACCAAAGGCAATTCAGGGAAGCAAATGTTTATTTGGCTTACACTTCCACATCACAGTCCATCATCAAGGGAAACCAGAGCAGGAGCTCAGGTCAGGGAATTGGAGGCAGGGAAGGAAGCAGACACCACCGGGGAAGGCTGCTTTTTCATGCCTTTTCCATGGCTTGTTCAGCTTGCTTTCTCATGCAACTCAGGGCCACTGCCCAGTCATGCCATTAACCCCAGTAATCAGATCCCAACAATTTTAATCAATGGTTGCACAGACTTATCCACAGGACAAGCTGCTAGAAGCAGTTCTTTAAGCTAGGCTTAAAGTTCTTTGGGTATCTGGAGCGTATTTTAAGTTGGCAAAACAAATAAACTTTCCCCTCCCAACACCAGCCAACTAGCATAGATCTAGGTATTGTAGCACACCACTGAAATTCTCACATTTGGGAAAACGAGGAAAGAGGATTTTGAATTTAGGTCAACCTGGTGTACTTTACAAGACCCTGTCTCAAAAAGAGAGGGGTGATAGACATAACCCAAGCTAATCACCTCATCCAGAGGTTATTCAATGCAATGGTAAGAATGTTTATCTTGACTTTCTTGAATGTTTATCTTTTTTTTTTTTTTGTAACTGAAGAGCTATTTTTTTCTGTACAATACCCACAGGCCACAGAGCGAAACAACGCAGAATGTGTTTCCATATTACTGAAGCATGGTGCTGATCCACACATGGCTGATTTTACTGGAAATACAGCCCTCCACTACGCTGTGTATAACGGGAACAAAGCAATTGCCAGTGAACTGCTTGAGTACAAAGTAGATATTAATGCCACAACAAAGGTAAAGATCATTCAGCCTCATCCCCAGTGTATTTCTAGCAGTGACACTAGGATACATTTTCCACATGCCAAAGTTCAAGCATTCTCACTGATTCTGTTAAAAGTAAACTATTTTTCTCCAAATGTTTTTCTTATTTGTGGTAGTGGAAAAGGGCTTAATTTTTCTAAGAATTGGGCTTCATTTTAGAACTCCAAAATAAAATTGGTGGATTTGGATCCACATATATCGCATACACAAGAACAATAAAAATAAATAAAACTTTCAAGATAAATATTTTGTAACTAAGCAGAAATCTGTAGCAGTTGAGAGGATACAGGGGTGGGTTTTCTCTCAGAGATGAAGTAGGAATGAAAAATGAGGAGAGATACAGTCAAAGGCATGTAGGCCAATTTGGAAACTTTAATGATAAAAATTATCAAGATTTTAAAAACTTTTTCAAATTTATGTGTACATAAGAGATGCTGTTCAGTTTAGGAGTTAATTATTCTCAGTCTAGGAAAGAAACGTTTTTGAAATACAGATCGAGACACTCTGGTCCAGAGACTCCACTTGAGCTCATTCATTCAATGGGGGCTTGGAAACCTTTACCACATGTTTTGGGTTTTGGATATTGGAGGCAAAACTCCATTTAGATAAGATGCATTGAACCAGTGAGTGTTTGGAAAGAGTACTGAAGAGGAGTGATATTCACAGGAGGTGTGGGGCAGGGGATAGGTATGTCAAAAGAAAAGAGGCACCCGTTTGTGGGAAAATGGAGCAGAGGGTGAAGGAAAATCTACCCATCATGACTCTTTTTTTTAATTGATTATTTTATTTATTTACATTTCAAATGTTGTCCCCTTCCCGGTTTCCCCTCAGAAACCCTTCATCTTATCCCCCTCCCTTTTGTGTCTATATGGGCATTCCTTTACTCACTCACCCCCTCCCGCATCACCACTGTAGCATCCCCCTATGCTGGGGCATCAAGCCTCCACAGGACCACGGACCTCCCCTCCCATTAATGCCAGATAAGGCCACCCTCTGCTACATATGTATCTGGAGCCATGGATCCCCCCCCATGTATACTCTTTGTTTGGTGGTTTAGTCCTTGGGAGCTCTAGGTGGTCCTGTTAGTTGATATTGTTCTTCCTATGGGGTTGCAATCCCCTTCAGCTCCTTCAGTCCTTCCTCTAGCTCTTCCATTTGGGGTTCCTGGGCTCAGTCTGATGGTTAGTTGTGAGTTCTGCATCTATATTAGTCAAGTGCTAGCAAAGCCTCTCAGGGGACAGCTATACCAGGCTCCTGTCAGCAAGCACTTCTTGGCATCAGCAATAGAATCAGGATTTGGTATTTGCAGATGGAATGGATCCCTAGGTGGAGCAGTCTCTGGATGGCTTTTCCTTTAGCCTCTGCTCCATTTTTTGTCCCTGCATTTCCATTAGACAGGAACAATTTTGAGTTAAAAATTTTGAGATGGGTGGGTGGTCCCATCCCTGAACTGGGGGCCATGCCTATCTACTGGAGGTGATATCTACAGGTTCTATCTCCCCTTTGTTGGAAATTTTGGCTAAAGTTATCCCTGCTGGGTCCTGGGACTCTTTCACTTCACTGGTGTCTAGGACATTCTAGTGGCTACCCCCAGTTCCCTATCCCCCACTGCTACATATTTCTATTCAATTCCCTGACCCTCTGTACTTCTGTCTCTTCCCATACCTGATCCTGTCCCCCTTTTACCTCTGCTTTCTCTCTTCCTCCAAGGTCTTCCCTTCTTCTACCTCCTGTGATTATTTTGTTTCCCCTTCTAAGTAGGGTTGAAACATCTATACTTTGTTCTTCCTTCTTCTTAAGCTTCATGTGGTCTATGGGACAGTATATACTTATGTACATAAAATCTGTGATGAATTTTCATTTGAGAAACAATTGTATTATAAACATTTTTTCTTTTATAGAATGGCTTCACACCATTTTCCCTTGCTGTATTTGAAAAAAAAGAGAAGATGGCAGAGTTTTTAACAGAGAGGGGTGCAAATGTGCATGAAGTCATTGAGTCGAATAGGTACAGTTCCTCCTTTTTCAATCTTATTGTTGTTCTTGAGGGCGACAATGGCTTAAGTCAGGAATACCTAACTTACAGCAGGAAGACTGCTTTAAATTTGGAGGTATATAGTAAGGAACACCACAAATTGTTACCTGGAAAAGGGCTTCTCAGACTACATCAAGAAAACAGTATGCAGCAGGTCTCAGCTGTTGATACTGAGTTTGTTATTCATAATCTGATTTTACTGGTGATTTTATGTTACTTATGTCATCTGCACATTAATGTTGTTTATTTTGAAAAGCATCTACCTAGTTTAATTTTTATTGACCATGAAATTTATAATCACTTTTTATATTTCCAAATTGTTTCTTATATATTTTCCTTTCAAATACTGTAACATTAATAGGTTTAGACAATCATGTTGTCTCTGATCATTCATTTCTTTAAGTGGTGTTTGAATAGTCAAATACATTAGGTTAAATATATCATAGCAATTAAATGCTATTATCCATGGTATTCTTTTGTTCCTGTCCTCTCTGAATTGTTTTGATGCTGTGTTAGTCAGCTGTGCACTGAGACTCCTGAAACATCTATGGTTAAGGACAGCTATCCATGGCGAGTACAAAGAACTAAGACTCAGGTTCCTCGACTCTGCTGGTGATATCAGCAGAGGCCTTTAGAAATGGTTCTGTAGAGCAGGATCATACAACAGAGGTGAAACCCAATGTGGAAGCAAGGAGAGCTACTGCATTATAGTTCACCGACTACAAACCCAAGGGATCCGGAGCTTAACCATAGTCAGGAAAAATGGAAATGGAGGGACTGTGTTCCCCTTCTGTGGGTTCTGGAACAGGATGTATCTCAACACCACGCAGCAACATTTAGTGATCTTTTGGCATTTAGTAGCAAACAGGTAAGTAACAAAACCAGTAAGCCTGTATGATGCTATGCATATGATGGCTTGTGAGCATGCTGGCAGAGTAATGCTTATAGGCAAGGATTAATTTCCCATTCCACCAAGCATGTGTCTTGGAAGGGAACAACAGACTCACAGTTAAGTGTTGAGACATAGATTAAGTTATTTATAAATAAATGTCTAATGTAAGCTATATGAGGAATGCAAAAATAGCTAGCACGCCAAACATTTGGCGAATGTTCTTCATATGGATATTAAAATAACTATTACTTTCTAACTACATCACAGTGAAGCTTCACTTGGAGAAGAGTCAACATCAATGCTTAATTATGATGCACAAATCAATGCAGGTAGGAGTTTTGATACTGCTTTACTCTAAGTCAGAGTTCTCAACCTGTGGGTCACAAACTTTTAAGGGTAGAATGATCCTTTCAAAGAGGTCACCTGAGACTATCTTGCATATCAGATATTTAGATTATGATTCATTAGAGTAGCAAAATTATAGCTATAAAGTAGCAGCCAAAATAATTTAGTGGTTGGGAGGAGGTCATGCAACATGAGGAGCTGTGTTAAAGGGTTAAATTAGCATGGGTGAAAACCACTGCTCTAAGGGGTCTATCATAAAGAAATACATAATTACAAAGATTAAAAATTTAAGTCCTCCAGAAGAAGGAAATAAAGTATATATGCAGAGATTATTTCTAAGAAAGTTCATATATCAAACCATATTGTTTGAAAAGCATGAGTTTATTTCTTTTGGGGTCCTGGTATACTAAGTATCTCTTAATATAAAAGGAAAAGGGTTTTAAAATAGTACAGTGTATGTATTCTTTATAGGTACATTGTAGCAAATTGGACTTTTAATGTAATGTAGGATATGTTGGCCTATGGTTTGCAAGCTCCAAAACATGATTTCCAATTATTCACAGAAGGAAAATTGAACAAATGACCCCATTGTGTAATACACAGCACTAACTGTACTGACCTATCCACCATTGTGTAATACACAGCACTAACTGTACTGTCCTATCCACCATTGTGTAATACACAGCACTAACTGTACTGTCCTATCCACTGAGTCTTAAGAGCTTCTGTTAACAATGGAAGGAACACTGTCAAGAGTTTTTGCTTCCAGCAGCTGTCATCATATCATCTCTCTACCTTGTTTTGAAAGCTGTATCTGGGAAGAAATACTGAAAACCAATCCAAATGACTCTGTTCTCCAAAGAGATGAAATGGACAGTGTCATACTGTAACAAGGGGAGTTTATTTTACACTATTTCATTATGAATATTACTGGATTTTGATTTGTGTAGATGAGGATTGACTCAAGGAGTCTCACATACTGAGGACAAGTTTTGTCACTAAGCCATAATTCAAGTCCATTCATTTTGAGGGTTCAAGTGTTTTATCCTGGTCATGGGAAATGCTAAGAAGTTCTCATTGAGCTTTTACACATTTTTATAATGAAGTTTAAAAAATAATTGTTTTATCCCCTTGGGAAAGCAAACTGGCAGCATTTAGTGAAAACTTGAGTAAATGAGTCGTTTATCTATAAGGATATTAAAATATTTGTTGTTTCCTGCAGTATTCCTCTTGGAACTTCCTTCTCTGTCTCCAAGGCTGGTGCTCTTTTTCCCTCTCACTATAGATACAGCACAGGTTGGTGGACTACTGAGTAAGGTGCCTTTCCACTAGTTGCTGTCATGGGAAGTGATAGAAGCTGATCATGAACTTCTTACACTGCACAGAACAGGAAAAGCAATACTAGAGCCTCCCCAGAAAGGGAGGGAGAGTGAATCCACTGAGATTTGCTGCACTGGCAGCTGGGAATTTTTGCAAAGGTCTTTGTCCCTGGTCTGTTTCTGTCCTCTGAGTTTTGCCATCTGCAAGAGAGTCACCATTCATACATCTTCCTTGTACATGGCATTTCTATTCTAAAGTGAATAATTTCCACTGAGCAAGTAAAAAAAACTTTATATTTTAGTAAAATAAAACTTCATATTTTAGTAAAATAAGTATACTCTTAAAATTTTTGCTAGCACCATTGGTCAAAATCACCACCACCACCACCACCACCACCACTTATCACCACAATAAGAATGACAACAATAACAATAAAAATACCTATGTGCTGACATTGTCAGTTTATAGCAGCAAATACCACTTTCTGGCAATCGGTAATCAGTTGGGATCAGAGTCATTGTCACAGATATTTATTTTCAGCAATATTTACTATAGAATATTTTTCATATGGTCTCCAAGGAGTGTCTGTCTAACAAAATGTTAATTTTCCATTTTAATATACTATACTTTTCTACAGTTTTTATAAAATACATTCTTCCCCTTTTTAGAAATGGATGACAGTACTGAACACACATCTTTACCTAGGTAAGAGTTCATGGCTTTTAACTATGTCACATCATTGGGAAATGCAAAGAAGCTGATACTTCTGAAATACACATTGTGTTATATTCTCAATGCTTGCAATACCTAAAACAATCAAATAAGGATTGTGGAGTAAGTATGGTCTATAACCTAGCTCCTATTCCCAAGGGATCCAAATGCAGAGAGCTTGACTAATTGACCATGATTCCATAATTATCCTTGGCTTTTCAGTGCATCTCTTGACTAGACTGCCTGAGACCTATGTGCTTTTTGTCAAGATGCAGATATACTCACTATCAGTTCAGAAAGCTAGATTAAGTTGTGCCATTTAGCTCTGAATGAAGCTCTGGTTATATGACCCTATAGCTTGTCTGGGTATTTTTGACAATTGCAGTTGTAACCAATACTTTGTTTTTATCATCACAGGTTTTAAGGCAGCCCTGGACAGATCTTCATAGATTTTGCAAAATCAGGCATATCCTGTAGAAGAGTTTGTACAATAATTGAAGAATAGTTGTTAGCATTAATTAGAGAGATTTTAAATTGATTTTTCTACTTATTATGATTCTGTGGGATTTTTTGTTCCCTTCTTAGTTTGATTTTTCATTTTATAATTATGCTTCTTTTAAAAATTTTACCTTTTGATTATTTGCTTTTTCTCCTATGATTCTTTCCATTCCTGAAAGCTAAATGTTCATTTTCTTCTGAAGACACATAAAAGAATCTAGAATTTCAAGATTTTAAGGACTCTTAGAGACATATGCCTAAAGTTCCCACACAAAAGTAACTTATATGCAGATAGCAATAGGCAGACATGCAGCTCCTTAATTGTAAGGTTAGTCTTTTTATTGATCCACCAGAATCCAAGCATCTAATAAAGTTAGAATGCATGTAGTAAACCCATGGAGAGAATAAATGTGGAATTAGCAAGTTAGCCATGTAGAGGAAGGTGGGCATGAGTTAACAGTGCAAGGTGGAGCTTGAAGAAAACAACAATGGTTTGTGCAGAAGTGTGCATTTTAGAAACATAAACATATTTCAGTGTATGAGAAGTTTGACAGCAATAGTATTAAAATTTATATTTAGAAATATTAAAATTATTCCAGAAAGCTGAGTTACAGATATTGTGGGTAAAATTTAACAAACAAGTTCACATTCATGGAACTCACTTAAAAGATGGTCATTGCTAACTGTATTTGTCATCCCTGTACGGTGGGAAGTGGAGACTGGAGGCTATCCTGAGCTCTTCAGGCAGCAGCCTATCCAATTAATAAGTCCCAGATTTAGTGAAAGACCTCGTGTGAAAAAACCCTGGTGGGTAGTGGGTAGCTCACTAAGTAACACTTGCTATTCAGACCAACTGATCTAAGTTTAGTGTGGTTTAGAGACTTTTGCAACAGCAGTTAGATTTTTCACTTTATCAGCCATCAACCAAATAAAAGGATAAACCAGACCAATGTAGCTGGGTGATGTAGTGCAGCAGTTCTGCTGTCTGACAGTGTGTGTCACATTGTTGGCATACGTTGTATCATGGAAGTACATCTACAGCCACTATGTCAGAAATTTTATGACCTCTTCTTCTAATGTCTAAAGAATTAGCAATTTCTTTTGATATATACAGTCCCTATACATGGGTAACAAATAGAGTTTCTCAGTGATCTGTTTGACTCTTTTTATTTTTTATTTTTTTATTGGATATTTTATTTACATTTCAGATGTTATCCCCTTACCCCATTCCTCCCCCCACCCCACAAGAACCCCCTATCCCATCGCCCTTCCTCCTGCTTCTCTGTGGATGTGCCCTTACCTACCCCCTGACTCCCACCTCCCCACCCTCGAATTCCCCCACACACGGTGTCCAGCCTTCATGGGACCAAGGATCTCCTCTCCCACCTGTGCCTGACAGGGCCATCCTCCCCTACATATACAGCTGGAGCCGTGGGCTCCTCCCTAAGTGCTCCCAGGTTGGTGGTTTAGACCCTGGGAGCTCTGGTTGGTTGATATTGTTGCTCTCCTCATGGGGTTGCAAACCCTTTCAGCTCCTACAGTCTTCTCTGTCACTGGTTAGCTGTGAGCATCCGCCTCTGAATATGTGTTTGGCTCCTGAAATGTCCCACTTAGGAGACAATTACCTTTCACTTGTAGCTTTCCTGAACTCCATCATCCTAGAATTATCCAGAATTTTTGAAGTCTGCAGTCCAAAATAGACAGTTTTGTTTTTTGACATTTCAGATGGAACATTAAAAGTAGAAATTTAAATAGTTAGCTTCTTTTTTGCAGATTCTGGTACTTCAGCATTATAAAATTTGAATTCTGGAAATGTTTAAATATAAAGAAGTTTGTCTTTATAGATCCATACGCCACATACAATGGAATATACTTTAAGGCTGAAAAGTTCCTCTTAGTACATATTATGTTTAGCTGTAATTTCCAAAGCAACACCTCTCTGGTTGAAGATGAGTCTTCTTCAGTTATCCACATTCACTGATCCCAAGACAACTTTTCTCACCTATTAAAAAGCTTTATTTTTAAAGTTTGTGTGTATGAATGTGTATAAGTATGTCCCCAAGAATGTAGTATCTGAGGTGGCCAGTAACATCTTTTTGAGTTACATCTTTTTGGGTACAGATGGGTACATATGGGTGCTGGAAACTGAACTCGGAATCAAATTTGAGTTCTATACAAGAGCAGCAAACTGTCTTCACTACTGAGCCATCATTTCAGTATCATATTCAAAACCTTCTGTGGAGTTCAATGTGAGCTGGAGTTTCACAGGGAGTCACCAAACTGAGGCCTTTTCTTGTCTTTTATGGCAGAATGCATGAGTTGGGACCATTCTCAGACGACAGAGTTGCTTTCCTTCTTTCACATCAGATTTTCATGATAGCCTTTGTTTTTTTTAAAATCTTGCAGCATCTTTGTTGATGTACTTATACTGCTCTAACCCCAGATGGATGCTGCCTTTTCATTGCCCTCAAGTGGTCTGTTTTTACCAGTAGTGAATTCTATCAATCTAAGTATATTCTTTGGTTTTAAGAGTCTAACTATGTCATGTCTCTTCATTGGTGTTTAAAGGAGATTTTATCTTTCATGTCAATTAGAAATAAACATAGAAGTGAAGGACCTTTCCTTTTTGTAATGTGCCTGCTTAGACCAATTGGTTAGGTCAGAAAGTCAAAAGAGTAGGAAAATCGAGGCCTCAAAACTAAGAAGTCAAGGACTGATTGTCAAGGCTGTTCTCTGACCTCAACACATGCACTGGGGCACATGTTCAACAGACAACAAATATATGTGAATAGAAATACACATCATACATTAAAACATGATGTTAGGAAACTGATTGCATATGGGTAGGAGATAGTTATCTGTTAAAAACATTGAAAGTAGGTCAAGGATGAAGGTTCTCCTAAGCTTTCCTGGAGATCACTTCAGCAACGGACTTTGGACAAGATTCTTAAAGCAGATTCAAAGGCCCCAAAACTAGTTTCAGGACAATGATGACATGCAAAGCAGAACTTAGAAAAATATGTTGTGCTGGAGTTCAGCAGCAATAGGGTCTGAATAAAGAGCATTTTAGCTTTGTCCAGGGGAGAATGTAGCTGAGGAGAAAGCGTCACTTTCCTGGAGCTTTGGAGCCTATTGTTAGTTATAAAGGATCAGCATTACACAGCAATGCTATTGAAAGAAACATCCAGGTGGTGGTTTCAGCATTCACTCAAGAAACTACTCAAAGGTATCAAAAATGTGGTGGCTTCTGAGAGTTCTGGCAAAGGGATGCTTAGGACAGGAATCAAGTTCATGATATATAGAACCCCCTTCTTTGTACCATACTTGATGAAATGCCTCTAAAGTGTCATGACAGAGATAGGACTTGATGCCCTAGAGACGGAGAGCTGAATGAAACAGGAGTACTAAATTCACAAATACATAAATATAAGGTTACTACAGGCATCAGAAGAAAACATAGAAAATTACTGTCTTCTTTCTATGTGTGTGCATGTGTGTTTTAATCAAGAACTAAATTTTCATCATTCTACATGAAGAAAGATGATAAGAACAGTAGTCACCTATCATAATCAACTTTTGAAGAAAGAATTCACACTTGTTTGTGACATGTGTTTGTCCATGCCTTTAATTCCAGAACTCAGGAGGCAAAAGGCAGGCAAATCTCTATGAGTTAACATGGTTCACACTCTGAGTTTCAGGCCAGCTAGGCTACATAGTGAAATCATTAATTAGATAAGGACTCAAAATTAAATAATTTAGAACACTTGCTAATGTTTTCATATGGAGAGTAAAATAATGATCGTTTTTAACATGTGTCACAGTGAAGGAACATCTTTCAAACAGCCAGAACAAGGAACTAAAAAGCATATCAAGTTCAATGAAGGTAAGATTTTTATGATGAATTACTCTCTTTGGTCTTACCTACCCTAAACAAAATAAACACTAGTAAAAATTCAGTACACCAAATGGAGTTAAATAAATCAAATATAAATGCATTTATTTTGTTTTACTATTTCTTTTCTAATATCCTAGAAAGTCAGAATTAATTATTTGTAAGCACTTTCAACTATGAAAACATACTATTAAAATGTTGCATATTTGTTTTGATGATCATATATGTACTGTGTTTATTTAAATAAGAAAACAACTTGGTAGGGTACTCCAGTAGTCACATCATAGCAAATTGGAGTACTGGCAAAACTGATTTTCTTTTAGTTTTTATAGCAAAGGATTGTACTTTGCACTGTATATGAGTATATAGTTCAAAGTCACTAAAATATAATTGTGTCACAAATAAAACTTAATATTCAATCACTTCTTTTCTTTCTTTGGTTTTGTTTTTTTGAAGTGGCAGGAATTGACATCGGCTTTGTTGACAGTTTAGGCATGTACCTTTCCTATTAATTATATCTTTAGAACTTTTTCCCTTTAGTTTTTGTTAAATAGATCAGGGTATGATAAAACATGATTTAACTTGATGTAAAACACAATTTCCAGAAAAAATTTGGACACAAAGAGGGGAGTTTAGATGGCATTATTCTGTATTTCAAAGCATTAACTGCACATCCACTGAGTCTGAATAGTTCCTGTGACAATAGAAGGACCACTCTGTTCATATTTCAATTGTCATCACAGTATCTTTTAATACCTAACTTGTCTTTGGTAACCACATTGGGTAGTAAATCCAAATGAAATTCTTCCCTTAAGCTGTGTTGCCAGTGGCCTGGACTAATCGCTGCCTGATCCTACCTGCCCTTGGGGGGTTGGAGGTGAGCTGGTGCAGATGAGAAATGCTGCAGCAAGCTCATTTGAGCACTGCTGCAAGCTCCTTTAATACCCTCCACCCACGACTCACTGATACCAAGAAATCATCTTGTCTAAACAGCAGTTCCTGATTGGCTGACATCTGCACCAGCAATCCTTGGCCTCTCAGGCAGTCCTTAATTAGGTCTTCCTGCAGGAGATGCTTTTGCGGCTGTGTGGCTTCTGGCATTTATATAGAGGTGGCTCTGCCATTCCAGCTACATATCCATCCTTTTGTTTTTAGATTTTGACAGCCTAGTGGGAGCTGGGGTGCCATTGCCTTGACATTGTTGAACCCACCTCAGAAGATTCCCAGTATACTGGACTGTGCCTGTCTTAGGTTGTCCTGTCTTCCAGGATCTTACTTGCTATTGACTGCCAGCTCACAAAGATATATCACTCTGGGGGCATGTCAAACCAGGAGGAGAAGAGGAACAGCTTACATGGTAGTCTCATGGATCTCTGCCATTCATGCTTTGATCACTTCCTTGGGGGGATGCAATCAGGATTTTCAAGAGCCATCAGCACCCGGAGGGTTGCCTTATTTATGAAATGCTGCCTGGAGATATGCTATGTGAGACACTTTAACAAAATAGTTATTAGTATGAAAATTCCTCCCATCATAGTATAAGTGGCTATCCACAAGGGGTCAAACAGCCTTTTAATATTGCCTCACACTTTTCCTAAGAATCCGGAGTCTAGGGAGAGCACAGATATCCTGGTCATATTGAGGTTGGTTATGTTCTCCATTAGCAGCACAGGATAGTTAAGGAAATTGTCTGAGCAGATACCTTCAAGATATTGAGCCAACAGTTGTTGGGCTTCAGTGGCATTGTGTATCTAGTAATGGGTTAGGTAGATTGAATGAAACCTGGAGTTGCATGCCAATAGAGACATGTCCCTAATAATGGCCAACTCTTCTGCCAGTAAGTCAATCTGTTGTTGTAAAATGTGGATGGCTTGATAAAGATGTTGATTTAATGCCTCCTGTGCCTGTAGCACCTCAGTTGACTTACAGACTACAGCAATGACAGTCTTTGTCATAGCAGTTGTCTGAGTCAAGGCAACAACAGCTGTAATTGCCCTGGCAATGCCTACAGTGACGGCTGCAATGATGGCAGTTTTAATACCAAAATCCCTCTTTCCATAATGTAGGGTTTGTAAGTGAGTCTGAGGCATCAGAGTGACGGCATGAAAGTGGGTGGTATTTACCACAGGCATCCAAACGGTGGTTGGTTCCCTTATCAGGATAGCTGTTGTTGAACACTCCATCCAGCGGGGGTCAGGAGACATTTCTCATTAAAGCAGTCAAGGCTGACTCTGACAATGGAGGTACTGGTGACTAGAAAGAAAAAGAGAGGTCAGACATAGATTGGGGTGGCTTTCCTGTCAATCTGACTGCCAATAGTCAGATTCACATGGGTTGCCCCAGTCCACGTTTTCACCGACTGGTTTGTGTGGAAATGCATCTAATTAAAGAGACAGCCACATTTTAGGAGAGTAAGGGGGCATAAATCAAGACAATTAGAGGGGCCACATAAATTCCAATTGTTCATAATGGGGTCATATCAGAATCTAATAGGATCCCAGTTACATAGGAAGTAATATTGCAAGTATCGTGTGAGGTAAACCTCCACATACAAGGGTGAGGATAGATGACAATATTGGGTAGTCCTCAGCAGATTTTACACCTAGTGCAGGCTGGCAGTGCTCCCAAGGGATATGAAGTCTCACAAAAGTGGGCATTTGAGGAACCCTTGGGCAATGAGGCAGGGGTGGATCCTTTGAGGATTTGTTATCAGTAAGGGGAACATGAAGTTCCATGCCTAACATGGTGCCATAGGTTAGATTACCATGAAAGTTCCCCATGGTCATACTGTGTAGCTGGACACAAGGGCCAACAGAGGAGACATTTGTGGTAAAGCAGAAAATTTCCTCTGTGGGCCAGGTGCCTTCTAATTGTCTTGTAGTAGTGATTAAGCCCATGAAGGGCAAACTCAAACTCAGATTGGAAGAGAAAAGAATAGGGTAGGCTGGGAATTAACTGCCACAGGCAAAAGAATGCAGGGCAGGGCTTAAAGCCCAGAGCTCATTAGCACTCCCAGGGTGAAGAAAAATTAATAAACACAGTATGTACATTATGTCTCTCAGTCCTGGTCTTCTGGCTCCTTCATCACCCCTGGTCTGTGGCCAGTAAGCATGTCAAAGTTAGCAGTTAGGTCATATTCCAGGTTAATCCTAGCCTGATTCTCAACCAAGTCATGATATGCAGACCTCCAATTAAGAAACACACTGGTGTTGAGCACTACCTTAAGAAGAGGATACCAGTTGTCCTCTCAAGCACTGTACAAGTCTGCAGGAGAGATAGACAATTTCTGCCCAGTGGCCACCTAACCACAGTGTACCACCTCACCTGGAGGTATAGATGCTCAGCTGCTGCTTTGAATCTATGAGTGGGGGGATGCTAGGAGCAGATTTGTCTCAACAACAAAGAATAAATAACATTAAATGTAACATTCTGTGGATTTCTGATGTTTTTGAAAACCAACTATCTATGTAATCTGAACTGTTGTCCGTTAACTACTCTCAGCTATTTCTAATTAAATTATTTGAAACACCCTAACAATAAACTGAGAGCCATGAATTTGCTATTTGGCCCTTAACTCACAGGCTTAAATATCTCATACCAGTTTGTAATGGCATTTATAGAAGGACTGAGTCCAAACCTTGTACTTTTAATTTTTTGTATCAATAGAAGAAATTTATACAAATGAAAACCTTGATTGTGCATCAAAATGAATTTTGTACCAAAATAAGAAATTATGACTTCAACTTAGTAACTATTGTAAAGATTTCTACCAAATGAGATTATGGCTACACAATCAATTGTAGCTATGTCCTCCGTGTTCCAATTATGATCATTTCTAAATTCCCCTGAAAAGTGACCTTAGAATGACCACCTCCAGCCCCAAAGCCTGGGGAACTGGGATGACGACTCTTCATAACTTCTTCAAGCTGAATATAAGTGTTGAGATATTTTTGAAGGGGGGAAGGGTAGGGAAAATGGGAGAGTTAGTTGGCCTTAAGAAGGCCTAATTAATGATTGTTTTAGTCTCTGATGTCTGTGTCCTGAAAGTCCAAGACATCAGGCATTCAAGCAGGTCAGTTCAGCGTGTCTGACTATGAGGCACACCGAGGCTGTATATTCTGTAATATACAAATCTCAAAACAAAATTTTACTATCATCAAGATAACTTTTTTTGTTTGATTCTCTGGAATCTAGTTTTTCAGAGTGTCTCCCTTCATCATATCTGACCCATATTACTCTGGAAGGTGTATAGACACTAACTGCCTTTTCTAAAATGCTGACAAAACCTTTCTTCCAAATAAACAAACATATCCCTGAGCCAGAAACCAGAAAAACCTTTATTTTGACCTCTCTCCCAGAGGAATAATATAACCATAAAACTCAAAATCACACCAGTTTTGAAAATTAAAACAATCCAAAACAAATGAAGTAAACCAAAATACTCTATGTATTTTATCTTAGGCTTTTTCTATTTTGCCATGTCAGGAAATTAACCCAAAATTCCCGTGGAGCCCATGGTTAAAGAATATGAGTTAGTTATCTTGCAGACCTCATTATACTATCTTTAAAAGAATTGATTCACACTTCTATCCATACATGCTTATAAACAGGCAGCTAGTCAAACCAGGATTTAACCCCAAAATTCCCATGGAGCTCACGTTAGAATTTGAGCATCCTGTAAGACTTATTAGAGCAATATATCTTATGCCATCTTTAAAGCAGTTAGTTCGAACTTTCAGTAATATCTGCCTATATAGGAAGCAGGTAGTTTTTGCTTGTTAAGCTCTCTGCCTAGAGCAGCCATCCTGTTATACTATCTATCTGTTGGGCTCTCTACCTTGAGCCACAGACATTATTAATTACTACCTCTTCATGGAAGGTAATTATCACTGCCCTCTCTACTTGGAGTCCGTGACTAATTATCCCTATCCTAGGTCTGAACCATGGGTGAAATTCCCCACGTGATTCAGACAAAATCTGTATATGAATCTATTCTAAAAGCAAATAATCCCAATTTTATAAATTCAGAGTTAAATCAATATCTGCCCCAAGATGTAGTGAGCTTCCATTCTCCGGCTCTCTGACTCAGAGCAGCCGTCTTGTCTCTTTCCACAGCAGGGGACCTCAGAGTCCTCTTTCTTTGTTTCAAGGTTCCTGCACTTAAGTCCACATGACTCATCTCAGTGCCATCTTTATCTCACTTAGAAAATAAAGCTCTAACGCTCAGGCTAATAATCTTAAATTTCTAGTGGCTTCTTGCCCAACAAATCCTTAGTAACTATTAGTCTGATCCTGGCAGTGTTCATTATGGGTAGCCACCACATCCTCACAGATGTAAACATCTCAGATCAGTTAGTAAGATCTGGGGAAGAATTCTTAAGACTGGCAATGACTGCAAGGAGGATGGGGACAAAGAACAAGGGAAGGGTACTCCCAGACTGTACCTTGCACTTGTGGGCAAGGAAGAGAACATGCATGCAGAGGTCAGGGTCCCACATGTTCTCTGGCAATATCCAGGGGGCCTAAATAGCAACTTCCCTCCAAAATTGGTCCAGGTAGTGAGCCTTAACCTTGAGACCATGAGTAACCAGAAGGATTTTCAGAGCCCTAATCTGGGGTTCCTTGATGGTGGAGGGGAAGGAACCCATGATGACTAGCGCAAAGGAAATAAACATGAAAAAATATGACAAATATGACAATGGAGGCAAAAAAACCCCACTTACTAATCAGGGGACTCCCTCGGTATAACTCAAAGGTCCTATGCCTGCACAGTGTCCCCAGGATGGAAAAGGCATTTGGGAACCAATCCCTGGTACTACCACCCAGAACACCAGCCCCTATGTCAGGTACAAGGATGAATCCAGATCAAAAATGAAAATGAGCAGACAAAGACATAGAAGACAGAAAAGATGGTCACCACAATCTCACCACAGCAAGCTCACCCAAAGACAAAGAACAATGAAAAGACGATCACCACATACTCACCCTCGAACCAAACTGTGACCAAAAGTGAAGTCACAAGAACAGACAGAAAAGACAAAGAAGACAGAAATGAGGTCCACTGCGCTTTCCTTCTCAAGATCCACAACATAAAACACTAAGGGGCCGCTCACCGAAGAAGCAACTGAAGGAGGCACACAGCAGATCAGGTCATACCATGAGTACAGTCCTTACAGCAACAGGCAAAAAATGAGCCCCCAAAAAGGAGGTTCACAAGCAGCCACAAAATGAGGATGATGAAGTATTGTCCTTGGGGGTTGGAGGTGAGGTGGTGTGGAGTCAGTGACACAGACTCCAGGAACAGGTGAGAAACGCTGCAACAGGCTCAACTGAGCACTGCTGCAAGCTCCTTTAATACTCTCTACCCACACCCCATTGGTCCCAAGAAAGTATCTCTTCTAAACAGCAGTTCCTAATTGGCTGGTATTGTCTATACCAGCAATCCTTGGTCTCTCAGTCACTCTTCAATTAGATCCTCCTTCAGGAGATGATTTTGCAGCTGCACAGGCCTCTGGCATTTGCATAGAGGTGGCCCAGTCATTCCTGCTACAAAGCTGTAAGACAAGTGTCAGGATCATGATAAAAGAGGTAACTTTCTTATATGACATTATTACGAATTTTGTTGTTTTGCATTTACGATGGTGATGACTGACTGAGGCCTCCCCTGCATTAAGCATAGGCTTTATTCCTGAGCCCCAATCCATTAGTTAGTGGGAAATAAGCCCTTCCTGAGTCATGGGGAATGCTAAGAAGGTACACTGAGTTTTTCTTGAAACCAGACAAAAAAAGGAATAATTTTCATTTATGAAAAACAAATCACTGATGTACAGTGAAAACTTGAGTGAACTCACAATTTTTGTATGTAAACATGTAACTTGATTGCATGTCAGAAAGTGGCCCATGGAATGTGCTATTCCGTCCCATTGCTGCTTCTCTGTTGCTCTTTCCTTGTGAGATACAGCTCAGGGTACATGACCACCAAGGGAGGAATCTTTCCCATAATTCTTTCCATGAGAGATAATGGACACTGTCATGAGCATGTTTTAAGCTGCTCGTAAGATTGGAAACAGAGCTGGAACTAAGAGGGAGAGTAGACTAAGAACATTATTCTCTCTTTAGCTTTTTGTAAAGGTTTTTGTCCCTGCTCTGTTTCTACTATGTTTCAACATGCTGCAAAGGACAATTGCCTTACATCTACCTTCCTATGCTACAGATTTTCACTTTAAACTGAACAATTTCAACTTTAAATCTGAACAAACTCCTTTTTTTCCTGAAAGAAATATAGAGTCTTAGATATTTTCTTTTCTTTTTTGTTCTCTCTCCCTCTCTCTCTCTCTCTCTCTCCCTCTCCCTTTCTCCCTCTCTCCCTCTCTCCCTCTCCCCCTCCACCCTCTCCCTCTCTCCCTC
>NW_021604753.1:85867-100892 GCF_004785775.1 Grammomys surdaster | reverse complement strand
CCTCCCCCTCTCCCCCTCCCCTCCCCACATTTTCTCTAGAATAGTTTCCAGATTTGTCTCAAAGGAATTGATACTAACAATAAGTCTGACAATTCTACAGAGTTGTAATAAAACACATTTGTCTTTATTTTTAGAAGTGCACTATAGTACTGATCCAAAGCCTTTCTGCAGGTAAGATTTAATCAATTTAACAATACATTAACATTAAGGGAATTTACAGAGAAGAAACTAGTTCTTGTTGGGTGTGCTCTGAGGTAGATACTGTTTTATGTACTTAATACTTGTGTATTACAGTCCACGTGGTGTTATGGAAAATGATTTTAGACTGGAAACTTGCTCATTTTTGTTTATATAAACATGAATTATATACTCAACAGTCGTTTCCCAAGTACTAACTCTCTGTTTTGGAAAAGGAACCTTCTAGTGTTATTCACAATCATTATTGCCAAACTGATTCTCCTTACATAGTCATAAACTTTTTAAAGTCAAGATGAGAACTTATAACTTTATTAGTAATTATCCTTTGAGGCATTTATCTTTTCTGAGAGCATACATGATTTAGGATCATTCTGAGTTATCAAACAGTATTATAGGCAATAAATATTTTGCTTTTCTTTTTTGACAACAGTTTTAATGCAAACTCCCTTTGTATAAGGTATAGCACCTTTCATAAATAGTGGATGTCCCCCGCCCACCACGTCACCCTTATACAAGAAGAGGTCCATTTATCATCTATCCCTCCAAGTGGTCAGTTTTCCACCATAATGAAGTCTCTGAAACTCAAGTAGGCTATCTGAATGGAAGGGAGACAAATTATAACATTTGTCATCTCTCTGCAAAGCAGGTTTTCCCCTTATGTGGTATTTGGACACGGAAGTGAAGATTCATAATTTTCTGGTACTACAACTGTCCAAAGGCACAACTTGCAAAAAAAAAACCTCACATGTTAAATTCTACTTGGAATTTGAAACAGTTCCCAAGTATATAACAAAAGCTATCCACTAGGTTTTGTTTTTTGTCTGTTCATGTTATTACCTTGTTAAGTGTTAGTAGAAATGCTTGTTTAGCATAGAAACAACCATATTGTGGTTTCTGCATTAATGCATGAATGGTCTACCAAGAAATAGCTTGAGTAAAACCAAAGAGAAGCTGGCAAGTAAGTGTGTTAGCAGAACCAAGAATCTATTCCATGGTCTACCAACCTCTTGGGAGGTAACAATCACTGAAGTACCAACAAAGTATCATGATAGAGGTCTTGTGGTGCTCTGGGGCACAGAATGATGAATGAAGTCTGGGTACTAATTGTGTTGAGTATGTAAGCATGAAAGCATCAGTTACTGCTGCAAACAAAGGCGGTGAAAGAACCACCTCCCTCTGTCTGTCTCTGACTCTCCGTATGTCTCTCTCTGCCCCTTTGTCTCTGTTTTTCTCTGTCTCTCTCTGTCTCTCTTTCTGTGTCTCCCTGTCTCTGTCTCTCTCTGTTTGCTTTTATTGTTGCATTTTTGTGGGCTAAATTCTTTCTTTTCTTTAACACAAGAAAAAGTTGAAAGGAAATTGTCACCCAACATAGTCAATGTGCTGAAGAGCAAATTAATTGTTGTTTGTAATTTTATAACATAAGGTATGTTAAGAACTGAAACAAAAATGAATTTAAAGCATCTGGTTTTTCATATCGATATTAAATTATCACTTTTTAACATATTCCACAGTGAAGTAAGACCTCCAGGACAGCTAAAACCAATACTTAAAACGCCTGTCCAGATTAGTACAGGTAAGATTAATAGTGAAAGCTCTACTCTACCCTAATTAAAAAAGAGTAAAAAGCTTTGTTCCTGCTAAAGGGAGCCAAGGAAATCAATTATAAATGCAGTTATATTCTTTCTTAATTTGCTTCTTAATATTCTTAAAATTCAAAATCAGTTAAGAAATTATTTCTAAGAAATTTTATATCTCAAAACATATAATCTGAGACATGTTTACTCATTTAATGTGAGCTAATAATGAATGTAATATCTTTATATAAAAAAGAAATTTTAACTTTGTACACATTATGTGTCCTCTATAGTCACATAATAGCAAGTTGGCTTTCTTACAGATTAGATTGTTTTTATTAATTAATGCATTGCATTTTGTGCTACACTTTATAAAGTTTAGTGTCACTAAAATGTGATTATGTCAAAAACCAAAAATACAACATTCAATTACTTTAATTTTTTCCATAACTGTAATTAAAATTATCTGAGTTTTTCCTTTCTGTAATTTCTCAATATAAACATAGTAGACAACTCACACATTGTCTTATTGTCATCTTTAAGTATCTGCCACTTAATGTGAATATGTCTTGACATAATACATAATTGGCTCATTGAGTAACTTTTAAAAGTCAATGGATTTTGAGTTTTGTAGGAAGTGCTAGGGATTGAACACTGCCATTATGAACATCGTAGGTGTCCTAGTTAGGGTTTCCATTGTTGTTAAGAGAAGCCTTGACCAAGGCAACTCTTATTTTTCTTTTCTTTCTTTCTTTTTTTTTTTTTTTTGGTTTTTCGAGACAGAGTTTCTCTGTGTAGCCCTGCTCCACTTGGACTTGAGTTTTGCAAGGGGAGAAGTTTGGATCTACTTGCATTATTCTGCATGCAGACATCCAGTTTGACTCACACCTTTTTGGAAGATGCTGTCTTTTTTCCCAGTGTGTGTTTCTGGCTTCTTTGTAATAACCAGGTGTACCCATTTGTTTGTATATAGGTCTGGGTGTTCAATTTCATTTACCAATGTGCCTGCTTTTATGCTAATAACATGGTTTTTTTAAAAATACTATGGCTCTATTGTAGAGCTTGAAAATCAGATATGGTGATAACTCCAGAAATTCATTTATCATATTGGATTGTTTTAACTATCCTAATTTTCTTGTTTTTCCATATGAAACTGAATATTATCATTTTAAGATCTGTAAAGGAACTTTGATGGGAATTGCATTGAATATGTAGATTTCTTGCTTTTACTATGTAAACCCTATTTAATCAAGACCATGAGAATTTTCCATCTGATATCTTCGCTTTCTTTCTTCCAAGTCTTGAAATTATTGTCAAAGATGTTTTTCACTTGCTTGGTTAGAGTTATCCTAAACTATTTTACATTATTTGTGGCTATTGTGAAGAGATTTGCTTTCCTAATTTCTTTTTTCCATTTGTTTGTCATGTGTGTTTAAGAGAGCTAATAATTTTTTCAGTTAATTTTGTGTCTAGCCATTTCACTGAAAGTGTTTATCAGCTGTAAGACTTCCATTGTGGAATTTATACAGAGTCACTTATTTATTTTATAATATTATCTGCAAGTAACAACACTTTAAGTTCTTCCTTTCTGATTTGTACCCCCTTGATCTCTTTCATTTGTCTTTGTGCTCTAGCTAAAAATTTAAGTAGTATATTAAGTTAGATATAGGGAGAGTGCACAACTTTGTCCTGTTTCTGATTTTAATGGATTTACTTTGAGTTGTTCTCCATTTAATTTGATGTTGGCTATAGACTTTTTGTAAATTGAGTTTATTATATTTAGGTATGCTTCTTGTATCCTTAAACTCTCCAAGACTTTTATCATGAAGGTGTGTTGAAGTTGGTCAAAGGCATTTATTGCATCTAATGAGATGATCATGTGTCTTTTTTTTTCTGTCAGTTTGTCTATATGTTGGATTACATTTACTGATTTTCAAATGTTGAACCATTCCTGCATCTCTGGGTTGAAGATTACTTGATCTTGGAGGACAATCTTTTATATGTGTCCTTGGATTTGGTTTGGAAGTATTTTACTAAGTATTTTTGCATCTTTGTTTATATGGGAAATTGGTCTGTACTTCTCTTTCTTTGTTAAGTCTTTTTTTTTTTCTTTTTTAATTTGGGTATCAGGGTAATTGGACATGGTCCTTCTATTTCTATTTTGTAGAATAGTTTGAGTTGTATTAACAATATCTTTTCTATGAACATCTGGTAGAATTCTCCACTAAAGCTATCTGGCCTGACTTTGCTGGGAGAATTTTAATGACTACCTTTATTTTATTAAGTGTTATAGGTCTATTTACTGTGTTTATCTCATCTTAATTTAACTTTGGTAAGTGGTATTTATTACTGTCTCTTCTGCACTTTTTAATTTGTTGGTGTACAAGTTTTAAAACTATGTTCTTATGCTTCTCTGGATTTCTTTGGTGTCTACTCTTATGTCCCTCTCTTTTATTTCTGATTTTGTTCATTTGAATTTTCTCACTGTCTTTTAGTTAGTTTGGATAAGAGTTTGTTTATCTTATTGATTTTCTCAAATAACCCATTCTTTGTTTTATTGTTTCTTTGTTTTGTATCTTTGCTTCTATATTATTGATTTCAGCCTTCAGTTTGATTACTTCTTCTGGTCTCCTCCTCCTGGGTTATTTACTTCTTTTTGTTCTAGAGATTTGAGGTGTGTTGTTAAGTTGCTGTTATAAGATTTCTCCATTTCTTTTTTTATATATAGCACTTAGTGCTATGAACTTTCCTTTTATCACTGCTTTCATTGTATCCCATAAGGTTGGGAAAACATTTTCATTGTCTTCTAGAGAGTCTTTATTTATTTCTGGCTTGACCCATTTTTTATTCATTAGAGAGTTATTCAGCTTCCATGAATTTGAAAGCTTTTTTTCTTTCTGTACATTTATGAGACTGGAATATCAAAATCTTCCACTATCATCATGTGAAGGTCAATATATGATTTGAGCTGTAGTAATGTTTCTTTCAGAAACTTTGGTGCCATTTCATTTGTGGCATGTTAAGAATTAAAATGTCTTCTTGCAGAATATTTTTCCTTTGATGATGATGTAGTATGCTTCCCCAACTTTTTTGATTAATTTTCATGTGAAGTCTATTTTGGAAGATTATTAAAATGACTATATCAGTTACCTAATTAGATTCATCTCTTTGGATTATCTTTTCTCCCCTTTTAACCTGAGATAATGTCTATCCTTGCTGAGTTGTGTTTCTTGGATGCAACAGAAGTATGGATTCTGTTTTTGCATTTATCTGTTAATCTTTGTCCTTTTTATTAGGGAATTGAAACAATTGATATTGAAAGATATCAATAATCAATGATTGTTGATTTCTGTTATTTGCTGTTGTTGTAGGTAGTACTGGTGGTAGTGGTAATGCTGCTGACAGAGGTGGAGGTGGGTATGCTTCCCTTTATTTAATTTTGCTGGAGTGAGATTATTTATTCCATTATTTTCATGGGTGGAATTTTCCTTCTAGTACCTTCTGTAGACCTAGCTTTGTAGATACTGTTTAAATTTTACTTTACCGTGGATTGAAAGTTTTGCTGGGGATAGTAGTCTGGGCTGGCAACTGTTGTCTCCGAGAGTCTGAAGGATATCAGTCTAGGCCCTTTTGTCTTTTAGAGACTTAATTAAGAATTCAAGTACAATTCTATGATGGTTAATATATACTTGGCACTCTTAGAAGGTGTGGCCCTGTTGGAGTAGGTGTGTCACTGTGGATGTGGGCTTTAAGAACCTCATCCTAACTGACTGGAAGTCAGTATTCTGCTAGAAGCCTTCAGATGAAGACACAGAACCCTCAGATCCTCCTGTACCTTGCCTGCCCAGATGCTGCAATGTTCCTGCCTTATGATAATGGACTGAAGAACCTCTGAACTTGTAAACCAGCCCAATTAAGAGTTACCTTGGTCATTTTACAGTAGTAAAATCCTAAGTAAGACAAATTTTAACAAGTCTGTCTTATATGTTACTTCATCTTTTTCCTTTAAGCCTTATAATATTTTTCTTTGTTTAGTGTTTTGGTTAATATGTGGCAAGTGGACCTTCTTTTTTGGTCAAATCTATATGATGTTCTATATGCTTTTCTAACCTTTATAGGCATCTCCTTTATATAGAATTTTTTTCCATGATTTTTTGTTGAGGTAATTATTTAAAACGGCCTCTGGTCAAGCCCACTCTCTAAGCTGCAGTGGCTCTGCCTAGCTCAGCCACCATGTTCCACGGCCAAAGTCCATGTGTGCACTGCAGATAGAAACATCAGCTCTGCCACCCCACAAGATGCCAGCATGGGAGATGGCTCTGCCAATCTTCCACATTGTCTCCAAAAGGCTGAGCATTGGCTAGACCATCCCAGCATCCATGTGGGCCTGGTAGGAAAATGAGACTCTAATGCTTAAATATTAATCAAAGGCTTAATATGTTTGGTAATGCTCAATAACAATATGCCCATGCAAAGAGAGTTGTTTCCCAATTAGCTAATCTAAATTTAAGTTGTTACCCTTGATTGCTCTCCATACCTGTGTGGCTCTTCCTTCTCCTCCATCTCTGCCTTCTCTACCTCCATCTCTTCTTTTTCCTCTTCCTCTCCTTAGTCCTCCCACCTTAGCTCCTCCTACAATTTTTGTTGAAAATATTTTCTGGGCCTTGGAGTTGGGATTCTTCTCCTTCCTTTATTCCTATCATTCTTAGGTTTGCTCCTTACCTGGTGTCTCAGATTTCCTGGATGTTTTGTATCAGTAATATTTTAGATTTAACTTTATGATTATTGTTTCCATATCTTCTAGTGTATCTTTAATGCCTATGATGGTTTGAATATGTTTGGACCATGCAAAGTGTTAGGAGGTGTGGCTTTGTTGGAATAGATGTGGCCTGGTTAAACAAGTATATCACTGCATAGGTTGGCTTAGAGGTCTCCTACTGCTCAAACTCTGCCCAGAGTGCAAGAGACTCTCTTCCTGGCTGTGGAAGACAGTCTTTTTCTGGCTGCCTTTGTATCAAGATGTAAAACTCTGGGTTCCATCAGTGTCATGTCTGCCTAAACATTGTCATACTTCCCATCATGATGATAATGGACTGAACCTCTGAAATCATAAGCCAGCCTCAATTAAATGTTTGCCTTTTATAAAAGTTGCCTTGGTCATGGTGTGTCTTCACAGCAATAAAACCCAAACTAAGACATTGTACCAGGGATTGGGATATTACTGTGATAAGCCTGACCAGGCTTTTGCTTGGAAGAATGTGGATCTGGGAACTTTGATTTGGAGAACAACGGAATACTTCAAGTGAGGCTTAATAGGCCATCCTAGTAGGCATAAAGAGACATTGGTGCTAAAGTTACTGAGCTCTGGAGGCCTGGCTCAAGAAGTTTCACAGGGAGGAATTTAGTATGTTTCATGTAGACCACTTTTGTCATCTTCTGATGAAAAATGTGACGAGTTTTCCCTTTTCTGGAGAGTCTACCTCAGACTAAAGTAAAGATATTCAGATTGGCTGCATTGAGGAAGTCTCAAAACAGCCTAGCATAGACTCCTGTTGTACACCCTTATGAAGAACCTTTTGATCAGATGTAACAAACAGAAAGAAAAAGTACAAAATGATTAAAGGCTCAGTGATTAAAGGGGTGTGGAGAAGTGGAATGGAGCTAAATCCTGTGTTCAAGGACATTAAATGTAATTAAGGGACAATATCCCACACAGCTAAGCTTATTGTTTATGCTTTTGAAGTTGAACAAATGATAATTATATCATGTTAGGTATTATTATGACCTAGTTATTGTTTTCATTGGAGCATAGATTGAGATATGATTATGTGTCAAATTGACAAGGGATGGATTGTGATGGCTAGTCTTAGCTGTCATCTTGACTATATCTGGAATGAGCTACAATCTGAACTTATAAAGATCTTATGAAAATGTAAGAAAGGCTAGGTGGTACATGCGTTTAATCTCAGCATTCAGGGGATAGAGGCATGCAGATCTCTGTGTTTAAAGTCAGTTTTCAGAGCAAGTTCTAGGATAGCCAAGCAGAGGCAGTGAAGGATGTAATAAGGAGGTCATGTTCCAGCCTCAGCAAGCAGCAGAACTTGGCAGCTTCAGCCACATGGCTCTAGCTTTAGAGCCAAGAATAGAAGGGGTTACCGGAACAATTTTGGTGCTGGTTATCTGGAGTTAAGAAATTAGCTGTATTTACATTTCAGATGCCTTCCCCTTTCCCCATTTTCCCTCCCTAGAAACCCACTATCCCATTCCCTCTCCTCCTTTTTGCTTTTATACCATTTTAATTACATGCAAATATTAAGGTCAGTTCTAGGTTGAGGAACTAGCCATACAACAGATGCAAATAGTCAAGGAACAAGCATGACAATAGACAATAAACACAAATAGTCAAAGAACAAGCAAGGCAATAAACAAAATTCTGTGGCCACTCCTGCGATCACTGTGTCTAAGGGCTTATCAGGATGACCAAAATATCTGAGCCAACTTCACTGTCCTAGCCCAAAGTCATTTTCATGCCTGAAGCCTACTTCTTTGTTCTAACCTAAAATTTAGATTCCTGTCTGAAATTACTTCTTTGTTCTAGCCTAAGATTTAGATTCCTGCCTGAAATTACTTCTTTGTTCTAGCCTAATGTCAGATTCCTGCCTGAAGCCCACTTTCTTATCTTTGGCCAATCAGTGTCAGATAAAAAAAAAAACCCAAAAAACAAACAAACAAAAAATTTCCTATAAAATTTATTGTAAAAATTTAACTATTTATGGAATAGAAAAAACAAAGTTATTGAGGCAGAATTTTGAAATATTTCAAAATTAAGTTTATAAAATGGCTGATAAAGTATTTCTTTATGAGAAAACATAAGCTTAATTATTTGAGAATACATTTATGCTAAGAATAGTTTATCTATGCATAAATACCCATGGATTATATTGTAGATATTTTAGAAGGAATGTATAATGAATGAATTAGGAAGGATAATATTCTTAGTAAACAGAAAATAATTAAATTTCTTCCCTTATAATGTAATTTTTATTATAGTAGCACAATGCTATTTAGGGGCTTCTACATACGATCTACTCATCGAGACAAGGGATTTTTGTAGGAGATGTGTTCTGCTTTCTTGTCCACATGTGCACACAGAAAGCAATGAAGCAAGGAGACAGCCACCTACATGTTTGTTTGGTCATTGGAATCATCCATGAAAAGCAAGCAGTCCTAGTACTTTTGCCTTTTTTCCAGAGTTAAGACGGTGATAAAGAACCGACACACTGTGCAGTCAGTCAGGAAGCCTCAATTAGGAAGGGAGACCTTAGTTTATTGTGAGACATGGGCATTCTGCCATGAGAGTCAAGCTTCCTTTCTAGAAAGATAATCTTCACAGAATGGCAGCATTCCCAAAGGGAAATTTGACAGTAAATGGGAGTTGATAAAGCCATTTAATGTAGGAAGGAACACTTATGTGCAACTGTATGACATTAACAATGTACTCTAAATTCTTGAAATCCTGGGCAAATTCTAAGCTATATTAAAAAATAAGCTGTCCCTAAGCTTATTTTTCCCGGGGCATGCATAAAGGGAAGTAATGAGCCATCACAGGAAAGCATACAACATGAGAAAGACTGACTCAATCTGTTAGCATTTTAATAGTAAGTAGTACATGTGCAAACATGTTAAAACCATGTTTGCAAAATTGGCTACTCCTAATTTTTGAATCAATCATACTTGAAAAGATACTGTAACAACTATTTTCTAATACAAAATTACATTGAAAGAACTTTTGTTTAATTTATGCCTAACATTTGAACTTATGAATATTACGTTATGTCACTTTGTTGTATGGGACTAATCCTTTGGAAATTTCTTATAAAAAACTGTCATTAAAATAATATTTAAAACAAAGGAAATTAGCTATAATTAAGAAAAGACCAGCATTACTGGGGTGAAATCTTCTGGAAAGTTTTTTTCTGAGAGTACAAAGAAGCAGTGTTCCAGAGACAGAAATCATTCTGGCAGCTGGACTTGGTTATATGTAAGAATCATCCTGGTGGTACTGGTTCTGAAAGCATGAAGGGGACCTGATGAACAGTTGGAGCTTGAGACTATGAGAGGTCAGGAAAGGCCATTGGTGGAGGTGCAGCCTCAGTTGCAGTTGACAGCCCAAGACTGAAGGGGTTGTGCAAAGAAATTGAGATGGCACTATAAAGAGAGCCTTTGACAGGTTATTGATGAATTCCACTAGTATTAGTGGAAGACACTAGTGTATTGGAGATGTCAGTACCATGGCACAAGTGGACTTGAGTCAACCAGAGTCTAGAGTGTTACAGAGGAAAGAGCTGAAGATGTGACCCAAGACCTTTCAAGGAGCCCTGATCATGTGTGTCTGTCTCCCTGACATGAACATGACCTGACAAGTAGCTGTAAAATTCAAGTTGTCTTGGATGCCCCAAGATGTTAGAGACACTAGAGCTGTAGGATACCTGCAGAGGAAAGCTGCTAATGGGGAGTTGAAACAGCCTAAGATAACAAGGCTATAGGGTGCAGGGAGTGGAATGTGGTTGTTTAAATATGCTTGGCCCATGGGAGATGGCATTGTTAGGAGGGGTGGCCTTTTTGGAATAGGTATGACCTTGTTGGAGGAAGTGTGTCACTGTGTATGTGGACTTTAAAATTTTCTGGTGCTCAAGCTCTGCCCAGTGTGGAAGAAACCCTCTCCCTGGCTGTCTGAAGAAGACTGTCACCTACTACCTGATTTCATATCAAGATGTAGAACTCTTGACTCCCCTAATACTGTGTTTGCCTAGACACAGTCAGCCCCCAATTAAATGTTTGCCTTGGTCATGGTGCCTCTTCACAGCAATAAAACCCATATTAAGACAGTGCATGAGATTCTTTATTCCATCTCTTGTATTCTCTTGGTGAAGTTCCTGTTGGAATTCCTAAAATTTTCATTTCCAAAATTCCTTTATTTTGTGTTTTCTTTATTGCTTCAATTTCCATGTTGAGATATTGAATACTTTTATTTGTTTCTGTCAATTGTTTTGTCTACCCACTCCTGGGTTTTTAAAGGGATTTATTCATTTCCTCAAATGTTTGTATTTTCCTGGATGTCTTTAAAGGGTTTATTGATTTTCTCTTTAAGGACCTCTATCATCTTCATATATTTGGTTTGAAGTCTTTATCTTGGGCTTCAGCTATGTTGGAATATTAATTGCCTGCAGTGGTAGGAATGATGAACTCGAGTGAAGACATTTACCCTGGATGTTATTATGTTCTTACACTGCCATCTAGGCATGTGGAGATGGGATGATTATAGGCTTATGTTCTGATTTCTGGATTTGTCTTTGTAGGATGGGTGCTTTGTTCTTTGATTTCTGTTTGCTGTCTAGAGATTTGGAGAGTATGACAGCTGTGTGATGCTTGTTTTACTGGATGTCTCAGCTGGTGTGTTCACAAGGAATGGCTGCTGATGGAATGATGAACTAGGAGAGGAAGGCTGGGGAGTGGGGGATGTTCTATGGGACCTACAGGAGATGAAGGAAGGGAGGAATGTAGTCTGCACTTGGTGATCTAGGAATGAGACTGAATGAATGGGTCTATGGTATGGAGAGTAGGAGAAAGGTGGTGGGAAGGGAGGGCTGAGTAGTTTTGTGGGCAGCCTACCTATCTTCCTGGAAGATGTGGTCTGTGTTTGATCAGGAAGTGCCTGCTTCAGTTGTGGGGTGTTGCACAGCAATTAGTGTGGGGAAGGAGGTAAGGAGTAGATGATTTGTGAGACCTACAAGAGATGTAGACGGGGCAGAAGGAAGACCACAGCACATGTTCTGTTATAGTACTAGAGGTGAGGCTTAGGGATTACATTTGGGGCAAGAGAGAGATCCGAAAAGGTCTTTAGGCAGCCTGCCTGTTTGTTATAAAACACATTTTCATTTACTTTCAGAAGTGGATAACAATACTGAAGAGAAGTCTTTATCCAGGTAAGTCTACATAATTTAAAAATAAATAACATAATTGTCAAGTCCAAAGATAAGAAAGTATTATTGTTGAGTGTATTTTGAGATAGGCACAATACGATGTGCTCAATGTTTGCTATGTCTTATAGTAGCCACAGCCAGTTTTCAAAATATCTGTTTTTAATTTAATTTTTTTCGTTACTTATTCTACCTCTCACTCACTACCCTCCTCTTGGTCACCCCTGCCACAATCCTTCTCCCAACCACCCATCTCTTTTGAGTCAGTGGGAGCCCCCTGGGTATCCCCTCCACAACCTGGCAGTTCAAATCTCTGTGAGTCTAGACATTCCCTATCTCACTGGGGCCACACAAGTCAGCCCAGCTAGTAGAACATACCACACATACAGCCAACAGTTTTTGGGATGCCCCCTAACTCTAGTTGTTCAGGACCCACATGAAGATCAAGCTGCACATTTGCTACATATGAGGAGGGAGGCCTAGGTTCAGCTTGTATATATTCTACGGTTGGTAGTTCAGACTCTGGGAGCCCCAATGGTCCAGGCTAGTTGACTCTATTGGAGTTCCTGTGGAGTTCCTATCCCCTTAGAGGCCTGTGATCCTTTTTCCTATTCTTCCATTAGATTCCCAGAGTTCTATCCACTGTTTGGTTGTAGGTATCTGTATCAGTCTGAGTCAGCTGCTGGGTGGAGCCTCTCAGAGGACATGCTTCTGTCTCACCCAGGAAGGTATTTTCAGTATCTATGTTCTTACAACCTCTTTAGAACTAATAAGAAAACTGTTTTTCCAAGAGCTTAAATATTTAGCCCATGGTTCCGGCTCTACAGTGCATCTTTTTTCATTCTGTACAGATTCATTCATGACATGTGTTTATTGGTCTCAAGGTGCAAATCCAGTTCATAGCAATTCAAAAAGTTAAGTTGTACTTTTTGGCTCTGATACAGAGTTTTCCTGGGAAGCTAGGTTAAATAGCCCAACAGCTTATATAAGTAATTTTGGCAACTACAGTTGCATCTCCAACCTCATTTTTATTACTGAAGTCTTTATTATTATTATTATTATTATTATTATTATTTTTAAATCAAATTGTAATTTTTACTTATTCACACAGGGGTTATAAACATAAAAAGGCAGAATGTGGGGAAGAGGATGACACCAGAGTGTGGGTGTTCTGGGGGGGGGGTACAGATATCTTTCAGAACATGGTATTTGCTGGGTGAAGGTTCAGGGGACAGGTCACTATGACTCTGCCTATGACTCACTTGTTCTTATCTAAGTTGGTATTATCTGCCAAGGTTACCTATTTACAAGGTCTATGACTACTCAGGCTGGTAAATTTCCACCAAAGCTGCCAGTTTACAATAGCTTATAGCCATCTGTTTCAATGTTTTTCCACAGAGACCCAAGACTTGGTGTTAGTATACATGTATGACAGGCCTATTGCTGATTTTAGGCCTATGGTTGATTTTAGGCCTTCAGTGTGTAAGCAGGGCTGCCCCTGACATCTCCTCCCTTCTCTAAGTAAATAAGGGCTGTGGGGATTCCAATCTTGTGAAGGCAGGGATAGAGGCCTGACCTCCAGTAATTGAAGGGGACCTTGTAATGGCTCCGGTCCCCATGTCGTTGTCCAATGAGGCATGAGAGCCATACTCATCTCGATGTCTTTTTCCTGGAGAGGAGATACTTTTGACATCAACCCCTATGCAGTCAGGCTTGTCCCTCAGGGAACCCAGAGAGATACTTTTAACTTTTATTTATATTCCCTTGCAGTGCTTAGCCTCACAGCCTAAGCAAGAATTCAGATCGCCAGTCAGAGGGGGTTTTGGGTGGCCCCTCTCTGCTAGGTCCCCTCTTTTAGGTTAGAAGTCCTCTCTTTTAGGTTGGGTAGAGATGAGTTTTGGGAATATCCTAGATAGAGTAACAACCTCATCTTGTCATCCCTTTCCCCACGTCCTGCCTTTTTATGTTTATAAAGATGAGGGGTTATAAACATAAAAAGAGAATTCTTCTCATCTTGCTCCTATTCACTAAAACGCTCCTCATAAGAGTGAACTTTAGGAACCGCACAACAGAATTTATATCAGGCTGCTTTAAGACTTCCTTTGTAAGTGCAATTAATCTGAATCTCTTCACCTTAGCCTCAGGCAGACTCTTCAGACAAGTGCAAAAATTAGCCACATTCTTCACCAAAATGCCCTAAAAATAGTCTCTAGGCCACTTATTTAAATTCTTCACTGAAACCTCTCATCTTGAGTCTCATGGTCCTCCATAGCTAACTTATGATGATGTATCTGAATAGGTTTTGCTACCAAATTATTTATCTGTTGTTTCACAAAGTTAGTCAGTCTATTTAAGGCCCAGGGACCAAAAGAAATAAGCAAAAATAACCCAATTAATGGTCCCAAGATGGGAGGAAATAGGGTTGACAACCATGGAGAGGTTGAAAACCAATTCTTGTACCAGCTCTCATCTTTCTCTTTCTCTCTCTGTCTTTTCTCAGGGCCTTCTCTCACCTTTTTCATGCTTTCTTTAACCATCCCTGTCTTGTCTATGTAAAGGCAACGTTCTTATTTAAGAGCTGAACACAGTCCAGAGCTGTACACAGTCTTTTCTACTGTAAAAGAGTAAATCAAGTCCAATAAAGTCCTTTGCAACTTTTGGAGATCTCTTCAGACAGTGAAACGAGGGATTTTTTCAGATTCTCTAGCTGTTTGATGTTCTTGTCAATGCCCATCGGAGGTCTGAGTAGTATAAGTTTGGAGGCCAGCATCTGGATTAGAACTTCTAACAACAGACATCACGGGTGATTCATTTTTACCTGAGATATTGCTCGGGTTAGAGCTCCTTGGAGGCCCTCATCCTCTGGGTTTTGTGGGGTTGGGTACAGAGTTGCCGCTTGGGATCTGCTGTCTTTATTACTGAAGTCTTAAAAGCAGATCTCAAATTTGGCAGACATCTATAGCTTTAACAGAAGCAGATTCAGGTGACCTTTGTAGATGAATAAAGGGTATCAACATGTAGATCATGGCCTAGGAATATTACTTAGCATTTGCTTGGAATCTTTCATTTTGTTTTTAGACACACAGACACACACAGACACACAGACATACACACAGGCACACAGACAGACAGACAGACAGACACACACACACACACGGGGGAAGGAGAGAAAGGAAGAGACACACACACACACACACACACACACACGGGGGAAGGAGAGAAAGGAAGAGAGAGAGAGAGAGAGAGAAAGAGGAGAGAGAGAGAGAGAGAGAG